>NC_070648.1:4865465-5167965 GCF_947347685.1 Pleuronectes platessa | reverse complement strand
AACAAAGCACAATTTCAGGTACAGTTTTTTTTAAATAAACACAGGAAGATTCTTCTAAAATAACACAGAGTTTATGTCATATTAGTATTTGTTAAATATTGGTTCACAAAGTTTTAGTCCAGTATTCAGAGTGTTTCTTATTATATTATATTGACCAGCTGCATTGTGGTTAGATGTCTATAACTATAAAAATAATATTTTTCATAAACTGAAATGTTTCTAAATGTTAAATATCTGCTATGTTAAAGTTCTTTAGGCTCACTGTCAATTTAAAAAATTTTCTTCATTTAAATTCAATAAATTACATATTTTTCAAGTTTCTATAGAAAGAAAGGAGAAGTTATGGAGTTGGCTGTATTTGTAGTAAAATCTTTATCAAAACGTATCAGAAAATAATAATAAAATGTAATTCATATAACACGATTTCACTTTTTATCTTTATTTAAAAAAAAAAAGGAAAAATCACCTTCATGAATAAGCTTTGGTTACATCTGTGTGTAGAAAATGTGAGGTAGAATATTTACCCTTATGTGTGTCTTGTGTTTTGTGTAAGTTACATAAAGAAATCTTAAAATTAAATATAATTCAAACAATCTTTATCAGACGAGAAATACTGCTCGGCCTTTCTGTCAGAATATAGTCCCACTTAAATTTTTACATTTCTGTCGTAGAAAGTTTTGAAATCCCTTCACGGCTTTGTGCTGCACCATCGGGAATTTGACCTTTACCGACCGAAACCAAAACACAACAGATGTTTCTTCACATTTTAGATCCGATTTTGAACAATTGCTTTTATACCTAATTTCCTGTTTTAACTGAAACTTTCAGAAAAACATGTAAAAAAAAAAAAAAAAAAAAGGCTGAAAAAGTTTTTTCTTCTCTAATTCTCGTTTTGAAAAACGTCCAGAAAGGTGAAGGTCAAAGGTCGAGTCCTCCGTCACTCAGAAAGCGTCGTGGAGCAGAACAGGGCCGGACTGGAGGGGGCCGGGGTCGTCTCTGTGGGTTCAACCTCTGTGGGAGTGTGTGTGTGCGGCTCTGCTGAGGTTCGAGTCTCGTCTTCTTTGACAGAGTGTGTGTTCACATTGTCCGTGTCTTTCTCCGTCAGCAGATGGGGGGGGATGTACCCGGCCTGTGCGTTCGCCTGCTCCCTGCGTGGGCTGTCGGGCGACTTCTCGGGGCAGCGTCCCCTCTTGTCGTGCCCCCGGAAGCCCCTGAGTTTGGGGCTCCAGTGTTCCCGCCACTGGAGGGCCAGGGTGGAGCGGTCCGCCACCAGGCGACTCTCCTCCGGGCCCCAGCCCCGCTCCCCCTCCTCCGCGCCGATCAGGAGGTAAGTCCGACCCACGTGGAGGGCGGGGCAGCCGCAGCCCAGGTCCCGGTCGGGGACCCACAGGGAGTGGGGGCCCCTGCGGACGCGGGAGTTGGAGCCCGTGCGGTAGACGGTCTGGATGGAGATGGAGAACTGCCACCAGGGACCTGAACGCTCCATTCCTCTCACCTGCACCTTCAGCACTGAGGCAGACACAGAACAAACGTTTAATGGTTTTACTCTTATTGTTTAAAGTCAAATAAAAAAAGGTCACCAACCGTAGTCCTTGAGACAATAGGTCTCTAGGTTCATCCGGACTTTAACCTGAGACGGCTGGCAGTATGAAACACACTCCTCCGCTGAGAGAGAGAGAGAGAGAGAGAGATAGAGAGAGAGAGAGGGAGGGAGGGAGGGAGCATCAAATGAGAGGGTATCATTTCATAGCGAGCATATCAGCACATGTCTTTTCCCCTAATTACAATATGGCTGCTTCTATTTGTCATCACAGTATCCAGTGACTAACAGATGACCCCCGAGTGCAGCAGGTGGGACATTCCTGGAGCTGCCACTAGGAGGAGGTGCTCGGCTGCAGCGCCGGGGCCGCGGCGAAGCAGCCGCTCCACCGAACGTCACATCTGTTCAGAAAAACCAACGTGACCCGAGGCGAGAGAAGATTCCTGTTTGGATATATGATTCCACCGAAGTGGCTTTAATTTGTGTGTTGTACATGATGTGACATCGATAGGGTCAAAGGTCAAGAGAGCGAGAAAACTTTATTACACTTGAACAGAGTCAAGTGTATGGCCTTTTTAAATAGAATCATTATATAGATTATATTATATAAAGGTTATCCTGTTGTGGATGTCAGGTCGCGGCCATCACTAGAATAGATGCTTTTTCTTTGAGGTTTTTTTACAACTTTATTGAAACACATAACTCCCCCTCTGACGATGATGACCCTGAAGTGCAAATTAGAAAATACAACAACAAATACAAAGAAAACACGTCATGTGTCGTTGTGTTTTGTGAGTTGTACTTCAGGGCCACCGTATTTAAATGATTGATTAAAAAAAAACTGTAATCTCCCACAGACAGATTCTCGTATCTTTAAAACGTGTAGTAACAAGGTGATTTAAATTAAATTAGACTGTTAAAATATTAAATAAGACTGTTAAAATAAAGGAATAATAATAAAGTAGCTTAATATGACAAATATATTTAGAGATATTAGGTACAATAGTAAACATAGTAATGAGATCAGGTTTAAAGGTCACAGGCAACCATTTATATGAAAGGCACTTATTGTATAGATGGGAATGACAGACAGTGTCGGTGGACGTGGACTCACCGATGCTGTACTGAGGCTGGAACACCGGGGTCGGAGCCACCTCCTGAATTCCTGTAAAACATAAACACACTTTCAGACAGGTGACGGGCAACACAGGAAGCTGTCAGGCTGATGCTGTCGTGTGTGTGTCTGTGTGTGTTTGTTACGCTCGGATGCCTTTTTTTTCTATGTGTGTGTGTTTGTGAGACATGCCTGTGCAGAAGATAAGCAAGTGTCAGACTGACTGTTTGTGTGTGTGGTCCTTTTACGGCCCAGACACACACACACACACACGCACACACTGACTCACACTGAGTGCACAGAGACACAAACTTTACTTTTTGTTATTCCACCTTGTTTGGTTTGGTCTGGAACATTGAACAGAGTCTAATAAAGTTTGTTTGATTGTCTGTCTGTGTGTGTGTGTGTGTGTGTGTGTGTGTATAGAAGATGAACATCCTGCTGCTCCGTACATACGTTATCCAGGCCTCTTGTAAAAGTGCAGCCATATAACACGGGGCTCACGCTGTCCATGTCCTGTCCTCGCTGACACAACTGGGCCAGCGACACCCTACACCCCCGTCCAGCTGACTGTACCCCCCCAACCCCCCCCACCAGTTTTTAAAAGCCAGGAAGTCGGTGTGTGTTTGTGGATGTAGAGTAGGAACACGCTCTGTATGTGAGGGGTCGTAAAGAGGAAATCGAGGGCTCATGTCCGCATGGAGCGGGTACCGCTTTAAATATTTAGATGCACTGATACAAAAACTACACTTTAAATGTTTAACACTGTAATAAACAATCAGGTTTACAGATAGTAAATATTCTGGTTTGACAAGAAGCTTTGCCTAAAATAAAAAACACAAACAAGTAGATCCTCCGCCAAAACCCATCCCTCCCTTTACGAAAACACATTTAGATTTAGATTTCCAGATTTTTATTTGGATCTGAAACAAATTGCACACAACATGTAATAGGAAGTGAAAAACCACACCATGTTAAAGCCCTATTAGATGAATTGTGATTTGTGAATATGGGCTGTACAAATAAAATTTGATTGATTGATTGATAGTTTGTTTAAGAAAATCAAGTTTATCATTTTCATTCCGTAGCTCAGAGTGTAGGAGTTAAATATATGTGTGTGTTTCTATGTGTGTGTTCATCCTTCAATGATTCATATGTATATTGAAGGTTTATCATTTATTCAGATGTGTGTTTTACGCGTGATCCTTCTTCCTGCAAGTTGACTTCCGAGTATGCAGAGGCTAACGCTATGATCGCTGGAACAGGAGTTTATTCAGGTTTATTATAATTATTATATAATCATGTGTAATAGGACTATCATAATAGTAGCTCATAAAAAATTATCTTTATTGAATCGGTTACAATGTTTTATATTTGACACACGCTCTTAGTTCTCTGAACTTCCCTTCCTGAGTGGGCTCGGACGTTAAGATTAGTGAAATTTATTTAAGTTTAGTTAAGTTTAGCCTGACTGCTGCTGCTGCTGCTGCTGCTGCTGCTTGGTGCCCTTTGGTCTGTCTGATGAGAGGAGGAGCTGTGGTGTTGGATGTGGCGGCACTGGGAGGGCGCAGGAGACTCTAAACATAGCCTGAGATGGTCTGGCAGTGAAAACAAACAAGGTTTTCTTTCACTCACTCCTTTCACTAGGAGAGTTATGAGTCTGGGCCCTGTGACGGGGGAGTATGGGGGGGGGCAACAGGTGTGAAGCTCGTCGCCGCTGGCTTCCTATGTCACCTGATTGGGGCTTTACGCAGCGTTGGGGCCCGTGTGGTTGTCGGCACTTGTGCGATTAGCCGCCGGCGAGCGCACGTGGATTAGCGCTCGGGGGGGGGGGCTGTGGTTCGGTGCTGGAGATAAGAACAGCAACAATCCACTTGATCTGACGCTCATCCCAGATCAGCTGGAGATGAGGTTTCCCCGCAGTGGTCAGCTCATGTTCTCGCTGCTGTGGAAACCGTCTCCAGGGATGATGAAAAGGGAACATGTTTGGAGATTGGGCCAAATTAGACCGGACCGCCGCGGCCCCTTTTATAATGAGATACCGTTTGATAGAGGATCAGGGCTCTCGATAGAGGGTTTGATCCGTTTAGGCCACGAGCAAATGGGGCTGGGGGAGAAATTCATGAGGTCGCTCTGTCATGAGCGAGAACAAAGTGTTAGGCGGCTAAAAGGGAATCAAACACACGATTCATCATCCATGAACAGGTCCTCCGACCTTCTCGAGCAACCCGTGTTTTCTGAGTCAATGCTCCGATCGGTTTTCTGACCCTTGAGGGGAATGTTTGGTTAAGTTTAGACAACTCCAACTGCCTGACTCAGGCTCGGGGGGGAAGTGGGTACTGCCGAGAGTAACTACTACTCTAGACTGTATATAAAGATGGGTCACACTTCATGCCACTATCCAGAAAGGAAGCCAAAATATCCTGGACACGAATTCTGACATCTTGCACATAAGAGTCTCGATTTACAGGTGTATAATTGACAGTTTGAAGGATTCTGATTGGCTGTCGACTTACGTATGCAGGGCCGTAGAGGGGACTTCCCTTGCTTGTAGCCCGGGGCGCAGCGGTTGCACCGGAGGCCGGTCACCCCTTCTCGACACAGACACTGACCTGAGGTCTGGTTGCACCAGCGGCCAACTGCTCCCAGGGGATGGCAATGACACGCTGCAAAAGATAAAGAAAACAATGGAGAGGTTTTACTTTTTGTTGTATTTGTTTTTTGTTGTGTATGCAGCAGTACGCTTATAAGATGGCTGAAAAAATTTAAATATTGAATAATGTGTCTTTGCAGCACATCAGTCATAGAAGGATGTGGATGCACATTTCAGTCTCCCAACATATCTCAGTTATCTGAAATAGTCATGGAGCTAAGCAAGTGTATTGGTTTGACTTGTCCTGATGAAGACAACGTGCAAATACATGCGTAGGATATTTAAGCGTAAAAAAAGTTTGGTTAAAAAGTTGCGAATACAAAACAGAGTCTGTGCAACAGGTCGGATTAGAGCAGCCATCCATCAACGCCGGAGCCCCGTTTTAATCCTGCATGACAGCGAGCATCTGTCCCGAGGGAGCGTCCTTGAGCGAGACACAACACCTTTTCTGACAAAGATATTCTTAAGCCGCCCTGATGGGTAAACAAAGTCAAATTCCTCCACGAGGGTATTAACTGAATAACACAGGATTTGTTTTGGCTTCCCGACAGCACTAATACATTTGCAGCATACCGAACTGTGTCAGCCGGTGCACTCACAGAGTCCTGGACTTGTTCCCGTGATTGTTCCGGGTGGTTTTAGCCTAAAAACCATCAAGCCGGAGCCCGATCCTGTGTTTAAATAAATTTCTCGTCTGTTTTCCTCCCTTTACATCGTCAGTTGTGTTGCTGTATAATGATTACAGCCTGGATTTGCTGCGGTTTACCCTGCAAAGCTTTTCATTTGCCGGTGGTATCCCCGGATGAGGCGCGATGAGAGAAGACAGACAGAGAAAGGGAAGCCGCACTCGAACGGCTCTGTTCACACTCTCGTGATGTTTACACGAGTCCTTACAACCCGACAGGAGAGAATGAGTAATCACATCAGCGCTGTCCTCTGAATGGTAACTCGATGAAATATAGCCCAGATAAATTAAAGCCAGCGCCGTGTGATCGAGGACGCGACTTTGCAGGTTTGCATATACAAATCACAACCCATGGGGATGTTTAGCCGTAGCTCATTTCTCCTCACGACACGCGTGTCAAGCTCAAAGAGTGCCCATTAACTTTGGATATATTAGGCCCGCGCTGGTGGGGCTTCCACATGCCAGAGTGTCACAGTCACTTAGGACATGTGACCAGTCAAAGGTCGGGGGCCACAGCACATGCCGACCGGTGGTAACGATGGAGGATACAGGTGGCAGCTCAGCGGGGTGTGTGTTTTTCCGTGTGTTTTTTGTGTGTGCGTACGGCTAACAGGAATAGCAGGCCAGTCTCACAATGTAGCCACCCAATAAACACTTGTGTACGCTCGAACACACACACAGACACACACACATACACACACAACTGCATACAGAGACATGCATTCAGACTATCAGACATAAACACTGTCCCTCACGCTATGATTTGCCTTTACCCAGATTGGTAAAGTCAAATATTTATGCACAAAGACACAAACAAGAATGCACTTAACCCCTTGACCTAAACACACACACACACACACACACACACACACACACACACACACGTAGTTACTGACGTTGGCAGGCCTTGCGGTGGTCCAGAGGCTTGCTGTGGTCGCGGGTGTATCCATTCTGGCAGTACTGGCAGTGGCGTCCGGCCGTGTGGTGCCGACACTTCTGACACACCCCTCCGCTGCGCCGGCCCGACTGCTGGAACACCTCCATGCTGAAGCGGCACTTGTTTGAGTGATCATTACACTCACAGGCTGGACAATGCAAAAAGAGAAAAGAGGTTTTGATTTGTTTCAGTTCAGGTTCAGGTGTGGAGGAAAGCAAGATATTTAAGTTTTGGTCTATATCGTGCATGCTTCATCCATAATGTCCTGAACAGTGTGGTCTTTTGTTTGACTCTGAATGTGTGAAATTTGGTGCAGCTTGATTGAATGTAAAGTTACGTTGTTCTCATGACTCACCAACACAGGGGTTTGGGTGCGTGGGTGTAGCTCGATGCCACGGCCTGTCAAAGTGGAAGTCCTCACACACGTCACAGTCTGGCCCCGCCGTGTGATGCTCGCACACGCATAACGCCCGTCCCTTGTCGTCCCGGCGGCACCGGGAGGCGTGTCCGTTACATTTGCACCTGCCACCAACCTGCAGGTCGGACAGGGCCAGGGAAGCGTGGGCGGGAGGGTTAAAAACCGAGGGCATGGCCGCCTGCATACTCCTGGCACCTTGTCTCGTGTTGAGGTTATTGTTCCTCCTCTTCCTCAGTTCCCGCCCTTTGTTGCCCCTGCTCCGCCCCTCCAATGTCCAATTACAGCCGCCATTGGGGCAAGGCAGCCAGTGGTCGTTCTCTTTCTTGTGGCCGCGACCTCTACCTTTCGCGCCTTTCTTGGAAGACGTGAGCATGTCTATGCCAAAAAAGTCCACCCCTTCTTTGCTGGTCACATTGTGGCCATCTTCATCTTGACCCGACCCTTTACCGGGACCCTTCCTTCCTTGTTTGTCCCCTTTGTCTCCTTTGCTCCTCGAGTGTTTTGTCTCCCTGTCAAAAAATCCCAGTGCGCTATCTGTGTTCAGCTTGTTGACCTGATCTTCAGCGCGGCCCTTGTGGCCCGATCTCGACCTCAGTATCCCAGTTTCTCTGCGATCCTCTCGACTGTCGCGCCATCTTGATTCGTCCGCTCTGTCCGAGCCGCCCGTCTTGGCCACTTTGGACACCTGATGGAAGACGACGCGTATGTCTGTGGCCGTCACCCAATCCTGGAGGGCGTGGCTGTGGTCAAAGTCGGGAGAGGATGGTCGCCCGTCTAAGGTGGAGAAGGCCAGCACCATGCCACCCCTCTGCTTCTGAAGGGGGCGAGGGTCCGAGCAGAGGGGCTCCGTCTCCTGATGCCTGGTCTGGGCCACCGTCTGGGAGGGCAGCCCAAAGTCCCCGAGGCAGTTGCTGGAGTAGTGCTGCATCGGCCTCCAGGTGCGCCCGAAGTCCATCGACTTGAGGATGGAGATGGAGATGGGATCCGATGGTTCCCCCTGGTGGCAGAACTGCAGGCTTATATAGGTGATCTCAAAGCGACGGCCCAGTGGAACGGTGAGCTCCCATTCCCCGATGTCAGTGCCTCTGTGAGTCAACCAGCAGGTGAGGTTATGAGGGTTGTGGAGGTCCGTCAAGGTGGTGACATTGCTGTCATAGTCGGACCCTTGGAGTGAGTGACTGGCGTTGACTGGGACCCCGTAGGCAGCGTTGATGAACTCTGACAGGCAGTGACGCGGACGGCCGTCCAGGTGGTAGCAGGGGTCGTGCGGCGAAGTCCAGCTCAACGGGGTGTGGAAAAGGGAAGAGGAGACGAGGGATGGAGGGAGGAAGAGGAGGAGTAGAAGGAAAACGGGGAAGAAAGAGGTGGAGGGGGGAGGGGAAAAGGGCCGGAACATCATGTCATCGAGCCTGCGGAGGGAAAAAAAGATGATTTTTTTAAGAGAAAACCATGGGAGCCTGATCATAAAAAAAAACATAAACTGATGGATTTATAAGACGTGCACATGAAGCCAGAGGAAATCTAAGATCGACCACCTGTGTCTTTATTAAAACCACACAATACCAGCTCAGTGCATCCCTTCATCTGCACCTTTTTGGCTTTCGGTTGATGCCAATAAAGATCTCAACCCGTAAAAATGTAATCTCCGATCTTCACAGCAGCGTCAGCCACCAGTTTGAACTCATGAACTTAAGAATACAACAGTCTTAAAAACTCTCCTCGACCCCCCGAAAAAAAAGAGGTGGATGAGTGGGGGGCTTGAAGAAGGGCAGCGCACCCAGCGGGTCTGTCTGAAATGACAAAGAACATGCCCGACAGCTGGGGCTAAACTCCGGGCTGGACCACATCCATCACGTTTATGGCTCTCCTTTTCAAATCATTTACCGTTGGTCAGTGCTGCAGGCGAGCGAGGGGGCCGAGTGCGAGAGGTTATCGAGCAGAAGAGAGGGTATGAGAAAACAGACGGGGGGGGAAAGAAAAAGAGGGGAGGGAAGAAGAGGAATCGGGAGATTAGCGGCTGGATTGGAGGGGAATGATTTATAGATCGAAATGGGTGTTCGACATGAGCCCCTACATGGAGACTTCCGTGGTGAAGACAAACCCGGACTTGTGTGTGCCCGCAATTTCCAACAAATCCCTTCCCGTCCCTTACAACCCGCTGATGAGAGTAATTTATTCCTCTGTCAAGATTTCATAGCTTGGAGCATTAATTTTGGCAGCGAACAAAGAATCCACTTTCTGCGGGAAACCAGTTGTTTATTATTTCTAATAACTCACACTAAGCCCAGAGGCACATTCCCTAGAGGCACTTTTTGCAAGCGAATAAAGTTTAACACTTTACACCTTCGTTTTTTTCCTTTGGACACATTCTTGTTTCTTCGACTGTCATTTTCTCATCAATAACTAGCGTCCTTTCCGCATTCCCCCCCCAACCCCCTGCTCTTCCGTCACCCTGTCCATCTATCACCTGCCCCCTTCATTCTGGTCTGGGAATATTCTTAACTGCTTGGAGATTGATGATGTCCTAACAAGCGTTTGACACTGACAGCAAAGTCAGCAGGGCTGCATAAACCAAACCCGTAGGAGAGGACCGGGCAGAGAGCCTCTGCAGCCTCGTCATCCCGCTCAATTAGCCAACGACCGAAACATGAGGCTTCCCTCAGGGACCACACAGATCTGAGGGGCCTGCGCCGAAGCCAAACACCCTCTCTGCCGACCCGGTGAACATACCGCTCTGTCCTGGATGTCCGAAACAGAAGAAAAACAAGTGGATCAGTTGAACCTGGTTGAGTCTAAAAAGGGAGGATCAGACCCCACGGGCGACTCTTTTGCTGCAGGAAACGAGCAACAAGTGCGGCGGGCGATGAGCGGTCGGACCTTGACCCCCGTGCCGCCGCATGAGCCACATTCCCAGAGTCCAGAATGCCTCGGCTGGTCATTCCTGACGTGTCGAGACGTGTCCCGCGGGGGGGAATCCGAACGCACTGATAAAAAGCTGGACTTCCAAGATGATCGGGTGATTCATTGGGTCTCTGATTTCATTCGGTGGCAATGTCTTTTCTGGGGGAGATGGTCTCAGAGGAGGAACGGGCAGGGTAGAGGTTACGAGAGGAGTCAGGAGGATTGAGGAGTGGACCCACAGAACTGGAGGAGGGGAATGATAAGTGAGCGTAAGCGTGGAAGGCTTCAGGGTTGCGGTGGGTGAATCATGTTCCGTACTGGGAGAGAATATGGGGGAGGTTGTTTAACATTCCCATGACAAGCGCTTGCTCTTGTCTTTGTCACATTACATGACTAATTAAACATTGGCCCATTACAACCACTCTGATAAATGGGAGGCTCATCCGAGAGAGGCCCCTGAGGTTTTAAACGCGCCCCACCAGGGCCAAATCCAGACTCGCTCTTCGGCTGAAACCGGATCATCTGTCTGGCAGCGCTACTGTCACCCATCGGATATGGTTTCAACGGTTTTTTCTCTGCCGCTTTCCATAAATTCACACGGCCGGGGAATCGGAAGAACACGCTGAAGATGAGCGGCATTCCCCGCAAAGTGCCGTGTGACGAGGAGAAAATCTAAAACCGAGACATCAGGGGTATTTTACACCACTCAATAAGATACTGAAAAATTACGACAAATAGCAAACATGCAAAAGAGGCCATCATCCCCGTTTTCTTTGTACCAGGAAATCTCAAATCAAGATCTAGAAAAAGAAATGATCTTTACGCCCTTCTCAGTGGAATAACTTGGCAGCTAATTCTGTCGTTTTTTAATAAGCTTATACAGTCAAATAGTGGGATGATGAGATCAACAACTTCTCCGGCGGGTGATCTTTAGAAGCAGCTATGCTTGGCTGGCAAGTGGCTGGAAAAATACTTGCTGACAACCTGGGGGCATGTTTACAGCATAGTGGAACAGAGGGGAGCAGGGAGACCGCCGCTCATGTTCGTGCTCGAAGCCGGAGACGGTTTACATTACCTCACGTAAACCGCCTTCGTTAACTTGTCATTTTGCAGCGTCCGATGAAATTGAGGTGTCAAAATGTTGATGTCTTTTCAAGGAATTTGTGCAATTTGGAGGTTTTTCAATTTTTCTATTCTTACAACTTTGAACAGATCGAACGACGATTTATTTGACACCGATAAAACGCAGAAGCCAAAGAAAACTTGATGAACAAACTTGTTTGCACAAGTATTCGCCCCCTTCCAAAATAATAGGGTTGTCAGGGAGGTAAATTAAATTAGTTGGGTAATAAAAGAGCAACAAAACGTTTTGTAATCTTGACTGCATAGCTTATATTCAATGCTCTCTGCAAGGATCTAAGAGGAAAGGGCAACAAATACACAAAATTAAAAGATACATTTAAGCAACGTTGGATTTTGTAATTGTCTTTGACCCATAGTCCCATTTTTAGTGCTTTATTCTTTTGCATATAAACATTATTTCTCGTAATTAAGCAAGAAATTAAGACTAAAATTGTGGAACTGTATTGCTAAAGCCCTATAGTCTGTGGTATTCTCTCCTCCTACCTGTTAACTCGCTATAGTCTGTTCACACTTCGGAGCTGTGGGCCTGTCTGTGTCTGGAGCTGTTCTGCCGAGCAGATGAGCTGGATTTGGCCCGTCTCACACATTTTAACATTCCTCGTCATGGCCAGCAGCTTCGAGCAGCCATGAGCAGGACGGGGAAGAACATTCTAAAACTCCAATCGCTCTACGACTTCCCTATGACTTCAAAAGTTGTGGTTTTTGTATAAATACCACCACTGAATGCGTGAAGAGAGTGTCGTATCCGGTTGATGGTCGCTGGGAAGATTTCCCGGGGTGCTACGTTGCAGCTCTGCTCCAAGACGCGGAGCCTTTAAATAAATATGATCAATTATATGAGCCCTCTCTTAAAGCCCGCGTGTTTGAAGCCGGCCCAAGGCACCTGTTGGCGCATGTTACCACACTGACACCTTTGTTAATTTGCAATTGTCCTCAGCCGGTCAGAAATACAACACTGGCTGAGAAGAGAGAGGCTACGTATGCGGTCTGTATTCCCAAACTGCATTCCTGTCCGCACAGTTTGTGTATGTGTGTGTCTGTGTGTGTGTGTGTGTTATCCACATGAGGCAGATTCCAGGAGCTCGCTTTTAGGTGTAATAATCTAATTTTAGTGGGGCAGCCCAGAAGGTGGAAGCAACAGACACACAAGCACAAAAAGGATTATCGCTGCTCGTATCTTTAGATAAAGGCCTGTGTCCTTCAAGCTCGCATCGCCATTAGACCCATGAACGCTGCTTGCTTCATTTTTTTGAATAAGAAAACACATGTCACCCACTTGATATTTAAGTTTCCTGTCCACCCCCCCCCTCCTCCTCCTCCTCCTCCTCCTCTTTATAGCCTCATACAAGTTGGCAGGAGTCTTTCTCTCTTTCTTTCTTTTCTTGCGCGGCCCCGGCTTCACATGTTGATATTGAAAAACAGATGGAAATGAAATCATTGTGATGCTGAGCCGCGCCAAAGACAACTCCCGGTGCGTGATGGAAATAAAAGGGAGGCCTGTGGCTGTGACAATTGAATCCACACGGTGCCACAGAGCAGGTTAATGATGATGAAGAAGAACAGCCAGTGACAATATGAAACAAATATAGAAAATCTATTATCATTTTATATGTTTCTTTGAATTAGTAAACACAATCATTGGATTATTAAAAGAAATACACACAATTGTGATTTAATTGATTTCCACTAATGCATTAAAAGGCCTAAAATGCAACAATAAATAAATAAAAATTCACCTGATTTAAATTGAAAGGAGTAAAATTACCTACTTGGGGAAACTCTGTGTATTTACTTTTGGATTCAAGAGCTGCAGAGGGAACTTAAGAAAACTAATTAACCGCACACAGACCTTAAACACTACACAGCCCGCAGGTTTTGCGGATGCTGCGTTTACTGGAGCTGGGAATAATGATTCACGTTGCCACGCTTGATTAAGCATGAAATGTTAGTCATGTTTCGAGTGATTACTTTGGCAGGAGCCCTCAACAGACTAATTACAAGCAATCTGCAGCTAATTGCTCTTATTAGGCAGCGGAGAGTCGACGAGCTCTCAGCTGCAGCAACGATAATATTTACAGAGTGAAGTTATCGCAGCCTCATCAAACGACTTCAATCTGATTTTTTTTTCTCCAAATAATAATATTGATAATTGGCTGCATGTGTTTGGATTGAGAGGAAATTATTCCAAGATCAGGAGAGCTGATTAAAAACTCTGATGTTATGGGTTGAGGCTTAGAATTTGAGTTTTAGATTATTTATTTTATTTGATCCACAACAGAATGAAACAAAAGACAGAAATATATTCTCACAAGGTTAAATATGATTGTTTACAATTGTCATAGTAAAGGAGGGATGATCCCGGCGGCAACACGCAGTGACTGGGTGGGAAAATATCCCAGTTTAAATACAGCCCTGGTTTTTAAATTGAAAAAGTCAATTTTCAATTAAAGCTTATAATGGAATCCATTTATAAAGGATATTTAATTCCATAAATGAGATTAAAGTAAACGTGCTCATTCGGCCCGAGGTTTAATAAGATAAACGTATTGTTAAATACAATTCACTTAACTTTAAAATGTCTTTATATAATAAGAATTATTACAAGAAATAAGGACACTTGTTTGTTATAAAGTGTAAAGGTTGAATTTCTCAGGATAAGTTGAGCAGCAACAACAGAACAAATGTCAGGACGCTTCATCCATTTGTTAAACCAGGCTACAGGATCCACTTCACTTATTCCTAAATCTTCCTCTAATACAATTTATCCTAACGCACATTTTTGCATTGATACATAACTTTGAATTCTCTGTTTTCAGTAACAATCCGCTGCGCCTCTTTACGCGCAGACATGAACTTCACCAGCAGCAGCCGAGCTTCTCCGAGCGTCTGAGCCAAGAGGGGGAATCTTCCGAGGAGAGAGAGAGGATAAGATAAATCACCGGTTCTCACCATGTGCCTCCCGCGGATTCTCCTGCTCCTCAACGTCCTCTGCTCGGTGCCAGAGGCGCAGCAGCAGCAGCAAGTGTCCGGGACATCCAGCTCCGGCTCGGCTGCATGGGAAGGAGACTGCACCAAAGAGGGGGCAACACGCGGGGCTAGTGGAGGAGGGGGGAGGTGGTGAGGGAGGCAAATTAACGGGATCAGCAGGGAGGAGGAGGTGTCTCTTCTTATAACTGAACCGAGGAGAGAGGGAGGGAGAGAGAGAAGGAGAGAGGAGCCACATCCTGTCTGACGCACGGCGCACCTCAGCCAAAGCGGTTCACATGGCACCGGACCACATCCATCACAGCAGAACAAGGACTTCATTAAAGTGGATGAGGGTGTTTTATTGATTTCAGGTACAACATGTTTCCAGAGCAGCTTTCTTTGATAATGACGATCGATCTTTTATCACATAAATAATATTAAATGGGTCACTTATTCTTTCCAAAGAATATCACGTGACAGAATGTATTTCCCCAAAGTTCAATAAGGTAATTTGTTAATATAAATCTCTCATTGAACCAGTTAGGCACCTTGCAAGTGTCCAAATTATATTATTTTAAAGCAATAAATACAGAAGAAAACGTTTAATCATGTTTAAGTTATAATTCATAGAGAAGGAAATGCTCTAATAGAGACTTTGTCCTTGAGTGCAGGTTATTAAGTGGTTTATTTTGTGCTTTTAATTTTGTGTTATCCCTAAAATATTACTTTAACATAGTTTGACAGCTTAACTTTGACACTTTGCATGTGCACTTGTAAAAAGCACTTTGAAGTAAGTCTTTATCCCTAAAAGGTTTAAACACACACTATACATTCTACAAATTATGCTGCTTCAATGTTTAATTTATTTTTATTTATAATATTGTATTTTTTCATTTCAATGCAGTTTTCAGCTTGTTCAAATATTAAGATACAATTGAAAGCACCAACTGTAGTAATGTATCAGCATGGAATGTTTTAGTTTTTGTACATTTTACAGTTTGGTATTATGTTGTATAATAGATCCTTCCAGACCTGCTTATATAAATATATAAATGTGCAATGTGTATATGTAAAAATACTCTGCCTTGAATAACTAGATTCCGATGTGGTTTTCCCATTACCTAGAGGCAGAAATTCATAAAATGATATAAACCATCTCTGCAGTTTTGAAATAATCCTGAATGCTTTCCCCAACAGAGCAATTTTAAAAAAAAACGTGAGAAGACACACGCACACACACACACACACACACACACACACACACACACACACACACCCCCCCCACACACACACACACACTACAGCAGGAAGGATTGTGTCCTTGCATGATCCAAGTGCTCATGATAAGAAAAATATGTTTTCAGGACCTTGAATAAAAGATCTGGCTGCACATTAGTCACTTGATGATGAGCCGGGCATCAGAATTGATCCCAAAATAGATCCTTTAGCTGAATTAGGGGTTCCAGGCTCTGGAGAAAATACTAAATCAAGTGGACTTTTTTAGTTTTTCCCTTTTTAAAAAAGGCAACCAGGATTTTAAAACTCAATTCCACATTTCACGACTTGTTAGGGCATTGTTTTTACACCGTGCAGCTCCTCCACCTCAGCTTTATTACCACTGGCAGCCAAATTGAGGATCCAGCGAGAAGCCGGTTGCAGTAGCCTCGTCTCATATCGTCCAGGCAGAGAACTCACCCTCCAGTTTTACTCCAATTATCCCTCAGTGGAATAGGAATAATGGTAGAAGTTAATTGGCCGCAGTGGATCGTTCTCAGATGTGAGGCAAAACTGATACAGATGGAAATATAAGAGGAGGATGGAGGGAGGGAGAGAAGATGCTTGATTGGAGAGGAGGAAACTTTCCCAGAGAAAGCCATAAAACTGATTGATGACTTCCCTCGAGGAATGTTTCCCCAGGTGTGCTGTGTGTGTGTGTGTGTGTGTGTGTGTGCTGTGTGTGTGTGTGTCAAGTAGTTACAGTGCACTTAAGAAATGCTATCCTTGGACGCAGCACAAGTGCAATAAAGAAAATTGAGGGGTGAAAAAGCACGTTTATGTGTCAATATTGCACTTTGGCAGCATGAAAACAGAGACACAGGAGATTTGAAGGAGCCGGGGTGGAGGTGGAGGTGCACCGGTGCCATTTAGGGAACCAGTTTAATAACACAAATGCTAATTGATAACAGAAATCAGATGATATCAGTGTTTTAGTGCATCATAAAGCTCTACAGGTGGTCCGTGACAGGTGTGCCTGTGCTGCCAGTGTTCGAGCCCTGCGGCGAAGAATGTGCCGAGAGACTCAAATCATAGTGAACAAAATACCGGCGGAGGTGTAATTATAAAAGTCAACATCAAGCCACCACAGCAGAATAAGAGCAGATTTCACAATACGTGGGCGTGTGGTTGATGGATTAGCTGCAGTTAAACATAAAATTGTTACAACGTGGAACAGTACTTTGGTTTAATGATCAGATATGAGCACGAGAATGCAATTAATAAAAATTGCATATATTTACATTTACAGTCTATGTTTATGTCTCGTTTACACGAGTAAATCACATTATCCATCTTTTTGAACTTTAATGGGATAACGTGCTGTTCTGGAAAAATGCTTGTAAATCATTTTTATTGGATAAATTCCGTGAAGCAGAGATTTTGTTTTTAAAAGGTCCAGAAAAGTGATAAAATCGGATTAATGGCATTTTATTCTCAAGATAATACGACATAAAACAACACTACATGAATCTGGAGGAATATTTATTATCTTAAAAAGTGTAATTTTCATTCCTTCTTCACAGAAAGGATTTAGAGCAAAGCATGGGTGTACCTCAGGGATCAATGTTCGGTCGTCTACTATTCTCAACGTATCAATGATATCTCACTATAGAAAAACAACTATTAACATATGTACACACATATGCAAAGAATAGGTGAGCAAGCAGCTGTAAAGCTCATAACTGCCTAGAAAAAGATGATACTTCTTTTTTTGTTTTTCTACAAAACCAATGTATTTCGACATTTGCATCAGAAGTGGAACCATTGCTATTATGGAATTTAGATAACTGGTAGTAGCTCTGGACCCAACTCTCAATAATTCAATATTTTCCTTGATCCCTTTTAAGAAAAGACAGAAAATTAATGAAGTCTTCCCAAGAAATAATTCTCCTGGTAATGGACGACCATTTATCCTCCCATCCTGAACCTTCCAGAAGTTTTCTCTTTTCCACAACTACCTGGAACATCACCTCTGCACAGCTTCCATTAAAAACATCCACAAATAGCAAATCTGCGTCCTCCGCACAAAGCTCAGTCTTGATGGTAACTATGATGAATTGTTTTAACGCAACAAGAGAGAAAAGAAAAGTAAGAAAAACAAACAATCGTGACCGAGCTCGTTGGCTCTTGGACTCGGTTGAAAATAAAGAAATTGCAGAGCAGGAAAATGATCCTGGTTTCTGTGACGACGGAAGCAGTGTTTTTGTTTTTCCTCGCCCCCCCCCCCCCCCCCCCCCCCCACACACACACACACACTTTGTGTCTGGCACTGGTGTTGACAGGTGCTGGATGGAGATGGAGAGCAGACTGTTGTTCTGTTGCACTGGAGGAAAAAAAACAGTCATTGATAAACAGCAGGTTAACGTTCAAGGATCGATGGTGAAGAAGAACAGAAACTCCTCCTGCAGGTATTCATCACTGTGTTGTCCTGTGGGATTCAGAGGCTGTAAATACTCTTCTATTTTTCCTCTCCCTTCATTTTCTGCCACATCCTGACTCAGCATTGTCTAAAAGACTTTAATGTTCTTTCTCTTTGTTTTATCACTGATCTTCTGGTTTTGTTTTCATCCACCGGGTCACAGCATCTCCTCTCAAATCCAAAACTACAAGAGAAGAAGTTTTCTCTGATGAGTTCTTCCAGCTTTGGAACAATCTCCCAATCACTCCATCATGTCCTGCTTAAATATGGATCATTTAAAATCTAATTTCAAAGTGCTGCCTTTCTCGTGATTCTGTTAATGCCTAAAATTAACAATTAGCAACTCAAATTCTTAATTAAATGAACAGAAATTAAAAAACAAGAGTAAGATAAAGAGGTGATAAAAAAAGACGGTAACCAAATTAATTTACACACAAAAAATGAAAAGCAATAAAATGTCAATCATTCATAAGAGTTTTGAAATAAAAAAGCAATTTAAGGTGCAGACTTAGACGAGATGAGACAAATCTAAGTTAAATAAGTTTATTATTTTTGATCCAATAAGTTTAAAACTAGATTCAGCAGACCCATCATCTTTTTGTTGTGCTCCTCAGCGACCTCTTGTGGCGGGATTTTGCTCTGTCGCTCACCACCATTCACTCACATATATAAACTTTATTTATAAAAGCACTTCTGCTTTTAAAGGCAGAAACTATAATAATAAAATGATAGAACGTGAACAGATAATAGAGATGTAAAATACAGAAGTAGAACTATACAAGTAAATAAAGGTTAAGTCAGAGTCAATAAGAGCCAGTGTCAATCATTCGTAAAAGCTTTTATTCAAAGAAAAACTCAAGTATATATAATTACATTTGATTTCAAGATTAACCGGTGCAGTTATTTTCATTACAATCCAGAGGCAGGAGGAATAAAACAGGAGCTCTGAGACAAATGTTGAAATCTCCCACTCGTGAAGGAGCAGGCCTCGTTCACTGGGCCCTCAGAGCAGATCACATTATTCTTTTGGCCGAGAATAAAGCAAGACGTTGTAACAGTAACAGATCTGAGTTGACGGTGTGTCTGAGGTCCTGGTGCAGGGGGAAAGCTTCGAGCAGCAGGAAACGAGAGCAGGAGCCGCTCAGCTCGGAGTCTGTAAAAACATCTGTGAGAAGCACAATCAACTTTTATCAGATTCAACTTCTGCCCTCCTCTGTAATTTGGAAGCACAACAGGACACAGGAAGTGGATTGAATTACGCCGCCACCAACGTGTGATCACAGGAAGTAGTTTTAGTTTGGAAAATTAATTGGAGGAACTGCTGCAGACATTACACACACAGGACTCACGACCTGGTGTATGATGATGATGATGATGATGATGATGCCTCAGTGTATAGAAAGAAACTTTTCCTAGTTTTCGAACTTTGACCTTTTATACTTGTTCATACTTGATACTGTGTAAATGCCTTTTTCTTGTACTTCTACCATTACACATCATCAGCGACACTTCTGGTGCTGAAGCGTAAATGCACCTGTTTTATTCACCCTGCACCGAAATGTCACCTAGGTTTTTGAGAAGCTCATGCGAAACAACATAAAGACCACTAGGTGGCAGCATCCGGCCATTAAGAGTCATGTAGCTTCTATTTTAAGGTCAAGAGTTTCTTTAAGTGTGAATGCTCTGAGCTAATAACCTGTCGTTGTTGTGTGTGGACATGAAAAAAATGGTGCTACACATGCGACATTAATATAAAAAGCATTTTATTCCACATGAAAAACTGTACATATTGCATTTAAAGATCTTTAAGAAAAAGTTCCTATGTACCATATAAAGTTTGGATGGAGACGGTTGTAACAGATGTTTCAGGCTCAGGGCTTCAAACCTCCCCTCCAAATATTTGAGTGTTTTAAAAAGGTGCAACAGTTTATAAAAAGGCAGGCTCCAGTTATATAAAGATAACAGGATTTTAGTGTTAATTGTATAAAGCATCATCTCACACTGTTGTAACTCTCAATGTAAACTAGAACATGATTTGGCAATTGAGACGGTGCTGAGAATAAATCTCAAATAATTCGCTCAAAGGTTTAAAAATCTGAAAACACGTCTCTCCACATAATTTCCCTTTCTGTCCGTTGATTTCCTGCCAAGCTGAGGTTTTGTGTTGTCTTCTGCATTTGCCCTTTTTCGAGAATGCTTTCCTCACAGTTCCTCGTGTGTCTTTCCCTCCTCCTCCTTTCCATCATTCGCTTTCTCCTCCACCTCCTCTTCGGTGCCGTCGCTCTCTGCCTCCTCTGCCCCTGGTTTTTTCCCCACATCTCCTTTCCACATCTCGTTGAGACATTCTGAGAGAGGGAGAGAGAGAACAATGGGGTGAGGAGGAGGAGGAGGAGGAGGTCTCAGCAGATTCAAGTAACTTTTTGTCCAAAAGTACCCGGAACTTTTAGTCCAGGGAACTAAACGGTTCCTTCAAACCATTGTTCACCTGCAGAATATCTTTTGATAAACTCTATCATTACAGAGCCCTTTTTACAATTCCCTCTAATTTCCAATGACCAATCAGTGACGGGTTGATTCCTTAGACTTGACATTACTTCAAAGTTCTTGTAGCTTACGAGTTTCCAAGCTGAAGTGACACACAAAACAATCAACAAGCAGGACCCACTATCTCTCTCCCTGTGTCTCCCACCTTGCTCTGATGTCTCGAGGACGTGGGTCTCACACAGGAAGTTCTCCAGTCTCTGATCCTGATGGTGGAAGTACCAGTCCTCCACCACGTCCTCAAACTGCTCCAGCATCTTCTCACACTGCAGGACACGCAAACACACACACGTTCCCCCGGTATGAGTATACACTGTATTTCTATTTCTCACCCGTCCACCTGACAACAGGGCGAACACAACTCGACCTGTTTCTTCATGTCCGACACCTCCACCGAGGGCTCGTCCCACAGCTCGAAGGGCAGACCCAGCTCCACCTTCACTCCTTTTTGGACCAGGTTCTTCAGAGTCGTCATGGTCTGACTGGCCCCCTGCAGCCAGTTTGAGACACAAATTGATATTTAAAACATTGAATCTATTCAAAAGCAATCTCGTCATTCTTCCCCGTGCACTCATTTGGTTTTATTCTAACAATGGAACCTTTAGAGAGTCAGATGAACTTCACCTTGGCGTATCGGAGGCTTCCGGGCCGCTCGGCGTGAACGCTGTACTGAAGGATGCGCTGGCATATGTCGTCGATGGCCTCAGTCAGACGAGTCTCCCTGAAATACAAACATAGGTTTCAACAAACACACAATCTAGAGGACCACTGGCTGGTTTCACTCCCTGATGCTGTTCTCATAATAGAAGATACAGTATTAAGGATCAAATAACACATACAAGTGATAATAGCCTATTATAATAATAACTATAAACTATAATAACTGTACAGTATCACAAAAATAATAACTCACGACGTGTTGTATTTGATCTTCCTCCTCCTCTTCCCAGTGCCCAGCACCTCTCCCAGCTCCAGCACCTCCTTCGATCGGCCCGTTTTCTGCAGAGCATCCTGCAGCTCCACCGTCAGGAACTTACACACTGACACACACACAAACAACACAAAAACAACACAACTTGTTATTAACTCTACAGGCAGATTTCAGGACACCTCCATCTGCAAACAGTTAGCATGACAGCAGCTAGCTTCTTCCTCCTCCTCCTCCTCTTCCTCTTTACCTTCGCATTTGTTCGGCAGCCTGTCGTCGTCGCTCGCTGTGACGAAGCCGCAGACACAAAGTAAAGTCACGATAAAAAGTTTCATGGCGGCGGTTTGTTTCAGAACAGCTCGGGTGAACTGGAAAAGTTTAACTCTGCAGCGGCCACATCGACATGCCTCACTGCGCATGCGCAATCGACGCCAGATGTTCGGATCCCAGGAGAGAAAGTCGATCGAAGGAAAGTCGAACTCAGAAGTCTGTCAAAAGGTAAATAAATATCTCACATCATTTAATGCTTTTACTTTCTTCGAGTGTTAAAACCACCTTAAATTTATCTGGAATATTATTTAGAATAGTTTTGTCATATGTCAAATATTATTAAGATAAAGATTATTATTAGTATGTACTGTTGATTGTTTTTATATTGCATAATTTAGATGAATGTGTTAAATACGACAAAACAGATCCAACAAAAGGGTTTGATATGCTCATATGTTATGGTTATCATGAAAACATTCCTACATTTCCAATGTGGTTTTCCAGCATCAACGCCGACCTTGTCAGGACCAGTGAACCTGGGGACCAACACTTCAGCCCTAATGAGGAAGAACCTCATCCCTGAGGTCCTGGTAAAGGTCAGTGGTCAGATGTGAATTGTGGTGAGGTTAAGGTGAGGGTTATGTATAACTAAGTTTAGTTGGGGTTAAACACCAGCACTCTGAATATGGAGTTACTTTGTATGTAAAAAAACACACAAAGTCCCTCATTAAAGCTCTAATTTATTGGTTAAAATATCATCATAGAAGGATTCAATAAAGTGGTACAATAAAAAAAGAGAAGGTTTAAAAGTCCACAGACTCAGGTGGGGCAGATAGAGTTTTAGTTTCTCCTGGTTGAAATTTCTCACAACCTCCAAGGCCTCTCTCCAGTTATTAAATTAAAAACGATGAGTCCTGTTATTGTCACACTTTCAATTATTATAATAAATAAGAGCAATCATAAATGATAAAATAAAATCCTTTATACGAGAGTCACATATGTATAAGTGGATCATTTATTTATTAATCAACCAATTGTAATGTTATCAACATAAACACACTTTGTAGTTCAGCTGTTTCAGGATGACCGTGCAATCCACAGAATGGGGAATAATTAGCCTGATCTTTGGCAGGGAAGCGGCTAAAATAGACGCCTCTCGCCTCCTGGATTCTCGGGTGTCAGGGCCGACAAAGTCGACAGCAACAGACACACCAGGAGTCTGTGTGTGTGGAGGGGAGAAGAAAGGAGGGAAGAGGAGAAGAAAGGAGGGAAGAGGAGAAGAGACAAGGGAGGAAACAAGGAGAGAGGAGGGGGAGTCACAGAGGCCGCATTAACACGGGCAGAGAGGAGAATGTGCACGTCCACCAACCAGAGGAGAAGAGGGCAACAACACACTCCTGGAAAACCCATTAGGTGATGTTCTCCAGTAGCAGAGCGGTGTGCACCCCAGCAGGTGTCAGAGGATTCAGTGTCTGAAACTGAAGAGTAAGTGCACTAAGTGTTGTGTTTTAGTGCTGGGAGGCTTTCCACGGCTTCGGATGAGGGTTGAGTCACATGGGGTCTGTCTATTGTCTGTGTGGAGGGAGGTAGAGTTACACAGCGACGGTGTCACCCTGTCCTGCACAGGGACAGACACACACACAAACACACAAACACACACACACAGAGTCATAAGAGCTGGGGTCAGGGAACTTGCAGCACCGCTCACATCAAGCTGCACTTTTTCTCCAGCAGCATCACAGAGCTGGGGTTATGAATGTACTTTTTATTTAATTGCATTTCATCGATTGATTTCTTTTTTTTTTATTTATCCAGTTCCTGAACACAGAAGTTAAATGAGTGCCTGGTGGAAATGAATCGACCGCTCCTGACCGATTCAGAGGAAAGAAGAAGGAGAAGAGGGAGGAGGAGACGTTTTTGTGGATGCAGACAGCCGGTTCCTGACAGCTGACTGGGAGCCAGAGAACAGCGGGAGGACATGAGTGGACACAAGATGACGTCTTCTCACAAACACAGCATGTGCAGTTGTGTGTGAAGAACAAATCATAGGACATGAACCTGGATCTATTCACCCGGGGATCAAGGAATAGTCTCATCTCAGGAAGAGAAAGCGGATAATTTGACTTAAAGGTGAAACACTCGACCTGCACTCAGAGAAAATGGTTTATAACTGTATAACTATCAAGATCTAATTCTTACTAATATTTTGTATTAACTCCCGGGGCTTGAAGAGATTGAATCATAATGATTACTAATGTAAACAAAAGAATAATCTTGACACCAGCCGAGGACTGGATCCCTTTTACTGGTTAACTGATAACAGCAAATTTAATACACACACACGCACTAACACACACACACACACACACACACACACACACACACACACACACATGCACTCAACCACCTCTGTATCAAGTGTCTGGTGTCTAGTGCCTAATCTTCAGATAAGCAATCGTTGCAAACCATGTATTAAAACTTTTATTAGGTTATATTAAAGCCTGTATATTTTCATTTAAACTAGTTTAAATAAGTTTGACATATTTTGAATATCATTTAGAAACTTACTAAAAACTGTCTGACTTGTTTCAGTTTCTATTTATTCAATTTAACTTGTAGTTTAAATGGCATAAACATAATTTTCAAAGACCTGAGATCAGTGGATCTGATGAGCTACTTAAAAAGAAGGTAACGTTTCTTCTCTTCTTGCACAAACAGTGAAGCCGGCTTTCATTCACTCTGTCTGTTTTAATCAGATCTGGCTGCTTCGAGTTTTGAATTTAAGTGTGAACTCGTTCAAAAGCATAAATTGAAAACCATTTCTTTGGAATGAACAGCAGATGTCTTCTTTTAAATTACTAAACTACGAGTTGTATTTTAATCTCATGTTAATATTGAGACACAGTCCAGGGTATATGACACTGTATATCTGCTTTAATATGACATGTGGTACGTGTACTTAGGTAAAATGTTGAGATACTTGAGCGTTATACTTTTACTCCATTTATTTGATGACTTAAGTGACTATAAATACTGAGCAGATTGAGAATAATGATACAGAACACAGAACAACATCAGACTTTATTTGTTCACGTGCACAGGAAACAACTACCCAGCTGTATTTTAAGTCACTTAAAGTAGCTGCATCATTATTTTCATGGCAATGCATCAATTAATCAGTTTAATCGAAACTGCACAGAGGATTCAGTAGTTCAGCATTGTGATGATGCAACTTTTACTAAATTAAGTGATGTGAAGACTTCTACCACCACTTCTACCAGTCATGAATTTCTTATGCACTGATTAATATTGTATTGGAAATCTATGTTTACGTTCTATGTTTTCCTGCCTCTTGTGTGTGTGTGTCTGTATAAATTATGCTGATCTGTTTGGTATCTGCAAACCCAAGCACCTGCAGGGTCTCATCTGTGTGTGTGAGGCCCTGATATGACCCCGCATGAACACACACACACACACACACACACACACACACACACACACACACACACACACACACACACACACACACACACACACACACACACACACACACACACACACACACACACACACACACACACACACACACACACACACACACCCAGACAGTTCATATCACTGATGACTAAACCTTACTGCTGTCCTCACCCTCTCCGTTCTCCTTTAACACACATACACTCATACAGTCACGTGTACACAAACACCTCCTGCTTCCTCTGAAATACACAACCCAGATAACGTATGTAAACGCAGATTTTCGTTGTTTGATTTTGATAGAGTTGTGTAGAAGTGGCTTTAAATTCTGACATTACTGTGTTGACTGTAGGAGGACGAATCTGTCATGTCCCACTGCAGTGTTTAAACAGAATAACATAATCCTTTACTAATCCCACTCTGTGGGTAATGTGCCATGTTACAACCGCAAACACAAAAGCCAAAATACACAGTAAAAGTAATAAATGAGTAAATATACAATATAAACACATGCAAATATTTAAAGAATGGCAATGTAAACAGAATAAATACAATGATGCATACTGTGTGACAACATTGCACATATATGATATTAAAATTGCACAAATTAGATTCAATTAATTGTAAAGCTGAGTGACTTGTATTTACAAATAAAAATATTAGGTCTAATGCTTCTCTGTTCCTGTTCATTTAAATTTAATACATTTATTTTGTGTTCTTTTTTAAATGGGTTTAAGCAATTAAGATAAACTTTGTGCTGCAGAATATTTGCCCTTTATGGATTTGTATACAAAAATACAAGTTTCATGTTTTTTCTTTTGAAAACATCCAAAGAACCTGTAAATTAGTCTCTAGTACTAACCCTGTTTACCTGTTGAATTACAAGAGACCTCTGTAAGCCTTTAAATACATAAAGGCAATATCTTTTAAAACAATTGGACAATTTAATGAATCAAATCATAAGCAACCAAAATACTCAGTGTTTTTATAGACTTCTTAAAAAGTTCGGTCAGTGTAACATGACTCTACCAGTGGAGGTTTAGTAGCTCCACTCTTTCCCATTTGACCCCTACTGTTATTTGTCATTATTTCCCATAAACCTGTCACATTTCCATTTATGTCTTTCCTCAGGCCTCCTCTGCCTCGACGAGAATGCCCGAGCGAGTGAGGGACTTCCAGGGTCAGAGCTTTCACAAGCTGCGGCGGGACTGCCTGCGTCGGGGGGCGCTCTTTAAAGACCCCCTCTTCCCCGCCACTGCCCAGTCCCTGTTCTACAAACGGGAGCCCCCGCCGGGTCTGACGTGGAAGAGGCCGAGGGTGAGTCGGTGTGAGGTGGGAGGGGGAGAAACGGGAGGATGGGGGATAAAGGATGGGGGACACGCATTAAATTAAATTAAAGATTCCACAACACATGTTCAGGCCTCTACTACAGAGTAATTTTAAACATCTAAATCCAGTGTCTTACTCAGTATGTTACATTTCCATCAGATTAGTTTAATTAAAGCAACTTCTATTATAGGACAGGCGTCAGGGAGTGAAACCTTAGTACTGCAGCAGTAAGTGGAGCAGGCTGCTGACGGACCTCCATATTGTGTGTGTGTGTGTGTGTGTGTGTGTGTGTGTGTGTGTGTGTGTGTACAATTGACTTGTGCAGCAACAACAGATATTTTTGTCCAGATGTTTTTAGCACAGTGTTGAGATGGGAGTGGATGTGTATAAGTATAAGTGTTAATTGTTGCTACACTTCACCGAGTGGCCTTTAATGGTGGTGTCATGTACTGGAATAAACACAGTGGAATGAGATGATAAAACCCAAGGTCAAAATTATTTGAATGTCCAGTTCAGATAAACAGACCACATGTTGTTTACATAATGACATTTAATAACAGCTTTACATTTTTTGAGAAAATGCAGAAAAATATTATTAAAGGACTAAAGATAAACCTCTGTTATGGCGACGAGATATAGAGATACACATTTTACAAATTCCAAAACCCTCTCATCAGAACCTGCAATGAAAATAAATGCCAGAAAACATCTAAATAAAGTTTCTGCACTGTTCACTGAGCTAAATTAAAGATTTCTTATGACCTCTTTATTTTTAATACAATGCAATTTTACCCCCAGTTTATGGTCATACTTATCAGAGAATAATATAAAACCAATAAGGACTTCAAGGCCAATTAATGGTTAATTAAGTGTATTAAATGAATACAATTTGTCAGCGCTCTTATAAAAAAAAGAGACGTTTCCACTTCCTCACACTATCCAGGATTTACGCTGCAGCTAGCCACCAGGAGGCGATCAAAACGTTTTGGCTTTACTTTTGAGTGGCTATCATGTCCTCCATCTTTACATACAGCCTTTGGTTCTCCTCAGCTGTGACCAGACTTTTCATGGACTTGAGACTCTTTGTTTTGTTACTGGTTTTATCGACTCCAAACTCTATTTATATCTGTGTATTACAATAGCTCCTGGTAAATAAATCAATTCATGTCAGGCCGTGAAACACACAGCAGGCAGAAACACTGATTGGTTGATTAACTGAAAAAGTAGTTAATTTAGTTAATTGATGATTAGGTAATTTGTGACAGATTCCGAAATGTCTGGTTTGGTGTTGCTAATGCTCAACTGAGGAATTTAACAGTGTTTATCAGCAGGAGTTGGATGATAGTGTGATGTCTGTTGCCTCCATCACCTCAAACACACACACAAACACAAACACACACACACACAAACACACAACATCAAACTCACACCAAACTCCGTCCTGTTCACAATCTAGGTGGCCCCATCTGCTCATCTCCACTTAACATGAACTTAATATCATCTGAGAGCTGGATTAGAGTTACAGTGAAAGAGGTTATGACCACCAGGAGTGTATCGTGTGTGTGTGTGTGTGTGTGTGTGTGTGTGTGTGTGCGGCAGCAGTTCTGCGGTTACCTGACCCTGTCCAAACTGAGATCAACAGGTCCCCACTGACAGGATCTGTCTCCTCAGCAGAGCTCTGACACTGAATCAGCTCCCAGGCCTCGTAAAACACTGAGACGCTGCTAACTGCTGCACTCATTAATCACACGGCTCATTCCACTGCTAACGCATCCAGAGCTGCTACGTGAGTAGGGATGCACCGATTTATCGGCCGAACATCGGTAGCGGCCGATATTCGCCTCGTTAACTGATATCGGCTTATCGGTAATAAACTTGACTTTCACCGATATCATTGGCCGATGTTCATATTTGTGGTTAAACCGCTGGGCACGTGCCGCGGCTGCGGGAGCAGTCGCTTCGTCGCCCTCCTCTCCGCGCCGCCGGAGGCTCAGTGTGCGGCACCGGGAGGTCCTCATCCGGTGCCGCCTAACGGCGTCGCCGGTGCGGGGGCTTTCTTTCTCTTGGACCGCGGGGCGGTGTCCATCGCCGGCGCGGAAGGCGGGCTGTTGGAGGGGACCGGGTACGCGGCCAGTGTCGGCCACTCTGGACGCGTGTCGGGCCCTTCTCGCGGATCACCTCAGCTACGGCGACCGCTGGGGGAACCCTCCGGCTGGCGCCTAGCAGCTGACTGAGAACTGGTGCGGACCAGGGGAATCCGACTGTTTAATTAAAACAAGCATCGCGAAGGGCCACGGTGGGTGTTGACGCGATGTGATTTCTGCCCGACACTCAAAACAGGTAAAACTGAGGAGGGCTTGTTAAGTTATCTTGACTCACGCAGTGTAACTTGGCGTAAAAAGTATGAGCGTAGCGTCTGTACTTATTTAAATACTTTATTCTCATGTGCATCGGCTCTACTCATCCGTCTCATGCACAGGTAACAAGGGAATTGACAACATACGTCATACACACAGAAGCCGTAACACATCTAATAAACGGCCAATACTGCTACCGTAAATCAATGAGAAGAGCGTTCTCTATAATGCTACTTTAACAGGGCTGTTTTAGACAGGTTAAAAAGGTGATGTTTTAAATTATCCTTGAGGTATTTTGACCAAAATATGTTACAGTCATTTCATTAAGATCCCAAGGAACCATTTCAACTTGCGGTAAAATGGGCATAATATGTCTCTGTTAAATAAAGTTTAGTTAAATCAAAGATTGTTTCATAAATCTGATTCAATTTGTGCTCATTAAAAGATAAGAGTGATGAAGGGCTGACATTTTTTTAAATAGTGCTTTTAAATAATGATTTAATTATTTTTCTGGCACAAAAGGGTGAATGAATAACAACAAAAAGAAAATAAACAAATATCGGTATCGGCTATCGGCCAGATTGTTATTTTAAATATCGGTATCGGTATCGGCCAAGAATTTCCATATTGGTGCACCCCTATACGTGATCAATATATATCATATTGACAGTTGATCAAATTAACCTGGAACCACTCAGGAAGACTTGAAATTGAATTATTTGCTAATAAGTTATATTTGACCATTTATAATAAAAGTTAGCACCAAATGAAAAGGTTTGCATTTAGCATATTGTCATATTAGCATAAATAACCACATATTGATTTTTATTTCTTTCTTTTCATCCCAACCCAGGAAATATGTAAGGACCCTCGTCTGTTTGTCGATGGCATCAGCACTCGGGACCTGCACCAAGGCAGTCTGGGTAACTGCTGGATGGTGGCTGCCATTTCCTGCCTGGCGTCTGAGCCATCTCTCTGGAAAAAGGTTGAGTGTTAGTCTTCCTTTCCTCCTTTCCTCCCTTGTCACTTGTTATCCTCTTTTTTAAACCTTCGCGTCTTCCTTCTTCTCTTCCTTCCCTCATCTCCCAGGTCATTCCTGACCACGTGGAGCAGGAGTGGAACCCCAAACGTCAGGACTTGTACGCTGGGATCTTCCATTTCCGGTTCTGGCGCCTCGGCCGCTGGATGGACGTGGTCGTGGATGACCGTCTGCCGGTCAGCGGGGACGGGGTGCTGCTCTTCTGCCGCTCGGCTACACCACGAGAGTTTTGGAGCGCCCTGTTGGAGAAGGCCTACGCCAAGTGAGTGGCTGTGAAATGTGCTAATCCGGATGATATTTCCGTTTAACATCGAAGAAACTGCCAAACAACACCTTAAATAACTGTTGTCATAATAAGTGCGATCATGATTTTGCTAGTCCACTTCTTGGTGTTGAAGTCAAACCCCTTTGGAGGGAAGAGGCCAAGACCTAATTGGTCACTGTGCCTTCGTAGGCTCAACGGCTGCTATGAGGCCCTGGAGGGAGGAAACACCGCCGAGGCCCTGATCGACTTCACCGGGGGAGTTTCGGAGCCCCTCAGTCTGGATCACTCGGCCCTCGGCCCGGGCAGCGACCACAGGAGGACCTTCTTCCAGACGTTAGCCAAGGCCCACGAACGCAAAGCCCTCATCACCTGCTCCATACGGGTAGGGCCTTCTGTCCTCAGGCGACTTTATAGAACCTGGATGATGGGCTGAAACGTATCACATCTCTCAGCCAGCAGAGGGGGAGACGGTGGAGTCGGTGCTGGACTGCGGCCTGGTGCGAGGACACGCTTATGGGATCACTGCGGTGAAGAAGGTGAGGCTGGGGGAGAGGCAGCTGAAGACGGGTGGGACGTCCAGACTCTTCATGGTGCGCATGAGGAACCCGTGGGGGACCACCGACTGGACGGGTGCCTGGAGTCAGAGGTGAGGGCACAGTGAACCCTGCAGGCACCTCATCTCCCACATGTGAGGCTGCTGGGTACATTACACGTTTTGCGGGAGCTCTGGGAATTAAATCTCTCCCCGGCATTTAACGGTGTCAGACATTTTTAATAACGTTTTACAACGCCACTGAAACTTCTTTGGACAATTTGTGACATTTTACAATAGCTATGGAAATGTTTTACAAGGGGACATCTGCCGGTTTCATTATGAAGCTCTGAGAAACTCTTGAAATGGCCAAAAACGGAGCCATAAAGCTTTTCAGAAGTTGGAACACAGCTTGTATTTTTCATATGTCATTTCCATTGGGTTTGTCCAGCTGCCTTTGACTTTACTGGTGTCGCACGCCCCCTGCAGGTCACAGCAGTGGCAGCAGATGAGTCGTCCAGAGAGGGAGAAGATGGGCCTCGTAGTCCGAGACGTTGGGGAGTTCTGGTACTTTTGTTTTTACTATTTCTTCTAATTTATTTGCGTTTATCGTATATATTTTTGATTCAACTTTCCTCTCGCTCAGGATGGATTTCCAGGATTTCTGTCACTACTTCACAGACGTGGTCGTGTGCCGGCTGGTGGAGAGAGCTCTGCTGTGGCCCAGCTCTCATTGGAGAGAGGTCCACTGCTACGGGGAGTGGACCCCGGCTCCCAACACCCCCGGGACACCTCCGTCCACCGTCTCCCAAAGAAACTACGAGTTGACCCCTGGGAAGAACAACATGAAACCCGGAGGGCCCGAGCAGCGCGGGAACCGGAAGGAGGCTCGGCTCGGGGAGAGTCAGCAGGGCGGACGGAGAGGAGGAAGGGGGGATAGGGCTGTGAAGAAAGTGATGGAGGACGAGGATGGTGGAGAGGGGGATGGAGGATGGATGGCACAAGTGGACAAAAGGAGTCGGTGTGGAGGTTGCATCAACCACAGAGAGACGTTCCTGCACAATCCACAGGTAAAAGTGGAAGTGCTTGAATCAGAGCAGAAAAGATGTAAGATGAACGCGGCTTTTTTCTTCCTCGACAGTTTATGTTTGAGGTCGGAGCCAAAGAGGAGGAGGTGCTGATCTGCCTGCAGCAGGAGGACAGGAGGGTCCGCAGGAAAGACGGAGGAGGAGACAACCTGCCGATCGGCTTCGAGGTGTTGAAGGTGAGCGACGGCTCGTGGACCCAAAATATCGACATGTTTGCGCTATCTCAAAGACTGTGATACATGTGGTCCCCAGGTGGAGGTGAACCGCCGCAGTCGGGTGCAGTGTGTGGTGGAGCAGGCGGGCAGCTCCGTCTACATGGACTCCCGCAGCGTGACGCTGAGGGCGACGCTGGCTGGAGGCCGCTACGTCGTGCTGCCCACCACCTTCCTGCCGGGCGCAACCGGGCGCTTCCTGCTTCGACTCTTCTCCCATTCCCATGTCAGGCTCAGGTGTGTGTGTTTGTGTGTTTGTTTGATTTCCCAATAGACTGTATATGAAAAGTGAAGCCAAAACATCTCGATCACCCCCTAGTGGGCGGCTGCGGTATACAACCTGCCTCAAAAGTCCACAAGGCAAAATTGTGGCAGATTTTTTTAGACTGCTGTTGATTAGCATTGATCTCCCACAATGCAATTCACGCAAAACATAAAAATATAAGGAGAACCTTTAAAAATTAAATCCCGGAAAATGTATATCAACAGCTAAAAAAAACAATATGGCAATAATAGCATAAACACTGTAAAAAAATGTGTAGTGAAGGTTGGGGTTAATCTGTAAGATCCACGCACACCATTGCGCTACTATGACAAATGCAAATTACTTCCTGTGGTTTAGAGGATTTTATACGACATCTCTGAAGTAACAAAATGTAAAATTCCATCAAATTACTTCACTGGGATGTTATATTCATTTTCATAGATACAGGGCCATGTGCTCTACATGTAGTTAAATGATATAGTTTATTGCAATAGGTCTTATGTAGATTTTTTTAAGTTGCTCTGTAACTGTTTTCTCCATGCAGGGAATTGAAGGAGGATTTGCCGCCTCCCTCTCTTCTCCAGTGTTTCCTACCTCAACCCACTGTGGTGACCAGCGTGCATCTCCGCAGGGCCTCCGGACTCAGTCCCCCGAAAGAGACAGGTGACTCAGCACATCTCCTGGAAACAGTTCATCTCACGTAACCCTCGAGAGAATCCTTTCAGATTTGACATGAATGTTCCCTTAGAGTCTCTCACGCAAAGGCCAAAGGTCAAGGTCAAAGTGGCCTAACACCATTTTATATTGTCTGCGCCCCACAGCTCCAAATGTTTATGCCGTGGTGAGATGTGAGAACGACGTCATCAGGACGCGGGTGTTCAAGGCGGAGGGAAACCCGGAGTTCAACCTGCGATCCCTCTTCTACAGGAGACACCCCGACACACACATCTCTATTGAGGTATTCACATTTCTCACACACACACACACACACACACACACATACACTAATAATACAAACACACGCTAACGATCCTCATCCGTCGGGTGCAGCTGTGGGGCCGAGGTCTGCTGTGGGACTCGCTGCTCGGCGTCGCTCGACTCCAGACGTCGGAGTGTGAGAGGACTCGGAGTCATGTGATCGACGTGCGAGGAGGGGGACAGTCCGGCTCGGGTTGTGTCCACGTGGAGACGTCCTCCAGCGTCTGCCTCACAGACTTGTGACACTACGAGCCACAGCCACCATCGTCTTCCCTGCGGCCAAAATAAGTTTCATCGTGTGTTGTTATAATATTTATTAATCTTACTGTTGTCATCATCTTTGTTTTCCTCTTGTTGCCGTCATCTTTATTTTCTGTTGTTAATATTTGAAATATGAATATCCCAAAAATCATGTTAGGATTAAATGATAAGAAATGTGTGTTTTTCACATCAATGTGTCTGAATAACTGCATTTAGTAATGTCAATTTGTGTATTTTCATATTTATACCGAATTGAACACATTTACAGTATTTTAGGGAATGTGTTCACTCCGGCCTTCAGCCCAGAGAGGTGTGTTGCAATGAGACGGGTTTGTGCATTCCTGTTTGTTTGCTGACTCACTTCTGCTGATGTCCAAAAGCCTTGTCTCCGAGAAGTGCTTAGAAGAGACCCCGGTCAAACCTGTTATAGACATTGATTCTGTTAGGGAAGATAAGAATATATACGTTTATATTTCATCACCTGGTTTCATTCTGATGTTTTTTATTGGTAGGTGACTGGTATAGGAATTGTATTCCTGATAAGAACCTCTTTGATGGGATATTTTGCATTTTTATATATCCTTTATTGTATTTTTTTAATGATGCACTGACACAAGCAGCCTTTGTTATTACTAGAAAATCTGCCTTCAAACGACATTCTGGCCGGAAGCTCGGAGCAAAGTCCACACCGGTTTCAATACAAACTATGCAAACTCGAGATAAACGGCGTCGACTCATTCTGACTCAGTGATCGTTTAATCATTTGGCAGAATTTGTTTATCAGGAGGCTCGGGGCTGTTACTGAGTGCTGCTTTACAAAGTGTAGTATCTTAAACTAACATTCATAACCTGTGATAGAAGAAATACACATGTTGCTGCATGTCAAGGTTTTACTCACAACTTTCTTTCTTTCTTTAAGTTTTTCTATGTTACCCAATCACCTCTAAAATGTCAGGGTCGGGCAAGAGCATGGATCAAACTGCGTGACTTCATTTCACTTACCTTCACTTTCATGTGTTTCAACCCACGTTGTCTAAACACTGTTAATAAACACCTGAACAAGCATGAATGTGAAACCTCCTGATATATCGAGGTCCTAGTGCTGCTGTTAAACATCTACTATGTCGTAATATAGTGTTCATTTTACATTGTGGTCATTTTTGTAATCCTCGTTTGTGGCTGCTTCACAGTGTCATAATTTAAGAGGAAATTAAATGTGCAGTAGCCAACACTATTAACATAATGGCTCACGGAAAACAATTCCTGTTTTAGATAATACAAGTACAATTTGGGGATTTTTTTATTAGAGAAGAGACAATGTGATCGATTCGGTTGTACTGCTCATTTAAGCCAAATCATTTATTTATTTATGAGGATACATTTATAAAAAAAAAAACACCACTGAAATGAATGAAATAAAAAAAAGCAATCTTACTTACTTAACCCTTACTTTTATTTTCTTCTACCTAATAAGTCTTAATGTTTATTTTGTTTATTCTGTGTCTATGTTCTTATTGTTCTTTGTACATTTAAGACATTTTGCAATATCACAAGATTTCCTCATAATCAAAAAAACACCCAACACACCCTTATTATCAGCTGACCTCGTGAGCGCGCCTCCTCCTCCCTGTCTGCGCGCGCTCCCGTCAGGTGCAGCATATGCCCGGAGTGCAGGGCGCGGTCCCGTCACTTCTGCAGCTGGAGACGGGAGGTGAGTGTTTACTTTGGAGAGTGCGCCTCGTTTGAATGCATCAGATACGGAGTTATGTGCAAAGTGGACGGGTGTGGAGGGAAACCCATTATCGGACAGTAGACGTTGACTTTGTGTGTCTCCGTTGTGTTTCCGGGAGAATAACACAAGTAATGAGAAGGTTTGACAGCTTCAGTTTCCACGTGAATTTGGATTGAAACAGCCTGCACTCGTTTGGGGGGGGATTTACTGCTTTTTGTTCTGTATTCGTCATAAACTACAAAACGAAACTAAACTACTGTATCTGGGCGACACTAATGTGTCGCCCAGATACAGTAATATAAAGTTCACTTTGCATCAGGCAAACTTAAGTTGTAGAGAAGTAGTGTGTGTTTTAGCCTCAAAACACTTTCTACAATTCGTTCTACAAGTGTCAGTCAGTGTTCTATCTATCTATCGATCTGTAGATCTATATATCTATATATCTATCTTTAAGTATTCTTAATTTTGTAATCTGTGTTTTAGATCGATAGACAACTTGTTTGTGTTACAGCCACAACAACTTTCTTCAATTATCTTAAGTGTCAGTCTATCTATCTATCTATCTATCTATCTATCTATCTATCTATCTATCTGTCTATCTGTCTGTCTATATAACTGTGTTTTAGATTGATAGACAACTTGTTTGTGTTCCAGCCACAAAAACTTTCTTCAATTCTCTTAAGTGTCAGTCTATCTATCTATCTATCTATCTATCTATCTATCTATCTATCTATCTATCTATCTATCTGTCTATCTATCTGTCTATCTATCTGTCTGTCTATCTGTCTGTCTATCTGTCTGTCTGTCTGTCTGTCTGTCTGTCTGTCTATATAACTGTGTTTTAGCTTCACACTTTCTTTTATCCTGTCTTCAATGGTCCTAATTTGTGTTATCTGAGTTGTGGACGTGTGTATAAATAGATTCAGTTTTCCTTTTCCCACACTTTCTCTAATTCCCCCGGTCTGTGTTGGGAGACGTTCTGCACAGGTCGCCTCTTGTCACTGCTCTTCCAGTATTGTTGGTCTGACAGGCTCCCTGTAGGAATGCAGTCGAACCTCTTGTGATTCATTGGTGAAGTAACAGTGGCTGTGTGTCAGCTGTTTCGCCCTTACTAGTGTGCGTGGGTTAGAAATCCCCATGGCCTGATGCTATCTCCTGACATTTATTAATAGGAACTAAAGTAATTTATGCTGGGAAGATCCGTAGTGAAAGTAACTGACCTAATTACCCAAAAGCAGTCGATAACATGTCATGTGAAAAATGATTTGACAAAATGATACCGGCTTAATGGACAGCCTGCATGACAAACTGAAGACAGGAGGGGGGGGGGGGGGGGGCAAAACAAGACCACTGTTAGCACTGGTTTTTCTTGTATTTCTGTCACTCCCTCCATGTTAGTTGATGGGTCACTTTTGAAATTATATTAAGGATGGCTTCTCTCATTGAAGGGAGTTCTTATCAAACTGATTCCAACTCCTTATTGGTGGTCCACGGGTGTATTTACACGCTAGCCCCGGGCTCCATCATCACAAACACATGCTGCCGCAAACAAGCCACGTTCAGCAGCAGGGAAAATGAACATATATCACCTTTAAAACATTAGATTGCATTTTGTTTTCTCTTTTGGGCTCATGAAGATCACCGTGTCCCAGAGTTCAAGTTTTTTAATTCTTCTCAGTTGTTGGTCTTCCTCTGCAGGTCAGAGCCCTCGCCACTGATACCATGACCGGGTTTGTGGAACGCATCCCCCGCCCTCCTCAACCAAAGGGAGCGTCTCTAGGTGAGATCAGTTTAATCACGCTGAATTTAGGCGTCGGGGAAGAGAAGCTCAAAAGTGACAATTAAATCAATTTACTTTCTTCTTTCAGGAATTTCAAAGTTGTTTGGTTGCGCCATTCCTATTGCTCAGATCGCAATTGGTGAGTTAAAGATTTGGTTCGAGGTTTTACTCAAAGACCAGAGTCTGTTTTTCCCCAATGAGAACATGTCTCTGTTTCCACCAGGGTCCGTGTATCTTGATGACTGTCCGGTGCAGCCCTACATCCCCATCTACTTGATCGTATCGGGGGTTTTCGGCCTGATGCTGGCGCTGCTCACCTGCATGCCCTTCTCCCAGAAGCCCGAAGACGGCACCAGCAGCCCCATCAATCGAGTCTGCGTCACGTGGAACTCACTGTCGTCCTGCTTCCTCTTCTGCTGGTTCATCACCGGTGAGTTAAAAGTAGCGGTGGGCAGGCGAATGGGCCAACACACAGGGAAACGCAAAAGGAGAGCTGCAGTGGTTGGTTTAATACTTACTTTCTGGCTGGATTAGTTTAAATTGTCATTCTGAAATTTAAGCCAGATATTTAAACCATCCATCCTTCCATGCGTTGTCTTCCACTTCTCCGGGTTCAAATCACATGTGCCTCACTTCCTTGGAGAAACTACCCACTGCAGTAACACAAATGAGCCACTAGATGTCCACCTTGAGTTTAAACTAGCACCCCACACCTTTGTACAGTTACAAAGCTGCTCACACACACACACACACACACTCCCACCTTTATTTGAAATATTCTGCTTGGATTTAACCCTCAACACTTAGAGTACAGAAAAATAACATACCCTCTACATTACATATCATTTCGCTGACGCTTTTGTCCAAAGCGACTTACAATTAGTACACTCAACATTTATGAGGGGCCATTTAGGGGTTCAGTATCTTGCCAAGGAAACTTCGGCATGCAGAAGGGGAAGAGTGGGGTTTGAACCGGCAACCTTCTAGTTGGAGAACGACCTCTCAACCCCCTAGGCCACACCGCTCGGTACAACAATAGCAATGTAGTGTATCAAATGTGATCTGAATTAGGTGAGTTCAACCTCCACAGGAGCAAAGTGCATGTGCTCCAAGAAGTACAAGTACAAGTTCCCTCCACAGCTTATGAAGCCGTATCTGACACAGGCTTCTCCTTATTTTATTTTCTCATCACAGACGTGACTTGAATGCAGCAAAATAATGTAACTCAGAAATGATAGACATTTTACACCAGTCTGGAAACGAGCAAAGGAAGAGTGGATTGCACTGGTTGATGGAGGCATCATGAAAAAATGTAGATCTCTTATTTGTTTTGTTTTGTTTTTTCCAGGCAATGTGTGGATCTACTCTATTTACCAGCCGGAATACACCAAGAACTCAACGAACTTGGACGTTTACTGCGACAAGACGCTCTACCTGTTCGCCTTCTGGATCACGACTCTGGCCTACATCCTGTTCGGCGTGATCCTGCTGTGCAGCTGCTGCGTTGTGGTCTGCTTCTTCCTGTGTGGCCGAGCCGACGCCGACGACAACATCTAGAGACTTTTGCCGTGGGGGGTGCGCGTGTCTCCTGCGCACGTCACGTCAGGTTTTATGTGTCGCACGCGTAGCGAGGCTGCGGGTGTGGCTAACAATGGAGGAAACAGTTTAGCCGTGTGAGAGGCACGTGGTGTGCAACAAGACGAATCCGTTTATTCACCTGTGTTGTGGCAGCTCTGATAGACACAAGAGTAACTCTGAAGATTCTACAGATTTGTAACACTGATTATAAATAAAGATTCCTAATCGCCGAGCCCTCCCTCACTGTCTCTCCCACTATGATTGTTTAAATGTGCAGCCGGAAAATGAGGCTCAAGCTTTGTACATGATGAAATTATTAAATGGCTGTTTTGTGTGAATTCATTTTGTCTTGTAGTTGATTTTTATTTCACTCGTAAAACAAACTAATTAAACTCATTGTGTTCCTCAGTTTCCCCATCGGAAACACCTGCTACTGTACATTCAGTGTTGTATTCATAACCAACTTATACAAAGGAGATTGTAAAAGGGGCATTAGTTGTCTGTTTTGCGGATCCAGTTGTGTTGACGGCAAAATAAGATGCGTAACCTAACAATGGTATTCATTTTTCATAAAGAAAGCATGCACTTTGTAACTTTCTGCAGATTTAACGAAGTTGCATGGACTTTACTTGCATGCACAGCCCCATTCCCCTCGGCGCCCGTCACTCAGACCTGCAGTTTTTGGTTTTCATGCATTAAATTGTTTGAGGAAGCCGAGTTCATGGTCTATACTGCAGCCAGCATCCAGGGGGCGATCAAGATGATTTGGCTTCACTTTTGGGAGCTGTTATGTCGTCCATCTTTACACAAAAAGACCAGCATCAATACAAAGTCTGCTCTGATTGAAAATAAGTGAACTCCCGGCACTAAGATTGGCCGACATGTTAGATCAACTTCAACTATTGTGAATGTCATCTCAACAAGATGGAGATATAAACTACCTTGGTATAAATGATTTCCTAACACGGTGTGGGCGTGCAAGACATTTTGATGATTCGCCAAAAAAGAGGGATTTATTTGAACTCCTCTGTGCATTGTTTTTTCAGCCTCAAACCTCATTCACACATTCACAGTCCCGCCCTGATCAGATCCATGTGTCAATATTGACTCATCATTACAGTGCCCCCTGCTGGCTACAGGAAGTGACATGTTTTAAACTTTGATGGACTGCTTTTGGCTGCTTTACAATATACAGGTCAAATGAGCTGTATATATAAAAGAACATATCAAAGGATTCATTAATCAAATAATTATTTGTTGTCAGTTTGCTTTAAGGTCACAGTGTCAGTGTTAGAATCCTTTAATGTCTTAGATGCAAAGATGAAAGATTTGTACAATCTGAAGAGAGAAAAGAATGTTTTTGACCTGAACAGATCTATTAGTCGAGTATAGTGCTAGCGATAGCACCACCTACTGCCAAATGGAGGTAAGCCTCGTTTCAAAACTAAATTCGATTTAGATAAAGTTTTCACTATGGGGTCTAACTTGATGGGGTGGACCGTAGTGCGTGATTGGTCAGCGTGGTCCAGCGGTGCATGACAGAGGCAGGAAGTGAAGCGTTTATACTTCCCACAGTGCGCATGGTCATTGATCGCTCTCTCCACCTACAGGCTTCAAAATGCGTGTGATCGGACTTGTCAGTGCTACAACGTAGTCAGTTATACAGATGTCTGTCCATGTTTACATATTTAGGTCCCGAGCACTTATGGTGGGAGGCCCTATTGTATTTCAAAGGATTTGTATTTCCCTTTTGGGCTTTTTCAGGGCCTAGACATGCTCCAATTCTTACCAAAGTTGGCAGGAAATTCAAAACCCCAAAAAGTATTCCGGAGTAATACATGATGTTCTTTATCTCGGACATATATGGTGCAATCGACTCCAAATTAGACATGTAAGACAAGAGTCCCGGCCTGATGACATCTTACTAGAAATTATGAATTAAAATCACAGTGCCCCCTGGTGGCAACAGGAAATGTCTTTCACCAACACGTGTTTCCGCAAATACGCCACGATCAGCAGCAGGGAAAACGAACATATATCACCTTTAAAACCTTTGATTGCACTTTGTTGTCTTCTTGTGTTGAGGCTCCCGCAGATCACCGCGCCTCAGAATTCAAGTTATTTAATTCTTCTCAGTTGTTGGTCTTCCTCTGCAGGTCAGAGCCCTCGCCACTGATACCATGTCCGTGTGTGTGGAATGCTTCCCCCCCCCTACTCAACCAAGGAGAGCGGCTCTAGGTGAGATCAGTTTAATCACGCTGACGTTAGGCGTCGGGGAAGAGAAGCTCAAAACTGACAGTTAAATCAATTTATTTTCTCTTTTCAGTATTTCCACATTTTTTTGGTTGCGCCATTCCTATTGCTAAGATCGTAATTGGTGAGTTAGAGATTTGTTCGAGGTTTTACTCAAAGACCAGAGAGTCTGCTTTTTCCCAATGAGAACATGGACTGACTGGTCTCTTGTCTCGGTATCCACCAGGGTCCGTGTATCTGGATGACTGTCCGGTGCAGCCCTACATCCCCATCTACTTGATCGTGTCTGGGGTTATAGGCCTGATGCTGGAGCTGATCACCTGGATGCCCTTCTACCAGAATGCTGAAGACGGCACCAGCAACCCCATCAATCGATTCTGCGTCATGTGGAACTCGCTGTTGCGCTGCTTCCTCTGCTGCTGGTTCATTTCCGGTGAGTTAAAAGTAGCGGTGGGCAGGCGAATGAGCCAACACACAGGGAAACGCAACAGGAGAGCTGCAGTGGTTGGTGTAATACCTACTTTCTGGCTGGATTGGTTTAAATTTTCATTATAACTTTACACCAGAAATGTAAACCATCCATCCATAAGTTTGTCTTCCACTTATCCGGGTTCAAATCACATGTGCCTCACTTCCTTCAATATGGGAGCACCAGTTGGAAAAACTACCCACTGCAGTAACACAAAAGAGCCACTAGATATCCACCTTGAGTTTAAACTAGCATCCCACACCTTTGATCAGTTCAGCGGGCTTGCCATCTAGACTGACACATTATATTGTGTACATAATATCCCCTTCATTTGTCACCTCTGACACAGGCTTCTCCTTATTTTATTTTCTTGTCACAGACATGACTTGATAATGTAACTCAGAAATGATACAGACATTTTACATGAGTCTGGAAATGACCAAACGAAGAGTGGAACTGCGCTGGTTGATGGAGCCATCATGAAACAATCCAAAGTGTAGATCTCTTATTTCTTTTGAATTTTTTTCAGGCAATGTGTGGATCTACTCTATTTACCAGCCGGAATACACCAAGAACTCAACGAACGTGGACGTTTACTGCGACAAAACACTCTACCTGTTCGCCTTCTGGATCACGACTCTGGCTTACATCCTCTTCGGCGTGATCCTGCTGAGCAGCTGCATGGTCTGCTTCTTCCTGTGTGGCCGAGCCTACGGCGACGAAAACGTCTAGAGACTTTTGCCGTTGGGGTGGGCGTGTCAACTGTGGGTGAGGCACGTCTTGTGCAGCAAGATGAATCCGTTTAATCACTTTCTAGGATCCTGTAATTTTTCTCTAATGCCCAAATTATGTTTTTTCCCACAAAATATATTTCCAGAACAAGCACTGTCGGTCTCAGACTTTCAATTTCTTACACAGAAAGAGTTCAAGAGTTTGAAGGAAGCATGTATGGGGAGTTTGAGGAACTACTTTTTTACTTTTCCTTGATGACGACCATTTTTCAGGCACTCTCCCCCCTCCTTGTTTACCACCTGATTCCTGGCTCCGCCCTCATGTGTCTCAGCTGTGCTCAGTTTTCTCCCGGCCTCCCCCTGTGCTCTTCAGTTCACTTCTTCTCTTCAGGACTTTAGGACTTTCAGTCTGACCAGCCACAATGTGTAAGCCTGCATTAACTGTGAGTTTATTCAAGACTTCAGTTCTTTTTTATGGAGCATTTAGAAATAGGAAATCCAGACCTGTGCACACTGAGGCCCACATGCAACTATGTTCTTGTATAAAGACGTTTCTGCAAGTTCTTCAGACACGTCTAACATAATCTGATAGTTTGTACAACCACATGCCTTTAAATAAATAACCAATTATCTTTGCATTTTCTGTCCGCTTTGTAATTTTCACCACTTTCTAACTTTCTGCATATATTGGTAAGAATATGAGCATGTCAAAGCCCTCAAAAAGCCACTTCATTTGCCTAAATAATAATAACAAGAAAAAGGGGTGGGGGGGGGGGTCAGTGGCTGAGGGATCAAACCAACACAACTCTTTGTAATTACATGAACCAAGGCTGAACTATGTCCAAAAACGTGATCTGCAGGCCCACATAAAGTTAAAAACCGAGGTGCAGAAGTCCATACCAAATGCAAAATAGAAGATACACACACATAAACACACACACACACACTAACACACACACACACACACAATACAGGGTCCATTAAAATGCATAAGACAGAGACAGACATGGTTCACATAAAGAGATAAAGAGTCTAAACTGCTTTTTAAATTACTGTACAGGTGTAGACAGTACACGTATATATATTGACATAGAGATCTACTTCTTCCTGTCTACCCCCTTGTCACTACATAAACTGGGCTCATAACTTGCAATTCATATTATTAGAGTTTATATTTACAAAGCACAGAGGACAGATGACACACACAGGAAAACAATCCTGAATCCAGAAGTGTGCATAACATGCAAAAATAACCAGAAAGACCATAACAGTCTATAACTAAGTTTAAATCTAAAAATAAATATTGAATAAATGTGCTGGTACATGCTGATGTGTTCTCGTAGATTTCACTTTTGTAAGGACATGAACTAAACTTCACACTTTGCAGTTTAATCCACTTGACTGACAAAGTTAGCTTCTGTTTGCTGCTGCTGCTGCTCGGTTACTTTCATTTTCTCCTGCACTGCTGATTTCTTTGAAACGGCTGCAGCGTGCGCACACACACACACACACACACACACACACACACACACACACACACACACACACACACTCATCTTATAAGGGTTAATTCAAATTAAGTGTTTCCTCTTATAGAAAAGGTCCCACGGAGACAACCAGAATACACACACACATACAGTTTCAGGTTCCTCCTCTGGTTTATATGTAAGGAAAGAGAGTGTGGCTGTTACCCTGTGTGCAAGACATGAATCTGATTCTGCAGAACCAACTCTTCTCTACGCGGTCGGGCCACGCAGCGTCATGGGAAGTCAGTCGTCTGCTCTCCGGATGCTGAGTTAAGATGTTTCGACATGGGAAAAAAAAGGAGAAAATGGGTCCTTGAAAGTACATTGGGACGTGTTGTGAAGTGCTGATCCACTCACAGCTGACTGTTTTTGTTGATTTGTTTCTAAAAGCTAAGTTTTCTTAAGAAGCAAACTGGATAAAAAAACAAATCTTTACTCAGATTTGTGAATTAAAGTGAATTTACCACAAGAAAAGTGCATAAAATAATTCATGAAACATTATTTTGTTGGTCAGGAAACACACAAAAGGCCCTTATACATTTAAGGATTCTAATTTTGGTCAACAGTTGTTCAATTGTTCTCTTAATAAGAATTTATGTTTTATTTGCAAAACTCAGACACAAAAGAAAAAGTTCTTGAGACCCGATGAAGATTTTGGGACCATTACATTTGAAAATAAAAATTCTTACAATTTAAATAGGGCCTCTCACCATTCGGCGCTCGGGCCCTAATAATAATCAGGTCTGGGTGTGTCTGAGATTATTACATCCACTCCTCCATCATTGATTTTTTTTAACTTTAAATTAAATTTTATAAACAAGAAAGACAAAGAACATAGATAAATACTATTTCAAAAATTTCTAGGACTGCAAAGCAGCACTGGGCGGGCCCAAGCACATGCAATTTGAATTGTGCATGTGTTTTGCCTGAAAAAAAAAAAAAATGACTGAGGAAATATTGGCACATAGAGCTGTTCAGGCTGTGATTCTGATCATGAGACAGAATTTTGGTGGTGATAGGACAATGCACAGTGGAGTTATGACAACATCGTCTCCTTTGGCGAAGGATGAACATTCAGGTACTTCAATGTTTACACGGTTTGAGGAAAGGTCCCAATTCTGAGAGAGAGAAAGAGAGACGTCATCTTTGAAAGTCATAAAGATTCCTTTGATCTTTGAACACTGCAGGAGTGGAGTTGTTGTTTACGGCTCAGCATCAAAGGATTCATGGTCCATTGAATGGCGGGGGATCAACCTTTGACGCCACAGTCAGACCGTGTGACGAAAAATAAATTTAGTTTGTTTGTATCTCCATCTTGTTGTGATGACAATCATCTCAATTTGAAGTTTATCTGATTAAAGCCCTGGTACAAGTACCTCAAAGAAATTTTTTGGAATATGGCCAAAATGGCCACTAAATGCAAAAATAGCAGGCTTCTTGTTGCGTTTTTCAAATTGCACTTAAGACTTTTTTGTTTTTCTGGTCATGTTACACCTGTGTATTGATTTTTGTGAAGATCGGTTTGTTTAGTTTGAGATGAACAGATAAAACCAGTGACTAGACTCTTAATCCAAGATTTTCTTTTAAGTTTAGGTCTCTTTTTTTGACTATTGCATAGATTTGACTTGATTTCATACTTGTGACTTACATTTTTTTTTTATCTATAATTTAAATGTTTCTTCTTGTTTTTAATCTTTAACCCCAATTTTTGGTCAATTTTGTTATTTTTTTCATTAATATTTTCTTCAGTAACTTCAGATAATTTAACAGTTTAACAGGAAATGAGACAAAAAGCCAATAAAAGAGAAAAACTCAATGAAATCTGTTTTTATTTTCTTACGCTGGGGATGATTGACAGAGTCGTGATCGACTCAAGACACAGAAGGAAAACAGTCGTACGTCACAGTTGAATCACTTTCACAACTGGTTTCATTCTGATGTTTTGTATTGGTAGGTGACTGGTATAGGAGGCCAAACAATTGTATTCCTGATAAGAACCTCTTTGATGTGATATTTTGCATTTTTATATAATCTTTATTGTATTTTTTTAATGATGCACTGACACAAGCAGCCTTTGTTACTATTAGAAAATCTGCCTTCAAACGACATTCTGGCCGGAAGCTCGGAGCAAAGTCCACACCGGTTTCAATACAAACTATGAAAACTATAAACGGCGTCGACTCATTGTGACTCAGTGATCGTTTAATCATTTGGCAGAATTTGTTTATCAGGAGGCTCGGGGCTGTTACTGAGCGCTGCTTTACAAAGTGTAGTATCTTAAACTAACATTCATAACCTGTGATAGAAGAAATACACATGTTGCTGCATGTCAAGGTTTTACTCACAACTTTCTTTCTTTCTTTTATTTTTTCTATGTTACCCTGTCAATCACCTTCTAAAAAGTCGGGGCCTGGCAAGAGCATGATTCAAAATAGGTGGCTTCATTTCACTTACCTTCACTTTCATGTGTTTCAACCCACGTTGTTTAAACACTGTTAATAAACACCTGAACAAGCATGAATGTGAAACCTCCTGATATATCGAGGTCATAATGCTGCTGTTAGTGTTCATTTTACATTGCGGTCATTTTTGTAATCTTCGTTTGTGGCTGCTTCATAGTGTCATAATTTAAGAGGAAATAAATGTGCAGTAGCCAACACAATTACCATAATGGCTCACGGAAAACAATTCCTGTTTTAGATAATACAAGTACAATTTGGGGATTTTTTATGAGAGAAGAGACAATGTGATCGATTCGGTTGTTCTGCTCATTTGAGCCAAATCCTTTGTTTATTTATGAGGATAAATTTATATAGAAAAAACCACCACTGAAATGAATGAAATAAAAAGAGCTTACTTATATCTTTGATTTTCTTCTACCTTATTGATCTTAATGTTTATTTTCTGTTTCTATGTTCTTATTGTTCATTGCACATTTAAGACATTTTTGCAATATCACAAGATTTCCTCATAATCAAAAAAACACCCAACACACCCTTATTATCAGCTGACCTCGTGAGCGCGCCTCCTCCTCCTCCACCTCCTCCTCCTCCTCCTCCTCCCTGTCTGTGCTCCCGTCAGATGCAGTGTATCCCCGGAGTGCAAGGCGCTGTCCCATCACTTCTGCAGCTGGAGACAGGAGGTGAGTGTTTACTTTGGAGAGTTCGACTCGTTTGAATGCATCAGATACTGAGTTAGGTGCAAAGTGGACGGGTGTGGAGGGAAACCCATTATCGCCCAGATATATTAATAAGTATATTAAGTTAACTTTGCATCAGGCAAACTTAAGTTGTAGTAGTAGTGTGTAGTTGTGTGTGTTTTAGCCTCAAATACTTTCTACAATTCTCTCAAGTATCAGTCAGTGTTCTATTTATCTATCTATATATCTATCTGTGTTTTAGCTTCACACTTTCTTTAATTCTCTTCTTGAGTATTCTTAATTTTGTAATTTGTGTTTTAGACCGATAGACAACTTGTTTGTGTTTCAGCCACAAAAACTTTCTTCAATTCTCTTAAGTGTCAGTCTCTCTCTCTATCTATCTATCTATCTATCTATCTATCTATCTATCTATCTATCTATCTATCTATCTATCTATCTATCTAGTCGAAAACATGTCATGTGATTGTTTAACAAAATGATACCGGCTTAATGGACAGCCTGCATTACAAACTGAAGACAGGAGGAGGGGGGGCATTTAATCACCAATCCTGCTGCATCATTGGAAATAGACAAATTTTTTGCCAATTTCTATTGGCCAACTGATAAATTGGGGGAAAGTTCAATCTCAATTGAACTTTCCTGTAGAAAATATGAATCCTTGTATTTCTGTCACTCCCTCCATGTTAGTTGATGGGGCACATTGGAAATTAAATTAAAGATGGCTTCTTTCATTGAAAGGAGTTCTTATCAAACTGATGTCCAACTCCTTATTGGTGGACAGCGGGTGTATTTACTAAGGTTAGCATGCTAACACGCTAGCCCCGGGCTCCATCATCACCAACACATGCTCCCGCAAACAAGCCACGTTCAGCAGCAGGGAAAACGAACATATATATCCTCTAAGACCTTAGATTGCATTTTGTTTTCTCTTTTGGGCTCATGAAGATCACCGTGTCCCAGAGTTCAAGTTTTTTAATTCTTCTCAGTTGTTGGTCTTCCTCTGCAGATCAGAGCCCTCGCCACTGATACCATGACCGGGTTTGTGGAGAGCATCCCCCGCCCTCCTCAACCAAAGGGAGCGTCTCTAGGTGAGATCAGTTTAATCACGCTGACATTAGGCATCGTGGAAGAGAAGCTCAAAAGTGACAATTAAATCAATTTACTTTCTTCTTTCAGGATTTTCAAAGTTGTTTGGTTGCGCCATTCCTATTGCTCAGATCGCAATTGGTGAGTTAGAGATTTCTTCAAGGTTTTACTCAAAGACCAGAGTCTGTTTTTCCCCAATGAGAACATGTCCCTGTTTCCACCAGGGTCCGTGTATCTGGATGACTGTCCGGTGCAGCCCTACATCCCCATCTACTTGATCGTGTCGGGGGTTTTCGGCGTGATGCTGGCGCTGCTCACCTGCATGCCCTTCTCCCAGACGCCCGAAGACTGCACCAGCAGCCCCATCAAGCTAGTCTGCGTCACGTGGAACTCGTTGTCTTCCTGCTTCTTCTTCTGCTGGTTCATCGCCGGTGAGTTAAAAGTAGCGGTGAGCAGGCGAATGAGCCGACACTCAGGGAAACACAACAGGAGAGCTGCAGTGGTTGGTTTAATACTTACTTTCTGGCTGGATGGTTTAAATTGTCATTCTGAAATTTGAGCCAGATATTTAAACCTTCCATCCATCCATGCGTTGTCTTTCACTTATCCGGGTTCAAATCACATGTGCCGTCAATATAGGAGCAACAGTTGGAGAAACCACCCACTGCAGTAACACAAATGAGCCACTAGATGTCCACCTTGAGTTTAAATTAGCACCCCACACCTTTGTACAGTTACAAAGCTGCACACATACACACACACACACACACACACACACACACACACACACACACACACACACACACACACACACACACACACTCAATCACTCCCACCTATATTGGAAATATTCTGTTTGGATTCAACCCTCAACACATAGATTACAGAAAAATAACACCCCCCCCCTACAATAGCAATGTAGTGTATCGAACCTCCACAGCCCGTGATATTACTGACACATTATATTGTGTACATAATATCATCTTCATTTTTCAACTCTGTCAAAAGTGACCTGAATTAAGTGAGTTCAACCCCCAAATAGAACAAGTACAAGTTTCCTCCACAGCTTATGAGGCCGGATCTGACACAGGCTTCTCCCTATTTTATTTTCTTATCACAGACATGACTTGATAATGTAGCTCAGAAATGATACTGACATTTTACACGAGTCTGGAAACGGGCTAACGAAGATTGGAACTGCACTGGTTGATGGAGGCATCATGAAACAATCCAAAGTGTATATCTCTTATTTGTTTTGTTTTGTCCAGGCAATGTGTGGATCTACTCTATTTACGAGCCCGAATATGTCAAGAACTCAACGAACTTGGACGTTTACTGCGACAAGACGCTCTACCTGTTCGCCTTCTGGACCACGACTCTGGGCTACATCCTGTTCGGCGTGATCCTGCTGAGCAGCTGCTGCTTTATGGTCTACCACTGCCTGTGTGACTGAGCTGACGACTAGAGACTTTTGCCGTGGGGTTGGGCTTGTCTTCTGCACACGTCGCGTCAGGCTCTATGTGTCTCACGCGTAGTGAGGCTGCGGGTGTGCTGTGCTAACGATGGAGGCACAAGAGTAACTCTGAAGATTCTACAGATTTTTAACACTGATTATAAATAAAGATTCCCAATCGCCGAGCCCTCCCTCACTGTCTCTCCCTGTATGATTGTTTAAATGTGCAGCCGGAATATGAGGCTCAAGCTTTGTCCATGATGAAATGATTAAATGGCTGTTTTTTTGTGAATTCACTTTGTCTTGTAGTTGATTTTATTTCATTCGTAAAACAAACTAATTAAACTCATTGTGCTAATCAGTTTCCCCATCGGAAACACCTGCTACTGTACATTCGGTGTTGTATTCATAGCCAACTCATACAAAGGAGATTGTAAAAGGGACATTAGTTGTCTGTTTTACGGATCCAGTTGTGGTGACGGCAAAATAAGATGCGTAACCTAACCATGGTTCTCATTTTTCATAAAGAAAGCATGCACTTTGTAACACTCTGCAGATTTGACTAAGTTGCATGGACTTTACTTGCGAGCACAGCCCCATTCCCCTCGGTGCCCGTCACTCAGACCTGCAGTTATTGGTTTTCATGTATTCAATTGTTTGAGGAAGCCAAGTTCATGGTCTATACTGCAGCCAGCAGCCAGGGGGCGATCAAGATTATTTTGCTTCACTTTTGGGAGCTGTTATGTCGTCCATCTTTACACAAAAAGACTAGCATCAAATACAAAGTCTGCTATGATTGAAAATAAGTGAAGCCCCGGCACTAAGATTGGCTGACATGTTAGATCATCTTCAACTTCTGTGAATGTCATCTCAACAAGATGGAGATATAAACTACCTTGGTATATATGATTTCCTAACACGGTGTGGGCGTGGCTTGGCATGACATTTTGATGATTCGCCAAAAAAGAAGGATTTATTTTAACTCCTCTGTGCATTGTTCTTTCAGCCTCAAACCTCATTCACATCCACAGTCCCACCCTGATCAGATCCATGTGTCAATATTGACTCATCATTACAGTGCCCCCTGCTGGCTACAAGAGGTGACATGTTTTAAACTTTGATGGACTGCCCTTGGCTGCTTTACAATATACAGGTCAAATGAGCTGTATATATAAAAGACTTCACACTTCAAAGGATTCATTAAGAAAATAATTCTTTGTTGTCAGTTTCCTTTAAGGTCACAGTATCAGTGTTAGAATCCTTTAATGTCTTAGATGCAAAGATGAAAGATTTGTACGATCTGATGAGAGGAAAGAGAGTTTTTGACCTGAACAGATCTATCAGTCTAATATAGTGCTAGCGACAGCACCACCTACTGCCAAAATGAGGTAAGCCTCGTTTCAAAACTAAATTTGATTTTAGATAAAGTTTTCACTATGGGGTCTAACTTGATGGGGTGGACCGTAGTGCGTGATTGGTCAGCGTGGTCCAGCGGTGCATGACAGAGGCAGGAAGTGAAGCGTTTATTCTTCCCACAGTGCGCATGGTCATTGATCGCTCTCTCCACCTAAAGGCTTCAAAATGCGTGTGCTCGGGCTCGTCAGTGCTACAACGTAGTCAGTTATACTGATGTGTGTCCCAGTTTACATATTTAGGTCCCGAGCACCTATGGTGGGAGGCCCAATTGTATTTCGAAGGATTTGTATTTCCCTTTTGGGCTTTTTCAGGGCCTAGACATGCTCCAATTTTTACCAAAGGTGGCAGGAAATTCAAAACCCCAAAAAGTATTCCGGAGTAATACACAATGTTCTTTATCTCGGACATATATGGTGCAATCGACTCCAAATTAGACATGTAAGACAAGAGTCCCGGCCTGATGACATCTAGCTAGAAATTATTAATTAAAATCACAGCGCCCCCTGGTGGCAACAGGAAATGTCTTTCACCAACACATGTTTCCGCAAATTAGCCACAATCAGCAGCAGGGAAAACGAACATATATCACCTTTAAAACCTTTGATTGCACTTTGTTGTCTTCTTGTGTTTAGGCTCCCGCAGATCACCGCGCCTCAGAATTCAAGTTTTTTAATTCTTCTCAGTTGTTGGTCTTCCTCTGCAGGTCAGAGCCCTCGCCACTGATACCATGACCGTGTGTGTGGAATGCATCCCCCCCCCTACTCAACCAAGGAGAGCGGCTCTAGGTGAGATCCGTTTAATCACGCTGACGTTAGGCGTCGCTGCACACCTGGATGCCCTTCTCCCAGAAGCCTGAAAACTACCCACTGCAGTAACACAAAAGAGCCACTAGATATCCACCTTGAGTTTAAACTAGCATCCCACACCTTTGTTCAGTTACAAAGCTGCTCACACACACACACACACACACACACACACACACACACACACACACACACCTTTATTTGAAATATTCTGTTTAGATTCAAACCTCAACACATAGATTACAGAAAAATAACAAACCCTCTACAATAGCGATGTAGTCTATCGAACCTCCACAGCCCGTGTTATTGGTTCAGCGGGCTGGCCATCTAGACTGACACATTATATTGTGTACATAATATCACCTTCATTTGTCACCTCTGTCAAATGTGACCTGAATTAAGTTCAACCTCCACAGGCGCAAAGTGCACGTGCTCCAAAAATAACAAGTACAAGTTTCCTCCACAGCTTATGAGGCCGGATCTGACACAGGCTTCTCCTTATTTTATTTTCTTGTCACAGACATGACTTGATAATGTAACTCAGAAATGATACAGACATTTTACATGAGTCTGGAAATGACCAAACGAAGAGTGGAACTGCGCTGGTTGATGGAGGCATCATGAAACAATCCAAAGTGTAGATCTCTTATTTATTTTTAATTTTTTTCAGGCAATGTGTGAATCTACTCTATTTACCAGCCGGAATACACCAAGAACTCAACGAACGTGGACGTTTACTGCGACAAGACGCTCTACCTGTTCGCCTTCTGGATCACGACTCTGGCTTACATCCTCTTCGGCGTGATCCTGCTGAGCAGCTGCATGGTCTGCTTCTTCCTGTGTGGCCGAGGCGACGACTAGAGACTTTTACCGTGGGGGTGGGCGTGTCTTCTGTGCACGTCGCGTCAGGCTCTATGTGTCTATCACATTACTCTGATAGACACAAGAGTAACTCTACAGATTTTTAACACTGATCATAAATAAAGATTCCTAACCGCAGAGCCCTCCCTCACTGTCTCTCCCAGTATGATTTGTTTATATGTGCAGCCGGAAAATGAGGCTCAAGCTTTGTACATGATGAAATTATTAAATGGCTGTTCTGTGTGAATTCATTTTGTCTTGTAGTTGATTTTTAGTCCACTCGTAAAACAAACTAATTAAACTCATTGTGTTCCTCAGTTTCCCCATCGGAAACACCTGCTACTGTACATTCAGAGTTGTATTCATAACCAACTTATACAAAGGAGATTGTCAAAGGGGCATTAGTTGTCTGTTTTGCGGATCCAGTTGTGTTGACGGCAAAATAAGATGCGTAACCTAACCATGGTATTCATTTTTCATAAAGAAAGCATGCACTTTGTAACTCTGCAGATTTTACCAAGTTGCATGGACTTTACTTGCGAGCACAGCCCCATTCCCCTCGGCGCCCGTCACTCACACCTGCAGTTATTGGTTTTCATGCATTCAATTGTTTGAGGAGGCTGAGTTCATGGTCTATACTGCAGCCAGCAGCCAGGGGGCGATCAAGATGATTTGGCTTCAATTTTGGGAGCTGTTATGTCGTCCATCTTTACAAAAAAAGACTAGCATCAAATACAAAGTCTGCTATGATTGAAAATAAGTGAAGCCCCGGCACTAAGATTGGCCGACATGTCCAAAAATCGAAAGGGACATTTGTCTTTTCATGACAAACAAATAAGTCTGATGAACTTGTCCTTGGGCTTTTATTAGATCAACTTCAACTTCTGTGAATGTCATCTACATCATCAACAAGATGGAACTATAAACTACCTTGGTATATATGGTTTCATCACACGGTGTGACCGTGTCGTGGCGTGACATTGTGATGATTCGCCAAAAAAGAGGGATTTATTTTAACTCCTCTGTGCATTGTTCTTTCAGACTCAAACCTCATTCACACATTCACAGTCCCGCCCTGATCAGATCCATGTGTCAATATTGACTCATCATTACAGCGCCCCCTGCTGGCTACAGGAAGTGACATGGATTTGATGGACTGCCCTTGTTTGCTTTACAATATACAGGTCAAATGAGCTGTATATATAAAAGACTTCACACTTCAAAGGATTCATTAAGAAAATAATTCTTTGTTGTCAGTTTGCTTTAAGGTTACAGTGTCAGTGTTAGAATCCTTTAATGTCTTAGATGCAAAGATGAAAGATTTGTACGATCTGCAGAGAGAAAAGAGAGTTTTTGACCTGAACAGATCTATTAGTCTAGTATAGTGCTAGCGATAGCACCACCTACTGCCAAAAGGAGGTAAGCCTCGTTTCAAAACTAAATTCGATTTTAGATAAAGTTTTCACTATGGGGTCTAACTTGATGGGGTGGACCGTAGTGTGTGATTAGTGAGCGTGGGCTAGCGGTGCATGACAGATGCAGGAAGTGAAGCGTTTCCCCAGGATAACCCATTTCAGAGCCCATTTCCTTACACAGCTGTTTGAAGATGCGGTGCTTCATAGCACTATTTCGCACATAGTTCACACATTCAACTACAATTTTTTAATGATGATGCATTTGTGCATTAGTATAGTCTATTTTTCAATGACACAAATTGCTGTCCATATATTCACTATCTCACCTATTTGTCGTGTAAAGTTGAAATATCAAATATTGTTATAAATGTCATACAGCTACAAGAATGTGATCATGATGATGCACACAGTTACTCTCAGGGATAAATAAAGATGCAGAATATTTCAACCAACAATAAACTCGCACAGTAGATGAGAATTAAGGTGGTTGATGGTTTTAATTAACGTCAACATAAGAATATACATCTGTTTCCGTGTTTGAGAAGAACCGGTGATAATTAATCATGAAAAGCATCACATTGTTTATTGATGTTCATATTTTAACACAGAAACAGTATAACTTAGAGACACAATACAAAAAAATACGACTTACTGTTTGAATTTTAAAATGTATTTTTATAAACATTGTGTTTTTTTGATATTTCAAATATTTTCAGTCTTTATGTAAAGTTGCATGTTTTTAGCGATGGCCTGGACTATGGGGGGGAGGGGGAGGGGGATGTGATGGGGCTGTGACGTCAGCATGATTTGCGGGCGAGGACGGCGAGGGCTTTGCCGTGGACGGGCTTGTAGAGGAGAGTGAAGCTGGACGGGCTAAGATGGCCGGCGCCCTGTGCGTCGACCTTTCCCATCAACACGTAGTTCTGGCCTGGAAAAGACACGTTCATGTAAAATAAATAATGTAAGAATGGTATTTTTTTTAATATAAATTGAAATAGTAATTGCAGGCGGCCCAATTGTATATCTGTTGTCAAAAAGGCCATTGAAAATGTATATATAAAAAATACCACATCTCAATGCATCAGTGTTTTATAGTAAAAATAAGCCTGTGTCATATTGTACCTTTGTTGAGCCCGGGGCACCTCTTGCAGGACGAGGTCAGCCTGATTGTCGTGAGCGGTCCTGACTTGGCGATGTTGAGGCGTCCTGTCTTATAGGCCTTGATCACGGACACCTCGATTGTCGCTGAGCCCCTTGGACCAGCGGTCACCGACGTGACCTTACCAGTGATCACTGGAGGAGAGACAGAAATGGAGGAGAGAGAATTGAAATTTCAGGAAAAAAAAGACATGCACCTCGGTCTAAAACACAAGGTGCATGGTTCAGAAGGAAAGACCAGCGCACCCATGGGTTCAAGTGAATTTGTTAATAAAACAACATGGGTGCTGGAAGGGGAGATGACATGACGTGCTTGGTGTCCGGCTAAACGTGGGAATCTGAATCATGTTTTATTGCGCACCAGGTTTACACCTACAAGGATTTGCTGTGGTGTGATAGTGGATTTATAAATATAAAAAGAGATATAAGTATAACGATAAACACTAGAGATTGAATTGGGCAAAACACAGTTAGTTCGTTATTTGCCACAGGAAGTTGAAGGGCCTCCGTCTCAGGCAGGGACATCAGTGCAGTCCAGTGATAAGATGGAAATTTCGTTCATTAAAGTTCATAGATTAAATGAGAACCAAGCAGTGAAATAAGTGAGGGCGAGTGATGTAGTGGCTCACCGAAGTCATGAGGGCAGAAGCTGGTCTGGAGAGTCCCTGTCCTTTTACAGGGTTGTGTGCACAGTGGGTTCAGTGGTAAAGCTGCAGGAAACACACACAACAGATAACAGGCGCATCAACTTGCATCCTACTGCTGGCGTGAACTAATATAAACAAGGAGGCAAAGAACAGATTAACTCACGTTTGTTGCTGACGACTGGTTTCTTAGTCACCGTTTTGCCCGCTCCTGGTTTAGGTGTGGCTTTAGGTTTGGCGTTTGGTTTGGCTCCACTCTTGACGGTTGGCTTTACTGGTTTTTTGACGGCCGGCTTTAATGTAGGCTTGGTCTTCAGTATAGGTCTACGGGTGGGTTTAACCTTGATCCTGGGTTTGAGCGTCGGTTTTACCAGTTTAGGTTTGGGCGCGGGTTTAGTACCGGGTTTAGGTGCAGGCTTTTTCACTGGTACCTTAGGTGCTGGTTTAGCCGGTTTGGGTTTAGCCGTGGGCTTGAGCGCCGGCTTGGCGGCAGGTTTGCGTGGCGGAGGTTTCTTCACCAGGGCTTTTTTGGTGGGCTTAGGCTTGACGACAGGTTTTGGTTTTGGGGTGGGTTTCACTGTCTTTTTCGGCCTCACGCCTGCTTTCTGTGGCGCGGAGGTCGTCTGCGGCCCGTAGATGAAGTCCCCCCCGGCGGTGGGTGATCGGGAGCCACGGGGCACGCTGGAGTAGAAGGCCATGAAGCCGTCTGAGGTCACGCTGAGGTCAGACACGAACTGCACAAGAAGCTCGTTCCCGTTGGTCACTATGATTCTATGTGAGGAATAAGAAAAGTGGATGAAGGAAAGGAGAATTAACACCTTTGAACCCATGTTTTTCCCTCAACACCCATTTCCTGATCGCTAATCTCACCCTGGTGAACTGTCGCCGCAGAACTTTCCGATTCGTCTGGAGTTGTCCTTTTCTCCTCCGTTAAACAACGCCACGTAGTCGTAGCGGCAGTAGGTGTCGGGCTCTAGATCCAGCTTTATAAACTTCACCTCGATCACCTGTGAGAGAGGCGGCAGCATAAAAGGATTGAAGGATGTGAGCTGTGGCTAATTTACATGAACCCGGTACAGTGCAGGCACGGGTAGAGGTGGTGGTGGCGGCGGAGGAGAGAGAGAGAGAGAGAGAGGCCTGACTTGTGAAACACAGAAGGGCCTTTACTCCCTCGCCCTCGCTCGCCTCTCTCTTTCTCTCGGCACACGTGAACACGCCTGCAGGTTTTCAATGAACTCTTTCATTTTGAGATTCGTCACAAGAATCGCACACAAACAACGTTACAGACTTGAAGTTGAATATTTCCTCCTGGTGGGCCCCATTCACTGAGATTCCAACATGTCTCAGTTGCATCTTAAGTTTGACTAAATTTGATCACTTTTTACTTTTTCTGCAAGGAAACGAAAACTTAAATGCTCCTGTTAGTGTTTCTTTGCAGGTTTCTTTGCGTATAGGTTGTTTTAAACACCTGCTGCTGACCATTCAGTGTTGTATTCATAACCAACTCATACAAAGGAGATTGTAAAGTTGTCTGTTTTGCGGATCCAGTTGTGGCAACGGCAAAAAAAGATGCGTGGTTCTCATTTTTCATAAAGGGTTCATGGACTTTGTAACTCTCTGCATGTTTTACTAAGTTGCATGTACTTTACTTTATTAAAACCCATGCATCAACAATGTGAACAGCCCCATTCCCCTCGGCGAGGTTCACTCACACCGGCAGTTATTGTTTTTCATGCATTAAATTGTTTGAGGAGGCCGAGTTTATGGTCTATACAGCATCCAGCAGCCAGGGGGCGATCTAGATGATTTGGCTTCACTTGTCGTCCATCTTTACACATTCTGGTTTGATGCTCTGAGAAAAAGACGAAAGACTAGCATGAAATACAAAGTCTGTTATGATTGGCTTACATTGCTCGGCTCTACGGAGATGTGCCAGGAGCAGCTGATGCCTGCTGGGTAATTCGAGTTGGGCCAGTTGGGCGTCTTGACGGAGCCCTGGGATTTGGTCAGCCGGCCGCCGCAGAACTGATTCTCTTTGGGCAAGAGAGGAGGGGAAAAAGAAGTTAGAAGCTCATACATCAGATTCTAACCTCTTTCGATACTGTGCCTGAGGCAAAAAGAGGAATAAAACGCTGATCAGGTGACGGTGAAAGGCTTTCCCTTTCAAAATATGAGTTATTTTCACCAAACAGAATTACATAAGAACACCAGAGGAGACCTCAAACACAGAGCTTCCATTTATAACTGGAATAAGAGAGTGTGTAGCTGAAGCCTCGGGTGGTTCACTGAGGTCTGTGTGTGTGTCCGCACCTTCCACATGTGGCTTCCCTGCGGTGAAGTACGCCAGGAACCCTCTCCCTCCGGTGGACTCGTCCGACACCATGTCCATCATCATGGTGTTGGAGGTGGAGATGAGGGCGCCGGGCCGGAACGTCCCACAGAAACGTCCCAGCTTCTGCACCAGGCGCGTGTGGCCGTTGTAGACGTCCAGGTAGTCGTAGCGGCAGGTGGGGTCGGCCTCCATGTCGTAGAGGCGGAAGGAGAGCATGACCACGTGGCCCTCGGGGACCTGGAGGAGGAGGCAGGGGAGGTTTATCAGAGAAAGGAAAGAGGAGAAGGTTTAGGGAATATGGGGCAGTGTCAGGTTGTAAATTGGAAGAGGTGAAACTGTTTTGCAGTGAATAACTTAGAGTTGTTGTATTCATTATTGTGAAATTGAATCCGTTAACTTAATGTTTCATTTGTTTGACTGGAGGGCGGCACGGTGGCTTGGCGGGCAGCACAATCGTCCAAAGACGTGCAGACTGGAGTTCAGATAATTAGAGACTCTACATCTCCTATGGGGATTGAACCCATCTCCCTCAAAGCTTGAACAGTATGGATAATGAATGGATGGATTTTGAAAGTCAGAAGAGGTGGAGCGGTTGCACCGGTTTATTGTTGGCTGATTTGAACTTTGTGCATTGTGCGTACATTTTCAATCCCATGTCTCAATTGCATTTTTTTGTCGAATGGTAAATGGTTTGTATTTATAAAGTACACACGTTCATACAGTGCAACTCCAAACATAACTTTGTTACATGTCCACACAGCCATCAGGGGTACTTTGGGTTCTTGCCCAAGGACATCAGACTGGGATCAAACCGCCGACCCTCCGGATAGTGGACAGCCCTTTGTGCCTTCTGAGCTTTTTTGCATCCACCCCCCTGCAGTGTCTCCACCTCCCAACCAGTGTGATGATGGAGTGATATTTGTTGTGTTAATGACTCACGGTGATGTACCAGGTGCATTTACTGTTGGGCTTGTAGGGGCTCGGGAAGCCTTCGCTGGCCACGATGCCCGAGTCCGTGACCAGGTGGCCTCCACAGAGGAAGGTCGGCCTGCAAAAGAGAGGAGGAGGAGGAGGAAGAGGGGGAGGAAGAGGAGTGAGTTCAACTACTGACTGGACAAGCAGCAGTGGAAGAAAATGCCATTTCAATAAGCAGCCATAATGAAAAGTATTGAAGCAGAATCCTGCTTACACACACACACACACACACGTTTACATACATGCAGAGACCCACAGCGGCACAGTCTGCCTCTGTTCCCTGAATCTGGGGTTACCCAATGAGAGCCCTCCTGACTTGTGTGTGTGTGTGTGTGTGTTTTCGTAGAACCAAGCCAGGAACACAGTTCATATACAGTAAATGCACTGTACACGTTCTCCAGACTCAGACTTGCCTCGCCACAAGAAGGTGTAGAACACATACTTTGCCCCAGCAGACGGCCACGTTCAAACGCCGCTCGCACATGGAGTTTGGTGACACACACCCTCTCTTTCACACTCGTATAAACACACATCAGAGCCGGGGGGGCGGCCTCGGCTTTTTAATTCTGCAGCACTCATGGGGCCCCAGACCCGTTAATTTCAGACGTCGGCTGCCCAGGCTTCCGCTCAATTAGTTTTACGAAATCTGTTGCTGCAGAGTTGTTGCTTAGGAAAAGGTCTAAATTAATCTGTAGCATTGTGAGGCCTGTTTCTGGGATCCTCGGCCATATATAGTCCCTCTGGCATGCATTGTGCGTCTGCTGTGGTCGCACAACTGTAAGGCCCCAAAAAAATTCCCAGTGGTGGCGTCCCTCCCTTCTGACCCTGAGCTGAACAGCCCACAGGCATTTGTTTGTCTCATGTTCAATTAACACATGTGTGTAGGAGTGTGTGTAGGAGTGTGTGCGTGGACGTCCTCCTGCCAGTGTACACACCAGGTCCAGTAGCCGTTTGGAACTGGAGCTTTAAACTCTCAAGTTGCAGTGTCATTTGGTGTCCTCCTGCCTGTGTGTTTATGGGATGCCAACCACATCTCCCCAACACTGCGATCTTATATTTCCACTCGGCGTAACCAAAACATCACAAACCGGGAGAGGGAGAAAAACACACAGCAGAGGACGGGGGCAGATGTGGCCGTGGAAATGCCACGCTGCATGTGTACATGAAGGATGAAGGACGGGGGGGAAAAGGATGCACAAGGGGGACATGTAAAGATTTGACACAAACACACACACACACACACACATACACACACACACTTACCTGGTCGAGTTGCTCTGACTCTGAGCCTCCGTCCATCCTAGAGTCAAACAGACAAGAAGCCACACACTCCACACTCTGTCCTCCATCCTGCTGTCCTCCCGGGTTTAAGCAAGAAGGCAGAGGAGGAGGAGAAGAGGAAGGAGGAAGGAACGAAGGAGGGGTAGAAGCCGAGTGGAGGCGTGGAGAAGTGCAAAGGGAGGGAGGGAGAGGAGGAAAGGGGATGAGATGGGTGAGGAGGGGAGGAGATGAAAGGCATAGGTGGATGAATGTGGTATTGAGGGGACGGGGGGGGGGGGGGGTTATGCAGAGAACACGGACTCAGGGCCAAACGTAATGTACGTAAAGGGCCGAGCACACACAGCTCGTTATGTGTCCACTCAGGTTGTTGTTGTTCAACAGGTGGAGACATGAAATATATCATTTTGTGTAATGACCATAGAGTGTGTATAAAGATGGAGGACGTGACAGTTTCCTAAAGTGAAGCCAAAATGGCTAGAGTGGAATTTGTTTATTCGGCTCTTGATAACATTTGGTTTAATTTGAAGAATTTCAGAAATAGCTTCTTAATTCATCACAGTTCGGTATCATCGTTTTACCTCCGGAAGCTGTGGCCTAGTTTCTCTTTCTTCTCTCATCTATCTGAATTTAGCTGTTGCTGGTTGTCCTCACATTCTGGTGATGTCGTAAAGGTTCTTCATCCCCAACTCTATTCTGAGCTGAAATTTATTTAAGACATTTTGTTGGATACTTTTATTTTTATTGACCACAACCTCACAGAGCTAGTTCTTAAAATCTACAAGGTGAATAGAAGCCAGACACGGCTCTTTAAAATATAACGCATGGATACGGGAAAATATACTTTGTTTGGGAACCATTGCTACTGCAGAAATAAGGTAATGTAACTTTAAATATGCACCGATTGACATCTGCTCTGGCAAAGGCACGACAAATCATTTTCGTCATTGTTATAATGATAAAGTGCAGAGAAGTCAATGAAGTCACTTTGCCTCGAGGAGGGCAGGTCGTCTTTTTTAAGCTGCGGTGACCACTCTGGGTAAAACCGCAGCTGCAGAGGGAGACTGTGGTTGTGTGAGGAAAGCAGCTGCCCTGATCTGCTCTCTGCTCCCAGTCCATTCTGGACACTTCTCAGTATCCAATTGCTACCAAACACCCGCCAACTAAAATACACTGCAAAGACATGAAATCAGAAAATAAACTGACAGTCCTGGAGGACAAATGAAGGGACAGGCCAAGGCTTAACATTTAGAGACTTTTCAAGTCAATTTTATTGTCGTTTTTTGTTAAAAGAATTTCACAAAAATATTAAACTGTCGCAGACACCACTGACGACAAGCAGAGAATATCACATGACCACAACAGTGCCACAGAGAGGAGAGGGATAGAGAGAGAGAGAGTAAACACTGTCCAAACTCAGAAGACATTTTAAAGTTAATGTCCACCTCTTCAAAATCCACCGCGAGTGAGCACTGGCGACACAAAGGTTCCTCCTCCGCTGAAGGCTCCTCCGCTCCTCTGGGTGCCGGCAGTGTGTGTGTGTGTGTGTTTGTGTGTGTGAGGAAAGACTGTCTGTGATGTTTGTGAGAGAATTGTCATCTCAGGGAGGCGATTGTTCGATTGTTCGTTTCTCCGTTGCGGAGCGGCCACCCAAATGCACATTCTGTTTCCCTGCTGTAGAGAAAGCCCACAGTCCAGGTCGGTGTCCTGTCGATTGCCACACTGTCTCCATGATTAATGTGCGTCGCACGAGATTGTAATGTCACAGGGGAAATAAGAAACGTCTTCGACTTTCCTTTTCAATTCATATCGGTACAGGAGAGGATAAGAGCATCCTCTCCTGAAAGTATAAAAATATACACAATGTTTACAAAATAACCGGCTTCTCATTGTACATTTACTCCATAGGATGAAAATCGTACTACTTTAATCGGGGCAAGGATTTTACATAAAAAAAGAATCAGGATTTAAGAGGGAGCAGGATCCCAGACAACCTTGGAAACATTCTGAAATTCACGTGAGCCCCCCCATGAACTGAACCCCAAAAAGGAAAAATAAAAACATGGAGGAGGACACTGTGGTGAAGCACATCCATCTTTTTACGTAAATCTTCGTTTTTTCTTAGTAACACATTCCCCTCCGTCCTCTGTGAGTATTTTACAACTTAAATAAATACACTTAGAACAACGGGAACAGCCGAGAGAGAGAAGAGGAAAGTCCTGATTCCCTCTCTGAAGCTGAGTGTGCACGTTCTGTGTAAGTTCTTCTTCACTCCACCAAGTGACCTATCGAACGATAGACCTTGATGTCCCGGAAGAGGCCGTTTGAAGACCTTACATCCTGTGTAATGATTTCCCGGGCATCGCTCCTCGAAGGTGCACATTTCCTGCATTTTAAAGTCTAAAAGTCATAATGCCGTTTCTTCATCTTTGGCCACCAACTCAGTGACTCATGGCCGACTCCGCAGCCGGTGAGCTCGCTGTCTGCTCCTCTGGCGTCATGTCATGGCTGCCGTTTTGCCTTTTGGTTCCTTTCGCCTCCTCTTCTTTATCCTCAGGGCGAGTCTCATCCATGGGGGTCTCTGAGAGGTTCTTCTTGTCCCTGCCGGCTCCGCCCTCCTGAGCCTTCTGCTCACTGCACATTTCCATCTCGTGGATCTCCGAGTCGAACGGTCCGGCCGGAGCCACGGAGGGGGGATCTTTGCAGCCCGTGCAGCCCTAAAAACCAGAGAGGAAGATGGTTAGTTCTACTCTGTGTTTCATTGGTTAATTACCTCGCCCAAGGAGGTCATGTTTCTGTCTGCGTATATCTGGTTTTGGTTGAGCTGCAGGCGACTTACAGAGATGTTGATGGCTCTTGGCAGGCGTCCTGTGCGGATCCAGGGGTGGACCTGGCTCAGCTCCCTCTTCTGCTCCTCTGAGAACCGAGGCTGATGTTTCTGCATGCTCCTCAAGGCCTCGCGGTCCTCTCGCAGCACTGTCTCCATGTCCCTGTTACACAAGTCAAAAAATACATGGTCAATAAAAACGAAAAGTATTGGGTATATTCAAAATTCTAGTGAGTATTTTAGGCCTTTAATATCAATATATTCTTAAGAATCCCAAAACATATTTCTAGGATGGTCCCATTACATCTGCCAAGGAGGTTATGTTTTCACCCCTGTCCTTTGATTTCTTGTATATTTTTGAGGACATTTTAAATGGCATTAAAGCCTTTACAGATGAGAGAGTTATGCACACTAATGAGTGACCTTCTCTTCTTACCTCACTGGCAGCTGATACGACATCATGACCTTGTCGTCGGTGTTGGCCATCAGGAGCCAGATGGGGTCCTGGAGGACACACTTGATGAACTGCTCCTCGCCTCCATCTCCCCCTGCACTGCTGCTGCCCCCTGCTGTCTGTTTGCGGGAGTGGTCGTTCTCTGACGAGTCGATGCTGCCAAAGTACTTGCTGGTGTGGCTGCCCTGACTGCTGCCTGCATAGACGGGGAAATTTAAAAGTTGATTATTGACGGCCATTGCCATTCATTTTACAAAACACGGAATAACCGATAAATACATGATTTATTTGTATCTGGTCAAATATATCTGCTTACTGTTGCCACTGGTGCCAGAGGAACTGCATCCGTTGGAGCCGGAGCCTGAACCCGAGGACCTGGTTCCAGAGAACCCTGAACCAGAAGCTGAGCCGGTGCCTGAGTGGGAGTCCTCCTGCAGCAGCAGGTCCAGCAGGTCGCTCGACGTGGACATAGCATCCTGGTTGGACTCATTAGCTTCACCCTGACGAGAGAATAAACAGGTCAATTTCCTTAATCTTCCAAGAAATAAGAAAAGTACAAGTTATCCTGAACATGTGTTGTACTTACATTCTCATTGTCCTTGGAGGTATCATCAGAGCTCCTCTGATTGGCAGAGCTCGGTCTCCCAGCAGCACCGCACTGCGCAGAGGGCGTGGCTTGCAGTGATGCCGCCAGGGCAGTGGCAACCTCTAACCGGTTGCTTGGCGTCTCCTCCAGCTGCAACAAGTTGAGGGGGGAGGAGCACCGGGACTGGAAGAGGGGGGACTCTGTGCCCTCGCGGTCAGCTGGCATCTGATTGTAGGACTGGGGCGTGCTGCTACGAGAAGGGACGCAGTTGCCGGGAATGGGCAAAGGGCCGGAGATGACAGTGGGGATGATGGCGGGGGCAACGGCTGGGGTGGCACTGGGGTATGTGAAGTTAGGATTGTAGAAGTGTCCTGGGGTGGCACCCGGCTGAGAGATGGGCGCTCCCATCTGGGGGAAAATGTAGTTGGGAAGAACGAGCGCCATCATGGGAGGAACCATCTGGGCCGGGGGGAATCGTGAAGGGACTGGGATGGGTAGTGACTGAGCGAGCGGTGGGTATACTGGGTACATTGGAAGCATACCAGGAGCGAAAGGGGCGGAGGGAATGCTGGCCTGGGAGCCTACAGAGGGCCAGGACGAGGTGTTTGTCAGGGGTACATGTGGCATGTGGAGGGGCAGGGGTGCGGCACTGGTTCTGGGGTCTAGTCGGCTCCCGCCCATTCCCAGAGAGCTGTGCTGATCAGAAGACTCCTGGTGCTTGAGTCTTTTTCCACCGCGGCCTCGCCGGTGACCGGTGCTGCCTCCTGCAGCGGGGTAGTCACGGGAACAACGTGCTCCTGGAGAAAGAGAAGATAAAAAAAATATTTCCCACTGAGCCTTTGTTTTGCCTATTTTACAACAATGAATAAATTAGGACTTTTAATCTGATATGGGTCTGTTAGAAGTGTGTGTGTGTGTGTGATAGAATGGTGGCTGCAGTGTGCTCCTACCTCGTGACAGTGGGTTGGCAGCCGGGGTGGGGCACCGCACAGTCGAAGACGCCGACTGATCGAACACGCGCAGCTTGCTGAGGTCATTGAAGCGGTCAAGGAATATCTGCTCCTCCTGCTGGGTGTGAGCAGAGAGCACCTCCTTCGTCAGACCAAGCCGACCTCCTCCTCCGCCCCCACCAACACTGCAGCTTCTCCGGCTGTCCCTATCTGGCTTAGCGGTTTGTGTGAGAGGGTGCATGGGAGGAGGGGGTGATGGCAGAAGTGGAGGCGGGGCTGCGGTGGCTGTGCTTGTGGAAAGCAACAGGCCGCTGGTTGGAGGTGTCGGCAGGTTGAGAGAGGGAGCGGGGGCTAGCGTGGGAGTTGTAAGAGTCTCCTCCATGACGATGTCTGTGATAAATAGGAAGCAGCGTACGAAGAGACGTTAGAGGTTCTGTAACTTCTAGACGAAGGAATATCAAACAGGCAGTTTATAAACAGTTTAATACAGTCAGCAATAAAAAGCTTCAACACTTTGACCTGGTCTGGAATGACCGGCAGCTAAGATATAGACAGTAGTAGATAAACTACTGCCTTAGTAAAAAGGACTCTTGTGTACTTGATTTAAGCATTTAACATAATCCAGCAAAAGTTGAAAGAAAGTGGAAACTGTGTTTGAGGTAAAAATCTGATTAGACAAAAAAAGACAATCACTTTATTTACAGTTAATCACAAGATAATTGAAGAAAATATGCAAACAGTATCACAGTACTTTACAGCTTAACATTAATGCGTCAAGGAATTGCCTTGAAGCATATTGAAGTCCTTCAAATTCAGTCTGAGACATGCAAAGAGCCTCCATACAAACCTGATGAAAAAACAGACTACAGCGAACAGAAGAGTGTTGTTGCCCACCTGACTCGGGAGGCTTCTTGTCTCCCACATGCACGATGGTGCTGCTGAAGCTACACTGGGACGGGACTGAGGCTACACTCTCTGCCTTTGTGGCCATGGTCAGAGGGGGCAGGGGAGGTGGTTCACCTACGAGGTTAACTGAACCACAGACAAGAAATTAGTTAATGTGTTCTGCGCGGACACAGGCACAAGCCTTTTTCCTATCGGTCGTTGAAGAAAGTCTGAGCAAGCGTCCGAGTTCCACAGAGAGAAATAAAATAAAATAAGATTTGTAGGTTTGAAGCAGAACATTAAACGATCAGCATAGAGCATGAACAAAGCTTTGTAGAGCAAAAGCAAAATTAAAAAAAAGAGAGGAGCAGATGAAGAGAAAAATCCGGCGGTGAGCACACGTTCAGCATTCTTAGGAGTATTTTCTCCACCAACATGAACTGCATTACTGAGACTTGCCAACACAACCAGCACAACAACCCACACTGCGTCAGCGTAATTATTAAAAAGCACCTTTGTTGTTGCCGCTGGCTTCCTGCTGTTTGTCCTCGTCAGACGTCGTGGAGGCCGTGCGGGACGAGCCACACTTCCTCTTCACTGTGTTGGGAATGTTGCAACTGTCCAAGTACCTGCACAAAGGCAAACATGTTGTTGGATGAGTAAAGTGACAAACACAGAGATCCTGTGTGGCATCAGGATTTGCACAAACACACACCTTATGATGCTGTCCAGACAGTTGATCTGCTGGTAGGAGTAGCCGGTCGGCGGCTCCTTCTGTGCGATCGGTGCAGGGACTAAAGCTTTGGGAGGTTTTGTCATGTCGGCGATCAAACCTCGGATTGGGTCGCTGTTGATGGCTCTGATCTTTGCTGTAGCTGGAGGAAGAACAAATACGACCAGGGGGTGAATACTTGATATATAGTGATATATTTGTACGATTCCTTCTTTGCAGTTTAACTCCCAGTAACAGGCAGGTTTTGCGTGTTCTCTCATTTTGTGTATCCTCCATTGGTCAAACATTCTAAAACCAGAAACACAAGCACCAGACTAGAAGCGCGGAGAGAGTGCATACCTCGGCTAAGGCTAACGCCCTATCTCTCCATGTTGAAGAAAGCGAAAAAAAGGAATCCTGGATCCACCTGTTTTTAAATTGTCAAGGAAATTGTTTCCGTAGTTTTTAAGTAATCCTGCTGACAGACAGACAAACGGCAGTGAAAACAACCTTAGCAGAGGAAGTAAATCACACTGTATGATAGACACCGGTTATCTGTCCTTTTACTTTACCTGCGTTAATGATTTTTCTGGGCATCGGACGATTACGGGACTCGATGAAAACCTGCTGCCCGCTCGTCTTGACCATGTGAACGTCTTTGCAGATCTGCTGGAACGTCATCTGGAGAAAATCACAGCATAAGACGCGGTTAATTGGACGCTGCATGACGTTCAGCTTAATTTACATTTTCCTCATGTTGAATAAGAAATTTGAAAACATGCATTTTAAATAGGATGTAACATGATAAACGTTTAAAAGGAGATGACTATGTTGTGTGTTTGTTGTCCTCTACATGTCTTGTAGAGCATCATTGCTGTGTGAGCTCTATCCCATGACCCTGTGCCTGTGTTGTCGCTTAAACTCACAGGCTTGTGTAAAGCAACAGGAACAACTGCCTTGTCCATGGCCGGGCCGTTGCCGTCGCTGGACGAGGTGGCTGAGGCACTGTGGTGCTGATGGTGTGACCGGTGGGAGCCCCGCGATCCACTGGACCCGAGCGAGCTGTAGCCCTGGGAGCCGCCGCCTTGCACCGGCTGGCCCAGGAGCCGGTGGATCTGCTCACTCAGCTGCACGATGTCGGGCGTGGTGGTCTGGCTCTCGCAGCCCTGGGGCGTGGTGAACACGTCTTCATTCAGAGGGCTCCTGGAGACGGGAAGAACATACATTATCCTCTATACATATGAATTCAAAACAATTTATAAAACCCTATTTTTAATTCAAGCAAATTAAATAACAAACTTACGTTCTGACTTTGTGGCGCCCTACGACGAAGGCCACCTTGCGGCTCCAGGGGTTGACAAAGGACGACCAGCTGGTGTCGATGGTCACGTACTCCCCGCTGCGGGCACACATCCTCAGGGGCGAATGGTTGAACGGCTGCCCCGCGAACTGAAAGACTGAAGAGAGACAACAAACCAGATAATCCATGAGAAAACTGCTCATTTTCCACGACACAATGTGTGTGAATAATTCACATTTCAGTACAAACAAGACTCACTCTTCTCGTGTATCGCCACCATGATTGGCCGATCCTCTGGGTGGATGTAAAGCAGGATGGGGGTTCCCACCAAGTCCTGAGGAAGGTAACCCAACAACGGCACTGCCCTGCAAACGTAACACATTTACACAGCATTACATAATGACAACACATCTGTTAATGCTCTCTTCTTCGTGCAAGTAATCATGGCTTAGTCTTGAGATGCAACAGGAGAACTGACCTCTCGTCAACCTCCTGGAAGAGGCAACTGGGAGTGTGACTGGTTGTGAAGATCCTCTTGTCTGCTGGGATACGAGGAGCTGGACGGCACAGAGGACACAGATACAACAGATCAGAAGCTTGTATTAACTGCTCAAGCCGAGGTGAACATAGGTGCTAGCTCTTAAATTCCAAAGGGTCTCTGTCTGCTTCACAAAACAATGAGGTATAGTGTTAAATACCTTCATATCCAGAGTGGACCCTCTCTGCAATAAGCAGGCAGCAGGGCTGTGGCTCAGCAGTGTCAGAGTCTTGAAGAGTGAGCTGGTAGGGCGTGAGGCGGAACGGGTAGTAGCGCATCTCGCCGCCCTGCACCCGGTTAGCACTGATCCGACAGAACATGGACTTCTCCTGAGTGCAATCGACCGGAGGAGATACTGGAAGGAAAGAGGATGTGAAAGTCAATACAGGAGAAGGTGCAATGAACTTGAGTAAAGCCATGACAAAATCATCCTGGATATATCTCATCCACACCAAATCTTCCCATTTATCAACCCTTTCCCAATTTCCCCTCGTCTCAGCTCACCGGAACCGATGCAGGAGGCCCAGGAGGGAAGGCGGCAGGGTGCTGTGCCGCTGTAGAAGGTGCTGACATCCTGCGGGGCCAACAGCTCAGAGAACATAGTCCCCTGGAGACAATCGGACTTGCAGCGCAGCAGGGACGAGCCCTGGGGGGACACGTACACAACCTTCCCTGACAAGAATGACACGGCCATGGAGAACGTGTCCTGGGAAAAAACAGAGAATGATAAAAGGAGTTTAGAAAGACGTACTTTCACCAACAATCGATTCAATCTTTCTCTGGGCACAGTGGGTATTTGGCAGCTTAGTAGAGAAATAGATTATGTTACTGAATAAAGAAAGTGTGAAGAAGTGTGCTTCTGAACGTGAGCCGAATTCAGCAGAGGAAATAAGGTTTTCAAAAGCTGTTAACTGAGAAAAATGTCCGGAGCTCATTGAGCATATTAAGAAAAAACTTACGGTGTTTTTGAGGGTATATTCTGAGGTGATGTTATCAAGCTCCTCGATTGTGAAGGTAGACAAGTCCAGACTGCAGCCTTCACACTCCTCCACACTCCACTGGTGGTAGTACTCCCGGTTTGCTGCAAAAAGTAAACACAAGTTAAAGTGAGATTTGAATATAACAAAAAGCTCAAAGACACAAGAGACGTCAACTAAAGGGGCAGGGGCTTGAAATCCATCACTTCACAGAAACACATGCACTGCCTCTTCCTGTGGCAGAGAAGAGGAAACCTACAGCAACAGATGCTCACCTCTGACTTGGCGGACACACTGAAGTGCGTATTTCAGTGCATTCAGTGTGCTGGAGTGACCCTTTGACTTTCGCTCAGATGGTAGACGGAGCTTCAGCTCCTTGATGGCCTTCATTAGCTCTTTCTGGGTCTGGGCCCTCGCTGACTGGTCGCTGCTGCAGCCGGAGGTGCTGTAGGCCACGGAGCAACTGGGAGGTGACAGGCTCTGGGAGTTGGAGCTGGAGAAAGAGATGAATGAACATTTTAATTAGACATAGAAAAGGTGCTGGGTATGTTTATGTCACTGCTGTATTGACTGATCTCCGCAGCGGAGTTAATACACTTTACACCTCTCGCCTGAATAATTCATAAACTGCTGATTCCTATCTCCTCTCACCTCTTGTTGCTCTCTGTGGTCTCCAGCATCATGCCTGAGTCTTTGCCATTCGACGAGCTGTGGGAGCTGCGTGTGGACTGGCGCCCACGTGAGCCGCTTCCCCTCTCCATCCCGCCTTCGCTTTCCCGCTCCCCAGAGTCGTTACCGCTGGAGAGGCCGTCCATATCGTCCGAGTTGGGACCCCTCTGGTCTCGGGATGAACCTCCGGATCCAGACCCTGCACTGGGCGATGAGCCTCCACGGGCTCCGCTCCCTTGAACTGGGATGTTGACATTGGCACTGGTCTGACCGCCGATGCTTTTCAGAGAGTTAAACCCTTCTGACTCGGCCTCCTGGTCATTGTCTTTTCCGTTAGCCCTTGCCACCCTCCCCCGAGTGCTGCCGCTGGCCATTAATATAGAGTTGTCATAACTCATACTAGAGTAGGATGAGGCTGGTGCAGCTTGATTAAGGTTGAGGAGTAAAGCAGGAACGACTTAAATCTAAATTTAAGTGGGACTGTGTATCCACAGGTAGATCATAGTGGAAGGATGTTCATTTTAAGAACTATGGAGAGAAATTCATATCTTGGGGCGAAACTGTCACTCAACGTAGAGAGGACAACAGATGAATTTCTTGTTTTACGAAACAGCCTTGGCACAAGTGCTCCGACAGATGGGACGAGAGATTGTGAAGGAGAGTGAGAAAAACAGCTCTGGGTGAGAGCAACAAAATTATCCACGCTCTGTATCTGGTCTTCTCGCCTCTTCGGAGATGTGTTGCTCTTGGTGCTGAAGGCCACCTGATATGACAAAAAATGGAGAAGCAGAGAGAGAGAGAGAGAAAAATAGGAATATATTAGCTGAAAGATTACAAAATGCTTGCCGTGGCCTTGTCGGTACATCTCAAGGACTTAAACTGAGAAAAGAGAGAAAAATATCAGTTTATCGTGTTGGCCTCGAGGTAAGATTCAAATATGACCATGAGAGGTTTTTCCCGGCCTCGTGGTGCAGGCTCTAAGTTTGTCGGAATGTAAGTTTGTGTGGTTGTTAACCTTATACCTGGAAAATCACTTTGAGTAGATAATGCAATTTCCTCCTATGTGCATGCAGCAAGTGCGTACGCGTGCATCTGAATATAGAAGCACAGGACGTGTCCTAATGCCTCAATTACAAGTGACAATTGTCGTCACAGCTTAGTCCACCTTTACCAAGACGACAGTCAAATCGAACGCAAGTAAACGTCTAGTGCTATTTATTTCTTGGTTAAGAAAAACACCCAATAATCCTTTAAGCCCGGCAAACGCAACTAGAAGACAAACACAGAACGGTCCTCAGTCGCCAAACCTTTACATTTTTATACACAATCTGTCTCACAAACCCCTTATTATCTTCCCCTTCCCCTTCCCCCGCCAGGTGGGCTGTGATGCTTTTGATGCCTAACTTGCTCAGGTCAGGTTTAAGTAGCGCAGCTTCCTGTGCTGACGCAATAACCCAATAACGGCTTAGTGGACAGGTCCAGAGCAGCCGTCACCAGCTGGATATGGCTTATTATTCCTGACAGGTGGATAATAGGTATGGACGGCTAATGACGATAGCAACTCATGACACAGTGATTAAAACAAGCGTAGTAACTCTGGAGCGGAAACTGGTGGATCAACCGCAGGGATTTGAACTGGGACTAAAGGCACGTGGTGCTGTATCAATGTGACCAAGGTGCCTCCTCTCCGATCACGACAATGCTAATCAGCATTATGTTTATTACATGGATGATTATCAATTGCACATGGCAAATCGTGTGTTCGCGCTGCAGCCGAACTGGGCGGGGGAGGGAACATAATGTGCAAGCAGGGTGTGAGTGGGTGTCGTGTCAGGGTGGCAGCCATGCATACTTCTACGGGTGATGGTAGGGGCATATGGTGGTGGATGTAGGAGGTGGTAGTGGTGAACTGGCCCAACCACCCACTTGCTAAGCCAGCTGTAGTGGGCCATTTTCTTGTAACGGGGGGGGTGCCCCCTTTCATTAGACTCAATCCATGTGCTGTTGTAACACTGCTGCAGCAAATTTTCCACTTCACCAAGGGTTCGGGTGTATTTGTCTGATAATGTGGTTTAATTTAGTTATTTGATGTAACTAAAATGGGCTGAAACCTAATTACTGATTGAACTAAAATCAACACAAGCCTCTCTGTGGCTGTGAACCAGAGGCAGGAGACAAGGCTCCGGTGAAGTCACAGTTATTGTTCTCTGGGCTCTGCTCCACAGCTGGCCACAAATTTGTAAACTATGTTGGGTGAGGACAATCAAGTGTTCGTCTGATAGAATTACAGTAAACAGGCAAGGCATTGACGTACTATGTCAGCCACAGTAATTAGATTGTACTAGTCAATTAATATAATTACTGACAAAGGTGATGTCAAGTAAGATCTCAAGTGTGTGATTATATAACACACAATAACACATTTCAAACAGAAACTGCAAAAAAGTTGATTCCTACCTATCTAAAATATAACATCAACATTTAATAACCCTCATCTACTGAGTGTGGCTGGTGCACTTAGAGCCCTAATGGATCGGTTAATTGATTAGCTGATCAACAGATACAAAACAATTTAAGGACCTCGGGCTTGGAAAGAGTTGTACTGGTTATAATCGACACATTTTGTGTTGCTTTGAGACGAAATGAATAATAGATTTAACCATAAAGCAGTCAGCAGTTTTTTTTATTACATTATATTAACAGTATTGCAGCCCTAGTTCCAGTAAACTCGAAAACAACCACAACAGAGCAGCTCTAACTTCCGTGTGAGTCACCAGCGATTTACCAGAAAGAGCACGAGCTGCGGCGTGAAGAACAAAGTGCTCCACAGCCGCAGCGAGAACATGGCCACGACACAGAGACACAGAGCGAGTCACCTGGAGATAACACGAGGGAACACGAGACTCTGCCCTGCTGCAGGAAGGAGTGGTGCGAGATCAAAGACTCTATAAATCAAATAGAAACAATTAGAAACGCTGCTGTGATTCTGTGCTGCGTGGACGCACCCTGCTAACTGTGCACTCACTGGTAGGCGCGCGCACAGAGACACGCCCCCGCTCTTGACTGTGTACATGCTGCACGTGTTCGGAGCTGTGTTTCCCGCACGCCTGGCCGGCCGCTGATTGGTCGCCGGGCTGGACCAATGAGAGCGCTCAAGCATGCAGAGGGAGACGGCTCTCAGACGCTGGTCTCAGCTCTGACTGGTTCAACATGTGGGGCGGAGCAGCTGATTCACGATCAGCTGCACCGTGCAGCACCCAGCGCTGAACATCTTGTACATTTATGAGCCACGCGATTAAAAGAGTGTGGTGAACCAAAACACAACACGACACGGCCACACGACTTCTTAAAGCAACATTACAAAATACTACGCTGTTATTACTCAAACGTTTATACACATTATAAATACAATTAAGGTGGATCTTCTTCTCTTTGACTGAAGTTTGCTCTGATAAAATAGAAGCACTGAAATGAAGCTGAAATCTGAGTTTTTTGGATGTAATTACTGTAAAATAATAATGTGTATAACTTCCATCTGACACCCTCTCTCTTTTATTCTCTTCTTTCTTCAATTAATGCATATAACATTTATGTTTAACATAGATTGTTCTCATAAATATTTGTTATTTCGTTGATTCTATTGTATTCTGTCCGTGCTGGGAGGGGCATCTCTCACTTGAAACTCTCCCTGGGGTTTTTGCATTTTCCCCGACTGCTAAAAGGGGATTTCTTGTAGTTTTTAATAGATTGTTTAGCTCCATAAGGCAAATTGTGATGAGTGTATATGGACTATACAAATAAAGTTTGAATGATTGTATTATACCTCTTTTACACAAAAGTTAGCAGGTATACGTGGCTTTTAAGTGACTCATTTCCGATTAGTGACTGTTAGTGGGTTTTTCGACAAGTGGAAATAGGCCATATGAAGATTAGCTCCCTGGTGGAGATCTGGTTCGTGAAACAACCTTCCTGCATGGCACACAATCTTAAACCCCATCCTCAGAATGTAAATCCTCCACATGAAAAACCAGCACCCCTAAAATGCTGGGGAAAGTTTCAGATCCTTCACCTTCCTTTTAGGAGCGATTAGAAAACACAAAACATGAGCTAAAACACAAAGAACAACAACACAGCCTCGGCCATGGTGGAAAGTTCACTTCCCACTGACGTCATTCAGACGTGGGGCCGCTGATCCCTTCTTCCACCTGCCAAATGGGTTGATTAAAAGCCCAACAGATTAATAAACCAGGTTAGTTTAAAAGGAAGTGAAGTCTGGACTGGTTGTGGCACAGCCTCACATGCATATGAATCAAAGCTGCAGCACTTTAAACATCATCCAAGTTGGAGAAATCAACGTGCCAGAAAACTTCAAAGTATTTTAATGAGGTAACATTAAAATGCGGTATAAGCTGAGTCCTGTCCAATTATTTCTACCACCTGTATTTAAGTTATTCAGCAGATACTAAGCAGACATTTCGAAATCATATTCATGTTGGCAGTCTTCCACAACATCTACCAGCAGTCTCTATGTCACTGGACCACACATTTAGTTAACTGGGTAAGTAGCTAATCGGGTCATCTCCTTGGGTAGTGACAGCTGATGTTCATGGTTTTGGCTCCAACCAACTACCAACGAAAAACTGCTTAGGATATTGTGTGAAACCACTACATTAGCATGTTTGATAGAACCTTGCTCTGTGACAACACATATGGACCCCATGGACCTCGAGAGCGCTGTTCCTCTCAGCCAAAAGTTTATTTTAGAATTCTGCAACTTTTAAAAGACCAGTAAAAGGTACAAACATTTCTCTTGTATCCAAAACACCCACACGATGGGCACACATTGGGTGGCGGAGAGTCTCGGCTCTCTGTTTAAAACTTGGTCAACATGAGCCTGTGTAAACCTTGGGAATATTTATGTACAGCTTTTTTGTGCACTTAGGCACTCAGCAGTGTGAAATACTTGCAAAGACCTGCAGGGCTACATCAGTGCAGATTGAGCTCCTGTGGTCTTTGTGAGCCCCATGCTGTGTGGGTGTATCAACAGAATAAAACAAGCTGTAATGATGCCCCCTCGTGTTTTCACACACCAGGAACACAGGAGCTTCTAGAGAAATTATATTTATATATTTTTTAAATTATACTATCAATTTTGTGAGCAATAAAATAATCAATCAAAACCAAATATCTCAAAATAAAAGCTAAATACTTAACCAAGAAGAAAAACGTTAAAAGATAATTCATGATAAAGAAAATATTAATCTATGTAATTGTTGTTTCAAATACATAATGCCTGTTTGCATTGTAAACACTAACAAGCCAATGTATCCCTTATGCAGTGTGTGATGGAGGAGCTACTTTCAATGTCCAGTATGATTAGTGTAATGAAGACACTATAAACAAATATACACATTTCAGTTATTCCAATCAATGCCAGCAAATATAAGGAACAGGATAAATAAATAAAACAAGCCTCTGAAGAAGTTAAGAGGTTGTTAAAATAACATTAAAATACCTGGTGTTGCTTCAGTGGCAGCAGTCAAAGGTGTGACGAACCACTAAGTAATACACCTCATATACATAAAAAATAAATAAAGGCTGAACATTAAAGATGGGATTGGCCATGAATCTGAAGGGGCGTGTCCTCGTGTGTACGAGCGAGCAGCACATGAAGCTGAGGGAGCAGGCGGCGTCACGTTGACACTGATAACAAACCGATCACGACTTCATACAGATCCGAGTTAACGCTTCACTTAATATCAGTGAAAACAATCATCTGCGTATAAATACCGTACATTGTGATCCTTTCCACCGGGAACAGGCGTGTGACTACATTGTTCTACATGCGTGTCCACGAGCTCCATCTGACAGGCTCACGTCGATTTTATAAAAACGTACATAAACGCCACAAGTACATTGTAAGACTTTTTTTTTTAGCTAGCAACTGTTAAGCGTAATAAACGTGTTGTTATCCCGGAAGCTGTGCGTTTACTCGCATGGCGTACGCAAAGGGTTAAAACACATTTACAACATTTCACGTTTTACACTGTTAGCATTGCTGGATGTTTTCATAGCCGATTATACATTTTTAAGTTGTTTACTAAGTAATATGAGTTAGAATGAAGAGTGACAGCTAACATGCATAAACAAAGACGCATATAAACAAAGACGCATAAAGAGCAGACGCTTACCTGGAATAAGTGTTGAAACGTCGCGAGCAGCTTCGTTACTCCACCATGACAGAGCAGCGAGTGTCAGATGAGCCCAGAGACGCAGAGTAAAATCCTGACTCGTGGATTTTGCGCTGCGCTCTTTTTGTGTTCCTTCTTCTTTTCGCTCACTGAGCTACACGCAGGGACACACGTGCGGGTGCGGGGACTGGCAAGTGAGGCACAATGCGCTGCCGTGATTGGACGAGGGCCGGCCCTGGCTCCGCCCCCGGCTCGCTCTGATTGGCCGGCGAGGGCGGGGCTGGCCTCACGGGGCTCGGCGCTCACGTGGTGGAGAGTATGGTCCCGACTTCACACACAGGGACATGAGGGGGCGGGGCCAACACACGCTGCTGTGGGGCCAGCGGGGCTGACCGTAAGAGACGGTGTAAGATGCGCACATGGATTTTAGGGTGAGGAGGAGAAAGCCCGTGTTGTTGCACAGAAGGTACGATGGAGAGGCTGTGCTTCGTCTGGTTATAATACTGCATTAATAACAGTGATGCACCTATAGCTAGATACTGCATAAATTACAGTGATGCACTTATAGCAGGTTATAACTGTAAAAGTGATGCACCTATAGCTGGTTATAACTGCATAAATAACAGTGATGCACTTATAGCAGGTTATAACTGTAAAAGTGATGCACCTATAGCTGGTTATAACTGCATAAATAACAGTGATGCACCTATATCTGGTTATAACTGCATAAATAACAGTGATGCACCTATAGCTGGTTAAAACTGTAACAGTGATATACTATTGCCGGTTAAATCGTTATTAATAACAGTGATGCACTTATAGCTGGTTATAAGTGTACAGTGATGCACCTGTTGCTGTTTAAAAATATAGATAAGCGGTTATATTGCTTTTGTTTTTAAATTTTGATCCAGTTATACACGGATGAAGATACAGCTGAAAGCTCCAGTAAAAATTATTATGGGGATCATATGCTTTTCTATTGTGTTTTTTTATTTATATTATATACAAATGTTTGACCACCTCCTCATATTACCCCTGAAAGTTAATTGGAAAACTGTCTAAATATCTTTATTTGTTATTATTTTCAAATTACAGGTGAATTCATTTGTGACACCGAATGGATGTTGACACTCTCCTGCTTCTACTCTACCTCCTTTTCGCCTCAGCACAGAACAACGCTGGGTGTATTGCCCTGCGCCTTTATTTGGTACTTACGGCAGCAACGAGGCCATGCATGCACTTTTCAACGTGCTCCGAGCCCCGGTGACGACGATTGTACTCCTTTCCCTCTCTGAAGGCACGCGGACGGCGGGGTGGTTGCTGGCTGGCTGTAAACAGAGCAGATGTAGGGCACATGCCAGAGGCTGCTGGTACATTTTCATTGCAGGGCGGGAGGAGGAAGGCAGGCCAAAACACAGCAAGTCCTCAAACCGTAACTGGGCACACATTTAATAATGTTTGTTACAATAGTGCATCGAAATAACCACAAAAAAAGACCTCTGTTGGTACCTTCGACACTGAATCAACCTTTTGTATTTGTGTTTGTGGTGAGTCATCAGTGATAAGTCCCAGCAAAGATGGCCATGTTCTGCATCTGCATGGGATCCAAGCTTAACATCTCTCAACGTTATTTTCATTTGTGAAATAACTCCCCAGTGAGTCAAATACAGCTCCTGCATCAATGGTATATACAGTGTTTAAACATGTATAACTAAATCATATTATAATAACACTAGATTTCCACAGGAGCAGATTTAGTTGCAGAATTGTGTATGAACAAAAAACATCAGAACATCAAATCTAATACAAAACCATCACTATCATGTGATAATGTATATAAATGTCCATAATTCATCATGAGCTGTCCCTCCAATTGAAGTTAGTATTATTATTACAAGTGGTTGAAAGGTTTTTCTCAATCAATATTTAGTCAAAATCACAACACTAAGCTGTTTTATGTGGCTGTAAATGGAACACGAGTTTAGAATATCAAGTCAAATGGAAGTTGAGTTAAAAAAGTGTGTCACATATCCCAGTGCAAGTGAGTGACTCAATGTATAATTACAGCTTTGTCTATTTAAAAATAAACCAGTCAATATGTGGTCTGTACCACCTGACATCACAATTCTAAAATACTAGAAAGACGCGCCCCTGTCTGAATGCTCCACTCTGTTCAGCAGTCAGTAGTTTACTCAGCTTCTCGGCCTGTGGTGCTTAGTCGGTCGCTCTTGGCTGGTCTGAGCCTGTTGGCTGGAGATTGCAGCTGCAGGAGAAATCCAGAGTACTGACCTAAAAGCTGCCTGTCGCTGCAGAGCTGTCTCTCAACACTATGACTGGCACAAATTCAGTGTTAAAGTAATGCGTTTGTACTGAAAGATAAATGGTAAGATAGAGATGGTGTGTTGAGTGGGATCCATCCTCTTGGGACCATGAATACCTGTAAGATATAGTATTAAAGAGGCCGTACTGTTTTGCAACAACAAGATTACAGTCAAACAGATAAAGGATGTAGATTTCCATTTAGTCGAGGACACGATGTACTTGTTCTCTTTAAAAGACAGATACTATCTTTGAAAAGATGGAAATCTACATTGTTGATCTGCAATGTGTTTGACTGTAATCATGATACTGTAAGTGCAAGAACATTTTAGGGTGTGTTAAGGACAAACTGTTTATTTGCAACTATGCACATACTAAAATTAGCACAGCCGTAGTCCCATTGTAGTAGAAATGTAAATCTGCCACGATAAGAAATGGACATTCAAAGATCAGCATGGAAAATGTCCACTAGAGGGAAGCATTGCGCAAACTTGGAGAAACACTGACATGCAGGACTGAACCAAAAATAATCGAACAACTACATTTATTAGAATTAAACAGCAATTTGAATGAAAGCTGCAGAAGATATTTTACCTTATGAGGACCTGCCTTTTTAAATGAAGAATAAATAAAATGTTGATAAAGTGGCCACTCAGCCTTGGTGGAGGGTTTGAGCAGGTCCGCTCCTTTCCACCATAACCCTTGGAGATTCCACTCTTTTTCTCCCCCTGCAGGAGATCGCCCCCAATTTCAAACTGCATGTTTCTCTGTAAGTCTTTTGTCGAGGTCTGAGAAATTAAAAAGCAAATTGCGTCCAGAAAACAAAGTAAACCAAGCGAACCGGTAGCAGAGAGCTAAGTAATGACCTGGTGAACTGAGTGAACCAAGTAAACCAAGTGAAGATTGAACCTTGATTCACTTAATTTATACCTACCTTCATACAAGGATCATAGGATCAAAGGATCAAAGGGTCCTTACAATTGCATCCTAGAATTATGTACATTTGTGACTTTGATCTGAATCAACCGTATCCATGGCAACAATACACATAAACAACAGTATTGATTCCAGAGATTCAAGTCGATCAACCAAACTGACACTGACACATACTGGTTTATACCACTTTCTGTTTATTGATAGACAGTAAGCATAGAAGTAGATACAGCAGGCACAAAATACAGCACTCTGATTGGCCAGTAATATTACAAATGGCGTTTTTGTTAAAATACATTTTTTCCTGTCTCTAGAAATGTCCTCTATGCCCAGTATAAATCAGACCCCACCCACAGACATTTTCAATATCTCTCCTGCTTGTTTGTGAGATACATTTTTGTGGAAATACATTTAGCACCTCTCTATAAAAAGAAAACTACAGTACATTCATTTTTAATTTATTCCAATGTGAACAAACATCTCGTCTCCTCTTTGGAATAGACAGCAGTGAGCTCAACAGTGCTGAATGATTATTGTTCCTTATTACTATGTGTTTACACAAGTTGGCCGGCAACTTGGCCAGCATTTAAATAAATACATAAATGTTTTTCTAAATCTTGGCTGTGTAGAAAAAGAGAGAGAGAGAGTATATTTGCTAGATGAGTACTGCATGATGCACTTTGAGTACACAATAAAATACATGAATTACTTGAATAATTTTTGCATTTACATGTGCTGTAGTCTACATTGTGTTATTGCAGTCAAGGGCGCCTCCAGTGGTAACCCTGTTCATCCTGCACCATTTGCATTTATACCCAGTGTCCTCTTGGGGGCGTCATTACTTCAGTTTACTTATAGATAGATAGAATCCTTTAATAGTCCCACAGTGGGGAAATTTGAGGGTTTACAACAGCAGCGCAGGTAGAGTGCAACAAGAGCAAAAGAAAGAGCAAGACAACATAGTAAGAAACAAAAACAACATGAGCAAAAAAAAATGTTATCTTTGTGCATTTGATAATAAACTCTTGAATCTTGAATGATACACCTGTGTGTCGATTTTTGTGAAGATCGGTCAATGTGAACACGTTCCGGGGGTGAACACGTTCCGGGGGTCTCGGGGGGCACCATTGAGCCATTTTGCGACGCCCATTGAAAATGGATACGTAAATATTCAACACTTTCTAACTTTCTTCAAATTTTTGTAAGAATTTGAGCATGTTAAAGCCCTCAAAAAGCCAATTAATTGCCTGAATAATAATAATAATCCTTACAATTTCATTAGGGCCTCCCACTGTCAGTGCTCAGGCCCTAATAATTAATCTGCAGAAATAAATGAATGGAAATCAGGAAATCAAATACAGTACATGAATGGATGTAATGTTTCTTTCCACCACTGAGTTCAATCTTTTTGATAGTTGTGTGAAGAATTAGGGCTTTTGTGTTTGTCTGTAATGTTTGTGCAGATCAGCTTCTAATAACTGGAGGTGGGGGAGTCAACTCACATCACTTAACTGAGAATCCATTTGCAAAACTTGAGATTTGCTTGGCTACGTTTAAGCAAAGACTCAACTTGACATTTATGATTTGCGATCTGATAAAGGCTCTATGATGCAATTTTAACATTTTTATATAATTAGTTATTTTTATGGATACTGCGAAGTTACTGGGAGCCTTTTAGGATGCACCAAACTAGCCAACGCACAAGGCAGCTATTGTGTAGAGGGCTCATCCAAAGTCAAGTGCATTGTATTTATATATACAAGTTTATTCTCATTCATCGACCAAACAAAACAATCAAAATGCAAACACAAGACCTCAAATATTGATAAAAATGAGCAGAAAGAAGAAGATTCGTGTTTAACCTGCCCCGACGTTCACAAGAATTAACAAAGCAAATATTTTAATAGAATTAATTATTAAAATCACTGCAGACCAACACAGCCCCTCACATCCCTCTATTAGTTACAATTCATTTTATACCATTCAAAAGAATCTACAAAATGAGTTACCTGCCAAAACAAAACAACCAGAACACATTTATATGAAATTATATTGTACATTTTTACATTCTAAACAATATTATGAAGCAAATTTATTATTATTACATTAGAAATCATGACAACAGAGGCATAGAAACACTCTTTTGTGAAACTATCACTCACAAGTTTTGTGTTAATATGTTATTTTAATTGAGTTGACGATTAAAAAACGACCATTACAAACCATACAAACCATAACATTTCTTATCAAGACCCAGCGAAGCCGGAAGTCCTGGTCAGTGACTCCTCTTGCTCTCCTCCTCCTCCTGCTCCTCCTCCTCCACCTCCTCCTCCTGCGTACCTCTCTCTGTAGGAGGCGGTGCTGCGTTGAAATCAGGGCGTATCCTCTGTTGGGGAATCAGGAAGTACGCTCACGTTAGTAGGAAACCCCTCCTGTTGCTAAGTTTACTTTAGTTTACTGACCACAGCTCGCTGGTGACCGGCCCCTCGTCCATCTGCTGCCCGTCTCAAGCATCACCTCCGCCCGCCTCCCGGCTCCCGGCTCCCGGCTCCCCGCTGTCCTGCCCTTCAATGGCTCATCCAACTGGCGCCACACGTAAGTTTCCCATCTTGTCAACTTTTATTCTCAATGGACGTGGGAGTGATGCATCGCCAGGGCGCGTTTTGGAGTCGTTGTCATTGCGGGTTCTTCTCACCCTGTCACGCAGCAAAGTTGGCTCCCGCAACAAAATAAACACGCAACGTAGCAAAGTGGCTAATTCAGCTAATGTCTGAGCTGGAGGATGCAGACACGCTGTGTGTCAGCTACACGTCAACACAACGCGTTCACCTATGTGGAGAGATGGAGGAGCACACTTGGCTAAAATCTTTTAAAGTTATACCTTCACAATATCACTGCTAACTGCATATTGAGCTACATCTCTTTAAAAGTGATATATTATTAAAAAAGTTAAGGGATTGGATCTGTGAATCATGCACAGTTTGTAGGATGCTATTGTTTATTAATGAAGGTCAGTCCATCCTAGTCAAATTATAATGACTCTTGCAAAGTTACAACTTAAAGTTCCAGTGTGTAGAATGTAGGGACACCTAGTGGTGAAGTTGCAAGTTGCAGCTGAACACCCCCTCACCTCACCCTCCCCTTACAAACATGAGAGAGAACCTGTGGAAACCTTCAGTTGTCATAAAATCTCAAAAGGTGTTAAGTTTGTCCAGTCTGGGCCACTGTAAAATCACATGGCGGCCTCCGTTGAGAGGACCCACTCCTGATGTAAATGAAGTATTTAAATATAAACAGTCCACTCTAGGTTAAAGAGAACAATAATTCATTTTATCAAACATTAGAGAAAACATCACTAGGATTATTTGATATTCAATTTCTGCCGATAGATCCCTTTCCCCTAAATCTTACACACGGGACCTTTTAAGGGTTTCTATTAACTCATTACTTTTTTATTTTTAGACTAAGTGCAGAAGCAGAGTAGGAAATAGTGTCTCATCACCTGCTTCCATTTTCCATGGAGAAGTGGAAAAGTGAAGAGGTGAAAAACCTCCGTTGTAGTATTAAGTAAAACCAAAATAAATCTTTTATTAATGTACATATCGGAATAAAATCTTTGCACAGAAACCATCCTCAAATATCCAGTCTTTCATTGACAAACAAAGATGTCTCATTAGTAACAACAGATTTTTTTTACACACTCTGTTGAGTGCCCTTTTTCTAAAAGCCTCTTGTGGTTCTATTCAAACTACTGGGACCACTAAAGCAGACAACTGTATGTGTGTCTGAATCAGCAAGGGTTCTCTTTCAGTTCCAGCCAGTGCTTCTTTGGTTTTCTTCCTAACCTTTAAAATGCCCGGCCTGTTCCTGTTTTCCACGGAGAGTCCACAGAAGTCTGTCCTTCGAAAAGGCCAAGGCCGAATCCTCATGCTAATTCAATGAGACCCAGTCATCCAGTGCGCCGGTTGGGAAACTGGAATATGCTCATGTTATGTTAGTGTGTGTGTGTGTGTGTGTGGACTATAAAAGTGTCTTCACAACTTCATGTAAAGCTGCAATTTAGGATTCATTTAGGGTCACAAGATCAATTTGAAGGAGTTACAAGATTATTAGAAGGATACGAGAGGTCATAACAAATCTGTTGTGTTTCATCTATTCATTAATTTCTCTGGCCTTTAGATCCCTTCTTTAAAATAATTCTGAATTAAAATGTCTTATCTCACGACTGCAAATGAGAAGCAGCCGCACTGAGTGACCAGAGAGAGGATGAGGCTTTGATGTGACAGGGCTGTCTCTGGTAATCTGAAACCACATGTGCACTGGCTCTTAGATTTGCTTCCCTAGCTGCACATGATTTCCTCAGCAAGAGGAAATGCCACAGTTAGACTGAGTCTTTACAAATCTCTTATATTGCCTGCAGAGCTGGAGACCACAGAACATCGTCTTAATGTGCTGTGGTCACATGAAAAAGCGTTGGTGGTTTGTTTACTGTCGTTCTCTCAACAGTTAAGAGCTTTTAATTGACTCACTGCAGATTTTTAACGATGCCACGAAAAGAACGATTTGAGGTGTGGAGGCCCTGATGGCTTTTTTTTGTATCTTCTGAGGTAAAGGAATAAATCTCGATTAATATGAATAGGACCAGACAATGTGAATAAACATGCACTAAGAAATGTGGGGTTGTGGGATGCTGATGCCAACATTAGGTGATTTTGATGTTGTTATCAAAACCTTACGACAGATAAATATAATTGAGGCTTGATGTTTTACAGTTAAACCACAAAGTTTATTATGAATAAATATAAATACGAATACAACAGAAGTACAACAAAATATATAAAAGAGAATAAACATTTGTTTCACGTAAAATATACCTGATTATAGCAGTTCATATCATTCGCATTAAAAATATAATACAACTTGCAGCTTTTTTGTTGTTGTTGTTGTTGTTAGTAAAACACAACAGATATTTAGAGGCTGATACCAATACAATATTCGGGGGAAGTATTTTATCCATAAATAAGAAGAAAACAGGAAAACAACCAAGGATATAGAGCTGGAGTGATGCATTCACTAAAAAGTCTGTCACTTCTTCTTGCATCTGTTTCTGATTTTCCGTTTTAAAAGATGTCAGCCAGGCTGTCTGCCAATAAACGTCTCACAGAGTCGCTTCTGGAAACTAAAATAAATCTGAACAAGGTTCATTTAGTTTAGTAAACACGCGGCGTGCTTCCTTATGCCACGTTGTCTGCTGATGTCAGCGGGAAGAAAGATCAACTTCCTCTTTTCTGAAACGCTTTGTGGCGTTGTGCAGCGAGAGGGAGAGCAGGAATGTCACAAAGTGTGATTCATTTAGATTCCAGCACACAAAGGCATCGTTAAACTTTGCCTCTATTAGTAGCTAAAATCATTTCCTATTCGAACAGCGGATGTTTAAGAAAGGGGATCAGAAAAGTTGAATATAAAACACTTTACCGAGCTAAACTGTCTCCCACTTCAATATTTCAGGTTATTTCTTCCAGGTATTTTCAAACATAAATCTCATCCTTTGTGCAGAGATTGATTTAACATCATCCAGTGAAAGAGGCGTTCGTGGCAGACGTCGATAACCTTCAGGCAGACAACTTCTCGCACACTGATTCCTGATAAAACTGCAGGAAATTAAACCAGCGGAACTGTAGCGCTGACCTATTCATGTGCAGCCTGCGAAGGATATTTCCCTCTATGGATTTGAGAGTGTTGACAGAAATACCTTTTGGAGGATATCACTTATCAAAGTGAAAGTTAGAGCGCATTCCGATGGAGTCGCCCTCATATTGAGGTTTGCAGTTTCCAGGGGAATATGATATTTATCTGCTGGGATCCTCGGGAGCAGCAGTTGCTCACTGTAACACAACAAGCTCTCCTTGTAGCCAGGGGCAGTTTGACCCAGTCAGTTTGTTTGGCTTTCACCCGAATCTATGCCAACCCCATGTGCAGCACTTGGTGACACTGAGACCCTTTTGTGTAAAATGTTTTTCTTCGGCCCAGAATCTCTTCTCACATTCTCATCTCATCCCAAGAATAAACACAGTCGCCTCTTCAGCCTATTTCTGGTGGATATCGGGAACTCATCAGCAGTGTCAATATGACACCGAAGTATATTTAACAAAGCAAAGACGAGCAGCCCCTCGGTGTTGTGATAACACATCCAGCATCACAAGGACTCCGAGTCATTGCACATACATCAGCTGATAAGTTATTTAGTGACAGTATCGTTGTCATTTGTTCAGCTCATAGACTATTAATGAACACTATCCAGAAATAGAGCTGAAATATAGGCCTTGAATCCTGTCTCCTCTATGTTAGTGGATGGGACATTGACCAAACTAAAATATATATACATATCTATATATAGTCGACTGTCCTGCTACGTATGCATCAAGGTCAGAAAAAAGCATTTGTGTACTTACACTTTAAGGGTCCGCTGAGTTACCATTATTTTATCTAGGAAAACCTCCAAATGTATTTGCTCAATAAGTCTAGTAACAGTCAGGTTATATTTTTGACTTGTTGGGTTAAAACAAGACATTATTAACTTGTAAGTATGATGAGCATGACTTAATTTATTCTACGATCATTTGTAATTTTTATATTTTGTGTCTCTTCTCCCCTGAGTTCATGCAGCATGATAATATGATTCACATAATTACTGTGTGAATCCACATCTTTATTTTTGGCTGTCGCTCTGTGGACTTCCATCATGGCACAATGCTCTGGTTGCTAAGCGATTTGTGACTCAACTCCAAATCCTCCTCGAGGAATCTGTTCAACCCATTTTCCACTCTAGTGTTTTTTTTTATTTATTTAATGGTTTTAATACAATCCTCACTTTCCACTACGACTCCTTCTGAGCCACGTTGAGAGGGCATGGGACTGTGCCAGGACCGGCCAATCACAGCGACCTCCTCGAGATATAAGCAAATGGAAACGCACAACATTCGGTCACAGCGCGGTCAGTGAGCGGACAATGGTCTGTAACAGTGTGTTCAGTCTGATGCACGAGGGAAGTCAAACAAAGGACTGGCAAAAAATGCCTGTGTGCATCAGGAGGCACATGGTTAGCTACACAGAGGCATGCCTGTACACGCAGCACATTTCACAATGAGATGAAGATATTGTTTTATTGGATAGGATTTAGATTTTTTCAGAATGGATACTATACTTCTTTCGGTTTCTCACCGACACACACACACACACACAAGGACGTGATCAGGAAAGAGGACAAAGGCCCTTCTGTGTGTTGTACTGGAATGCCTTACGTGCTGCTCCAACAGCAGGAGTCAGATCCCTCCTATAGCCGACCACAGGCCGCCATCTACACTTTGAACCTTTATCAGTTTCAAGATGGCTTGACCGACATCTAACATGAGAGCAATCGGTCGTCAGGAAAACCATGAATGTCATGAGTCTCAGGCTTTGTTTGACAAAGCCTTCCCAAGTGCCATATTTCACCCTAATGGGTCTAAAGTCCAGGTGTGTAGGTGGTGGGCATGTGGGAGTGGAAGCAGAAGAAATGCGAGTTTGTAGTAAAGTTTATGATCCACGTGTTCCTTTCTGCTGCAGTTACATAATAAACCCTGAGGTCAGACCAAACCTACTACAGGCAGAGCGGGTTTATGTCTTGTACACATCCATGCTCTTCATCTGCAGCTTTTCAAGCAAATAAACTCAAAATCTCAACCAATCAAACCTGCCCCCTCCGTATTCCTGTCATCGCCCTTTTTCCTAGGTAGTGAGACAGAATACAGAGGAAACGGCTCTGCTTGTGTGTAAAGTGACACCAACGCTGCCATCTTGTGCAACGTCTTTGACCTAGTTTGGAACCAGAGTCTATCCAAATATTTAAGAAACCTTCTTTGAGCAAGATGTTTCAGCTTCACCTTGAGGAGCCGTTGTTGTCCATCTTTATATAGAGTCTATGATGTAGGTTTTTGTACAGCCATCCATGTAGGTGCAAATGAATATCTCAATTATGCATTTGAAAAATACTAAACCACTGACTTTACACCAGGGTTTTGTAGGGCAGTCGCTTTCTGCTGCCTCATGCTATCTCCGATGCACCTGACCAACACACCCGTTGCTATTTAAACAACATGACGTGACAAATATAATCTCCATCGTTCGGACACTAGCAAAGACACTTGGGACTTTGTGTTGTGTGCTGGGTGTAGGCCTCTAAATGTTAATTGCACATCAGCAGCAGGGCTGTTTCACTTACTGACCTCGAATGTATTTTAATGGGAGAGTCATTACAGGAAGGAAAACACTGGAATGCTCCATCGGTTTGAAGAACACGTGTCAAGCTCTTTTCAACAGCCTTTACTCTACAGATACAGTAAGCCTTCATTCTGCCTCTTCTGTGGAACAAAGACACAACAGGTTTGTGTCAGATGGAGCCGTTACAGAGCAGAGACGGCAGCAGACTCGACTGATCCACGACGGGAACATGAAGGCTCAGTCGTGTTGCAGCTAATAGAATTTAAATCCTCTCAGCTGCTCAACACCGGCCTCGGGAGGATCCTCAGTGTCAGTGTCGATATCAAGTTACCATCAAGGGCGTTGTAATGACAATGTGTTGTTTGATTCTCTAAAGCCTGTGCACCCTGTTGCAACAAATATACATTTAAAAAGAAAATCTCTTTCATTTTGTCACCGGATCAAACCATAGCGAGTGTAGACGGTGGAGGAGGAGTGGGCGGCAAACCAGACTACATCGCCTTCGTCCTGGTGCCCGTGTTCTTCCTCCTGGGCCTGTTGGGGGTGGTGATCTGCCACGTGCTGAAGAGGAAAGGCTACCGCTGCACCACCGAGGCCCCGGAGGACGATGACGTCTTTGAGGAAAAGGATCCGGAAATGGGTGAAGGTAAAGAAATACATACCCAGTACCAAATACCACAAATATCAAATCTGGTATATATTCAGGCTCTTGGAAATACGTCTAGTTTTAGTTTTTTACTTTTATCTACATTATCACTGACACTATTTTCAAGTTAAACATTAACCTCGGCTAAATTATTTCTGTCGCACCGTGATGCTGCCGCTTTTCAGGTCAGTCGGAAAAAAACAAATGCAGAAGAAGGGATTTCTTGTGCAACAATTGCCAAGTTAGTCATCGGTGTGCAGGAGGTTTTCCATTTCCTTGTCGTATGACTTTTACAAAATTATAATGAGACGTTATGTAATAAAGTCACATTGGTTATTTTGCTTGCCCTCCAGTAATACAGGCTGGTACTACATTCCTGACTCTAATAACTTTGGTATGTGCCACTACGTACTGTAGGTGCGGGCAGATGATCACGATAATAATAATAGACCGGTGTGATGTGGCTGGCAACTTTCTTTGCTATAAACCTGTTGACATTTTTATTTTCCTGTGCATAAAAAACAAGGTTAAATGCAAAATTACTACATAGCTCTGGGCTTACTGAAGGAACACGTGTATATTGTGCATCGCTGAATAAGAAGTGGTCTTCAGTGTTTTGCACTAATGAATGAATCTTCAGAAAACACCCTGAGCTCAGAAACAGTTGATGCTGTATTGAAAGTCTTCACACACCATAAGCCCTCATTTTACTGCTGTCTTATCTTATCCATAATCTTCTAATGACGGAAGGACAATGTCCTTTTCTTTAAGGCTTATAGAGGAAACCAAGAAGATGTTTGGTATCACTCATTCTCTGACTTAACAGGGGTGTGTTAAGAGAGGTGAAGCAAAACAAGGCCTGTTTGATTTCCCTGGGCTTCACGTCAGATAATGCTTTATTGTTATGCAATTTGTGCACATGATGAAGAGTTTTCTGGCCTCGGAGAAAACTCTTCTGACAAAGGAGACCCAGATTTCCCCTTTATTTTACAATACAGTGCATGATAAGACTCTGTCATCACTCCTTACGAGAAACTTCTGGCATCCCCAGTTTGCCCTGGGGTATTTCATGGGCATGAGAGGTGTTCTGGAGAGTAGGAACTGTTAACATGATGCTAAACATGGTGAGGTAGCTAGAAAAATACCAGACAATGAAAACCGGGGCCAGACAGAAGCTGGTGGAGAACAAAATGGAGCAAAAAGTAGAGTAGCTATTAGTTTCTGGCCTCTCAGACAAATAGTTGAACTGACCCAGGTTTAGTCTTCCCTTTTTCTGCACCGGTCATATCTGTCATGACTACAGTGCTCTCTTCTCTTCTTTAAAATACTTGTGTGCAGACGAGGGCCTCCTGTCATCACTGGTCGGCCCTGGTGTATTTCACTGGTACAAACTGTTTACACTACACTGTCAGGATCAACAAGAGAACCTGGTGTCCACTTCTCTCACTTATCTGTTATCATGCAACTGACCTCTCAACAGTTTTCCTTCCGGAATACAAAGTCTCTAAAGTCTTCGTTAAGTGAAGAACAGCAGGTATTGAAACCGACAGGACGTAAATCTGGTTTCTAAGTTTGAGACCTAGCAGCAGCAGCTCTCTGTGTTTTGCTGTTTGTCAAACAGCCCTACCCTCTCTTCCTCATACAGTGAAACAAAAGAGTAAGGGGATAAAAAGCTTTTTCCACCCACGTTCAGTTCATCCAGTCGTCTCTTGTTTGTTAATGAACAGGTTTCCTCTTGCATTGTTGTCGTTTTCTGCTTTCGTCTCCTATAACATCCACTGCTTGTGAGGTTTATACGTTGCGGGCAGTTTCCATAGGTCACTGTGATTCACAGTAATCCGATGTTGTGGAAAAAGTATTATGTTTCGGGGAAATGAGAAAAAATCGAGGAAGCTAACAACAGGAAGCTCTTGGACGTGCCTCCTAGGGGGTGTGTGTGCTGCATGGAAGAGCTGGTTTGAGTTCTACTGGCAGTGATTGCACATTCTTATGGATTAGAGCTTGGTCTCAAGCCAAACTTAAACACTCCAGTGGTTTTCACTCAATACATTGATGCTGATAAATTAACAGATAACGTGGACCCTTGTTTTTGTTGTTCACTACAACACAACTGCACTTATCAATAATTTTTGTATGAACAATCGACACATTGACCGGGAATTGTTAGCCATTGTTTGTTTTTTTTTTCAGCCGGTAACTTGATTCTTTCTCACAGCTCTCCTGTATTTCGGTTCTCATCATAGCAGCCAGCCATCTTTGTTTGAAAAGCTCTCGAGGAAAACTTTGCAGGCTGTAGCTGCTCTGCACCAAACAGCAGACACACAAAGTTGGCATCCAGCTGTCAACACAACAGTTAAAGAGCCAGATATTTCCCTCAGGAGCAGGTAGAGAACAAAACGGAGCAAAAAAGTAGAGCGTTGCTTCATATCTGCACAAATTGGAAGATAGTTCGCTCACATTATATCAACTTTATAATTCAATAAACATGACAGTGTTGTGTTTACAGCTTGTTACACTGCCCCCAAGTGGCCAAAAATTCAATCAAAGCAGCTTTCAAAACTTTAATCTCTCGAAAAGGAAAACAGTCACACAAAACGCTGCATTTAGTGAACGTGCAGGTTCCAATTATAACTAATTAATTGCATTTCTGCTCCAGTTAGACAGTAAAACCCTCGGGAGTCATGTCATCAAGTTCTAATATTAATAAGAGCTTAAGTCCTGACTGACGGCGGTTTTGTTTTGCATTTACAAGGGAACAGGCCCCTGGTTGTTAAAGTCCTCAGGCCAAACCTGAGAAGTGTTTTTAAACATCCTGGTTTTTTTTTTAACTCAAATGTTTGCTCAACCTTTTCTTGTGAGTTTTTGTCTGTCATGTCCATTGATATGTCTTTTATGAAGCCGAAGCTCAATCAGAGCTGCTTGATGATATTAGTAATTCACTGCCTATTGCTCATGTACTAACGCGAGTGCTTCCTGTTGTGTGTTTTTTTCCAGAGATGAACGACACCCTCAGTGAAAACAATGACACAGTCGGACAGATTGTTCATTACATCATGAAAAACGAAGGTATGTGATGATGACAGCGTCCGAAAAGCCTCCTCCATGTTAGTGGATGGGACTTGAGCTAGCGCGTATATATGTAAATAGTGGCCGCATTAAGTTTGAGTTATTATTAGGTCACGTTTAGGTCATTTCATATCATAGATGTTCATAGCAAGATACAGATATAAATGTTTACACACAGACAGCAGCAGTGGAGTATTGGAGGAGGAGGAGGAGGAGGAGGAGGAGGAGGGGGAGGGTCGTTCTGGTTGTGTTGCAGTCGGAGAATCTGGACAGAGTGTTGGGATTTTAAGTGCACACACATACAGATCAAACATTTTGTTCTCAACAACTTTCACTTCAGACATCACACGGCGCCGGAGGAAGGACGAGGCAGGAGATGAAGGGAAAATAAAATCAAAAGGAGAGGGAGAGAAGTAATACGATTATACTGCCGAGCCGACTGTGTATGACATGAGCTACAGCTAAACACATACAAATTATGTAACAACACAAACTGATAGTAGGTTACAGTTATCATCATGCTTATTCCCAGCTTTTGAACCATCCACAATTGGTAATATATAAACTGGTAATGAATGACAGCATAGTTAAAAGAGTTGTAAAAGTACAACAAGGGTGAAGCTATAATTGTGTAAGAACACCGCACGTTTATAAACATTTTAAAGGTCCCAATTATGTTGTATGGTTTAAATGATAATTAGATGAACTTCGGCAGTTATTCTTCTCGCTCTATAAAGCAGAATCTGTCCGTCAGAGGAATCCATACCTTCCTTCATATCTTATCTAAAAGACTTCCTCTATGATAGCAGATGAATGCAGCATTGTCTTGTCTCAGTCAGTCACCGCTCGTCACCACTGTGTCCAAGATGGATATTTCTTCCCCCCCTCCTCCTCCTCCTCCTCCTCCTCCTCATCCAGAGTTGAGCTGTGAGCTGAGTCATCGCCTCCTTTTATTCCAACTGTAGTATTTGTAAAGTTGGGAGTCCGTTAACTGTGAGTCACCCTCACGTCGTCAGTATGGAGAAGTGGAGACGTGGTTCAGGGACTCGAACCATGGAAATATTCTGTATTATACGGTCGTGACAGTAAAATCTGTTTGTTTTTTCCTTTAAACAGGTATCAGGTATCTGTTGATAAAGAAACTGCCTGATTAAATAAAAATAGAAACATTACTTTGTGGTCTAGATGCTGAAAAAGTCCACAATTAACCGAGGAATAATTTCTATCTGAGCTTTTATTGAAGAGATATCAGCAGCTTCTGTTGATGTCAAGTAAAGACATTCCAAACTTTATCCCCTACTCGACTAGAAGTGAAACTTTTGTCAGACTTTGTTTTGTCTGTCAAATGTTCCGTCAGGTTTGTCGCGTTCCCCCTGAGGTGGTTGTGTACAGTAGCTTCACTTCAGTGCCGTTTTTAATTGTGTTAAGGCGTTGTTGCCATCTTCTTATAAGCGATCTGCTTTTGAAGTCACTGGAGCGTTCTCCTCGCTAATTCCCAACGCTGCTGTTATCTCCCTGTTTCTCTCTCTCCCCCTTTCACGTCTGAACGAGTGTGTAACTCCCCCTCTCTCTCTCGCTCTCTCTCTCTACCCCATTTTCCAGCAAACTCGGACGCCCTGAAAGCCATGGTTCGTGATAACAGTATTGATTCTGACGGGTAAGTGTCTCACTCAAAAACAATCAGATTTCTCCGAATCCTTCTGTGTTTATAAAGACTTAATTTATCTCTCTGATAAATGGGTAAACACTAGCGCTGTTAACCGTATCAACCACCAGGTGGCACCATAGGCCTCCTGGTCAGCCTGAAGTGAGAGCAGTTGAGGAAGGATGAATGGACAGACAGAGAAAGACAACCAGGTCACGTCTCTCTTCTGAAACGCTTCCAGATTGGCAGGGGCCTGATCGGGGGCAAGCAGTCGTGGGGACAGTTCCCAAAGTGTGGCTGTGCCCCACATCGCATTATCCAGGGGTTATTAAAGAACACTGAGCCCAGTTGTTGGCCAGAATACACCGAGTGCGACTATGACTCAAGCTTCACATGGCAGCAGTGAGCAAAGAAAAGAGTAGATATTAACAATCTAGAGCTTTAAAAGTGCAGAAGCCTCCATTAAAGCTGAAAAAATTGATCGCCAAAAGTCTAATCAATAACTACCTTGATGAAAATAAGTCTTTTATAAGGCTAAACGACTAATATGTCCTGCTTTTGGGCCTCATATCACTTATTGATTATTGGTCAGACAAAATAAGTTATCTGGAAACATCACCTTGTATTTCAGGTTTAATTTTTTTTTATTATACTATAATAACATGAAATTATAATTATTTTATGTAATTCATGATCAAAATAATTCTCAACCACTTAACACCTACCATGAACATTTCTTTTAAATCAGATTTTCCATAAGTGAAGCTGTACTCTCTCGAATGACCAGCAGAGGGCGACTCCAGAAGTCTATAACGAAAACCTCACTTGATTTGTAATGTAAGGGTTAGGGTTAGGATCATAAGGACTTTATGATCTGATTCTCTAGTTTCAAGTCTTCTCAATTACATCATGATTTTAATTTAGTAAGTTACAGTCCAATTCAGATGATAAAGCAGCGTGCATTGGGGAGTGGATTCCTTGTGATGGCTAGAACCGTCCAATGGGTGCAGGTGTTGGTGGGCGTGCGGTTTCCTTGAGCGTTGAGTCTGCCCAAATATAAATATCCGAAGTGAAATGTTCTGTTTTGAAAGTGCAAACCGTGACAGCGAGCAGCTTAATATTATGGTTAAATTACACCAACCAGCTCTAGATAAAATCTACAGGGCCTGAAAACGCCCTGTATATTCTGGAGCATCCTTCATACTGTCATCTCAAATCAAAGGCTGTGACCCTGCCTCATCAGAACAGCAGCCGGTGGTTCGAGCAGAGATCAGACGTCTTCACGTTTCATCCCAGCGTTCCCTCCGAGCTCAGTCCATGAGCGAGTGTAGTGCTGAGATAAGAGCTGAGAGCGAGTTGGGCAGATAGACGGATAGAAGGAGGAGGAGATGCTCGCGACAGTGGAGGAGCCTTAAGTAAATCGAGTTAGAGCAGTATGTTTTCCTCCCTCTCTCCTCCTGTCATCTTTCTTGTCCCGCTGCATATTGTTCTCGAAGGAGAGGAGGGAGATAAAGGACGGGGAGATGTTCTCTTTTGTTGGGGAAGGAGCGGTGTTGATAAATGGCAGCAGCGTTGCCTCGGCAGGGATTAGGTGCTGAGGTATTCTGCTCAGTCTCATTGGGTGTCCTGGAGAGAGAAAATAAAAAATCTGCAATCGCACACATTTTCCTGGCGTCACTTCCATGCATCATATTCTGTGCTCTCTCCAGATTTCTATTCACACATATCTCCACTCCCGTGTTTTGTCGTTTTTCCTCCCGTCTCTTATTTCTGTCCAGATTTCTCTCTGTGTCACTCTCTCTCCCTGTCGCCCGTTCATATCGGTCTCTGTTTTTTCTCTGGGCCAGGTTGGGCAGCCGGCCAGTGGATCACTTAGAAATGGAGGAATGGTGGGAAGAGGGGGTTTCACCGGGGGTAATTTACGGGACACTTAAGGGGGGGAAAAGGAGGGAGAGAAGGAGCGAGGGATGGAGAGAGGCTACAGGGAGGAGAGAGAGCGACTGTAGTGTGGCCAGGCCTTGCTATCTGCCTCTCCAGACTCACTACTTCACTTCCCCTCCGCTCACTGCTGCTCTCCCCATCACTGCTCCACCTCTCCGCCATCCCTCGCTCCCCTGTCGTCTCTCCACAGCTTGCTCCGTTCACATCAGTGCCTCCCTTCAATCATCTCCTTCCTCTCCTGGGTCAAACTCCTGTTTCCTACCTCTGCTCCTCAGGGAGCCTCACGCTGCATATGTGCCTCATGAATAGGTTTTGTGCCTTTGATTAAAAAAACAATGCACTTGCTCATGCACATACTTATATACGCCTTGTTTATAGAACCCCACCTGTATAGCTTGTGAAAACACAGCACTGTCTTCTGGTGTCTACCTCACATTATGAGTTTCATGGCCACAAACTTCTCTATTTCTATTTCACATCTACGCAGATGTCGTTATGAAAAGTCTGATGTTCTGATAGTGTGACGTCACTGCGGCTGCACTAACACTCGTTGACGTCAAGTCAAAGTTTATTCAAATAGCGCATTTAAAACCACCTCAGTCGACCATCAGGCTTAAAATATGAAACTAAAAGAATAGTTTAGTTTGAATGGGGACAAAACATCAAGCAATGTAATGCAATTTGTTGCGAAATCGAACTTTAAACAATTACTCACATGTCAGAGTAGGTTGGCAGTTTGTTTTACTGACTAACTTCTTGCCAGTTTCAACATGACCGTGTCCCAATGGACGAAGTCAGGTTTACTAAGGAACAATAAGCTCTGACCTCCGCCCAATCAAACACATCGTTCAGGACCGTTCAGGACCCGCCCACCTCGCTGTGAAGCTCAGTTGTTCTGAATCATTTCTGCCAGTTTCTCTGTGGCAACATATACTCTGAGTGTTCATCTGAGCCTGGTCCGTGAAAACCTAAATCTCATTATTTTACTTCCTGTCCCCTGTGCTTCATGGGCACGTGTTGTTGTCAGTGAGCAGAGCTGCTGTTGATTCTGCCTTTGTGTGTAAACAATGTGGAGAGCTGCTCTCCAGGGTCATAAACATGCAAACGCTACCGCTCCACTCAAAAACATATGTGAGAGAGGGAGAGAGAGAGAGGGAGGGAGAGAGAGAGAGAGAGAGAGCAAACAGACGGGCGAGCGAGCCTCCATTAGTGTCTGTTAACACACTTCTAAAGTAAATACAGTACGAGTGGAGGGAAAACACCATCTACTGCTGTATCTCCTATACAGTTCTCCACATGTCACCTGACGCCCGTTCTATAGAGAATATTACTTTGATTATTATCACATTAAACATAATTCCCACTGTCTTTGATGGTGTTTGCTCTGGTGTGTCTGGTGTGAGGTGACATAAAGGAAACTCTGCAGCTTGAATTCTCTGTGAAATGCAAATGTGTTGGACTGACTGTAGGTCAGTTTGGGACAGGTCTCACTTCTCAAAGCCGACCCTTAAAGGTTGTGTTTATTTTAATTAATTTAATTTAATTGAATGAAACTACAACAGTTGCTGATTAACTACAATGTCCGTCTCATTGATAATCATTACAGAAGGTTTTAAAAATCACTAACTTCTTCTTCTTCTTCTTCCTCTTCTCCCTCAGTCCTCCTCTCACTCCGACCTCCCCCGGCACCCCGACCCCCCCCGTGACTCCCATCTCACCCGGGGCGCCCCCTGGAGCCGCCAAGCACACCTGCAACCACCTGCACACCATCGGGGGCCCCGGCGGCCTCAAGAACACCTGCTCGCGCTGCAGCCAGAAGAAGTGGCCGCTGCTGAGGAAGATGTCGGCGCGCAAGTCGGAGCACCGCCGCAGCCAGTATGGAGAGGTCACGGTGCTGGCCGTGGGCAGGTGGGTGTCTATGTGGGAAGAATAAAAAGGAGGGTTTACGGCCGTGTGTTTAATCTCCAGGATTCCCTGGAATCACAACACACAGGGTGGTTTAATTAGCGGAGGTAAATTACAACTCACACAGTTCGCCCCGGAGCCAGATCCGACACAAGGTGCACACAAAACAATCACTGTCAGACATTAACTCCACGTAATTGCCGGTGAAAAAAGAAAAGAAAACCCCCCACACTTAATAAAGTAGATTGGGTTTTCGTTGCACTTTGACATCAGACCAGCCACCTGGAAAATGACCTGGCTGGGCAGTCAGGGAGAAGCCTGGGAAAAGAACACCCTGGAGCTGCCGGGCTCGGTGTGGAGCTTCTCCGGTTGACCTGTGTTGTGTTGCCGCGACCTCTGTTGAAAACACACCACACTGGACAGACAGAGGCGGTGGAGGAGAGGCCGGTGATATCTCACAGCTTTCTGCCTCAGTGCTGCTGCTTGTCTGGAGTCTGTTTGAGCACGTGTCAACAGAAACGTTAGGGTCAGTGTGCATTTGTCTTTTCTTCTTTCATCTGCAGCTGCAGGAATTGACAATGCAAAATGATGTTAATGAGTTTTTAACTGATGCTGTTGTCTCCGTCTTATTATTTTTTTGTTTTGCCCATATTCACAAATCACAATTTACCCTTTGCTCATAGGATTCAGTATTTTTTTTTAATCCTTCGTCATCACAGAACTTTAGGAGAGATCAGTCTGGAAAACTAAATTAAAAATTCCGATCACACAGCGAAAAGAATGTGGCCAAGTGGGTTCATTAAGCTCATTTAGCACTGTCCACTGATTGGACAGTGCTAAATGAGCTGAACATGCAGGTGTGAAAACCAGTGACAATGGAAACTTTACATTGCTTTCCAGTGGTTTAAGTCAAAAACTCCACACTGGGAATCAAACCCTCGCAGTTTGATACTGCTCCAAATCCACCACAGCTCACGTCGCCTGTGCCCTGGATGTTTAAAGTAATGAGCCAATTTTATAGTCCACTTGTGAACCCAGGGAAGATCGAGGCAGCGTGCCCCCCCCCCGTCACGCAGCGAGGAATCCTCCTCCTCATCCTTAATGTCCCGGTGCGAGCTGATTGGGATTCTGCGAGGCCGCTTTTCATTTGCACGCCCAGATGAATGGCTGCGCACGGAGAGGGTCGGCTCCAACTGGATAGGAATATTCATTTTGCTGATTTAATTAAGGTTTTAGAGGGAATGTGTGTGTGTGAGAGTTGAGAGAGGTGGTTGAGAGACACACACACACACACACACACACACACACACACACACACACACACACACACACTCTGTTCCTTCTGTCCAGGCTGAAGCAGATGTCAGCTGTGGCACAAATGAGACTAACTGATACTCTCTGGGTTGATGTTCAGAAATATGGGCTTAGCCGTGATGTTATAATTGAAGGACTCTTTTCCAAGGCTTGTTTTATGTTGCTTATGCCTTTTAAAATGTACTATTGAACCAAGAGCATATTCTGTTTTATTTTGACCTAGAAAAACCATCTTTTTTAAAAGTTTGCTTGAAAATTCAGCCGTGTACACTGTGCCGTGTGTGTTTTTGTGTCTTTCAGCCACTGGTGTGTCCTCACAGAGTCTTGTTTTAATGAGCTGACTTGTAGGAGACTTCCTTCCTCACTTGTGGCCCAAACAACATCCATGAGCTTTTTTTTGTTCTTTTAAAACAAACATATTCATTTCTCTCCCATTTCCAGGTTCCGGGTGACAAAGTGTGAAAGATCAACCAGGGACAGGCGGACTCTGTTAATATCAGACTCCAATGGGAGTGTCCCCACGTCCCCCACGTCCCCCACGTCCCCCACAGAGGTGGCGCCCAAGAGCCGGACGACGTCCGAGTCCCAGCAGGTCTGTGTCCTGGAAACTCGCAGTCATCTCGTTCTCTTGTCGCCATTGTCTCTCGCCCATTAACACCCTGTGTGTCAACAAGCAGTGTTTACATATGCAGGATAATTTATGTGTGTGAGTGGAGGCGCCGCAGTGGGTCTGTGATTTTTGTTATTAATGATGAGCATGTTCACAGCACCTGGCGACATTAACCCCCCTCCGATTAATAGTTTCCCTCTAGTAGAGCGAGAGCTGTTCTGAAAGCAAGTGGTGGCCCGACACACACACACACACACCAACACACACACACACACACACACCAACACACACACACAGAGGTCGCTGTTTGACAGTGATAGAACATTCCGATGTGTTTCCACAGATGAAGAAATGTGTAATTGTTCAAAGACAAACCACATTTTCTGTTAAAAGATAGAAACGGTGAACAACATTGTTGTCAGCGACCTCCCACTCAACAAGTTGTTTATTATCAGTGGATTGAGGTTAATTTGAGTTCAACAGAACAAGTTTAATGAGTAATTAAAACATTCACGATGAAGAGCAGCAGCCTTCAGCGCTTCATTTTTCAGTTTGCATCTCTGCCTGATGAGATTGTGACGCTCCGGGTGATGACGAGCCTCCACTCGTCTTCTCCTCCTGTGTGTCGTCTATTGTTTGTTTGTTTGTTTGTTTGACAACAAACTGTGAGAAACCTCAGAGAACAAGCAGAGAGGAAACTGACACTGCTGCTTTAAAATGAGCCCTGTGGGATTCAGCTCTAATTCGGTCTATTTACTCGTCCCATTAAACACTCGTGCATATAGTGAACCATCGGGGGGGGGCGCGTTTTACCCTTTGTTGTGACAGTTGTGGCGTAAAACTGTAAAAACACAAACCTTGGTCCTGAAATCTAATTGCAGCTATTCATTCTATTGATTTTCTAACCATGTTGGGTAAGAAACAACAGTCTAATATGTGATGTAATACATTGAAACTTAAAGACGCATTTCCCAACGTCCCTGTTGTACTATATCACAATAAATCCTCAGAGTTCTGTTCCAGTTTTTTTTATTTTTATCTGAAAATCCCTGAGCAGACTCGAGAAGGCTGTTCTCTGTAATGTGAGAGTTTTAGAGTCTTTGGGACAAACCTGTTTCAAACCAAATTTGTTTTAGGGAGAGACGTTAAACTCGTATTTCATGGATTTCATGGATCCATTTAACCTCGGTGTCATTTCAGTGCTGTTGACTTGTAGCTTTTCGTGTATTGACTGTGCGAGGAGGACAAAATGTCTCCCGTCCCAGAAAATAAACAAACCCTTAAGTGTGGAGGACTGATCAGGCTGAACACAGACCCTTGATTAATGATTCTCTTATTTCTCCACCACCAGGGGCAGACAGACAACACGGACACTGAGAAATGAGAGAAGGAAGAAAATCCAGGTAACCGGTCTCATATATTCAACCTCCTTCATCCCTGTCTCCATTTCTGTGTCTAACATGATTTACTTTCCAACTCCAGAGCTTTCCCCAGAAACGAGAGAAGCAGCATCTGGACACTTTATTTAAAAACCCAAAACGAGAACATCCAAACATCTGCTCAGGAGGAACGTGAAGCATGGGATTCGAACCGAGGATCGCTCCCTCCACACCCTCGCTCCACAGGGAGGGAGAAATGCTGCTGCCGATGAAGACGAAGGTGGAATATACAAATAGAAGGCTGGAGAGGTGTGTCTGCTCACAATGCACTCCATATCCTCCTTTTCAAGAATACCACAGCAGTGCCTTGCTCAAAGGAACCCTGAACCGGGCCTCTCCCAGCAAACTAATCAACCGAACTGCCTGTGTGTCCGTGATGCAGTGTGTGTTATTTGCATGTTATCAAGCAGTATAAAGCAAGTCATTCCAGGAAGAAGGATCAACCTGATGCGGATGAGCCGGGGAACAAATACACGGGAGTGTTAGCATCATCGATAAGAGGAGAGCAACGGTAATCACATCGTGTAACATCGTGAACATGAAGACTTTGAAGTGTCTCCCCCGTCTTCTGCGTCCTGACCCCGTGTCTCCATCTTCCAATCTGACCTCGAATGAAGAGGAAACTGCATTTTCCATCAACAGGTAGAAGTGACATTCTTCTTTTGTCACTTTAACATTGTTTTGTCTACCGTTTTGGTAGCTGCCTGCCTTTTTAGCTACTTAAACTGCTGGCTGCTAACTTTGTGCTAGCCTCGTGCTTAACAGTTAGCTTTAGCACAGAAGTCTTGAAATTACGATCGGAGCTGTGAACCAAAATGAAAAACGGTTGTCGACCGTAACGTCGGCCAAAAGAAACCAACACGCTTCGTAGAGCTACTTCGTTGACCCCTTTGTCCTTTTAGCTGATCATGTGACCAGATGCTAATATAGAAATATTTTTAAAGCTTTAATTTGTAATATTAAACATTTAAATTGGAATTATATTTTTTTCATTCATTGTTTTGTTTGTCGGACGTTAAAAACACATAGCTAGTTAAAGTCGATGGAAGGAAAAGGGACGACAATTCTAACCAAACAAACCTGAAAGCTTTTACTTCTTCACTTTTATCTCCAGTCTTGTTCCTTTTCGGCTTCGCTCTCGTGTTCACGCAGAATAAATCATAAAATCGGTCGAAGCCAAACAAAGCTACTTATTTTAACTCTAAGCCTAAGATTCATCGGATTTTACCGTGAGCTGCCTTTTTTTTGTTGTTATACGAGTTGTCATCATAGGAAGAGGTCACGAGCAGATCGGGTACAAATGAGTTAATCCGTCGCAGATTAGCTCTCCGTTGTTCTGCCGGGATGTGATCCGCCCTTTTCTTCTTCCGATGAAATGAGCCTCTCAGTTCTCAGCGTGAGTCTAATTGCAATGCGCTGCAGTTCGATGAGCGTCTACAGTATGGAGAACCCGTTTGTTGTGGAGAGGGGGGGGAAACAGTTTTTAGTCACTTTCATGTGAATGTTACCTCCAGAAAGATAGATAGACAGATAGATGGATACTTTATTAATCCAGAGGGAAATTCAGACACAGAAATACGTGTGGTATGACTCTAAATGTGTGTGTGTGTGTGTGTGTGTGTGTGTGTGTGTGTGTGTGTGTGTGTGTGTGTGTGTGTGTGTGTGTGTGTGTGTGTGTGTGTGTGTGTGTGTGTGTGTGTGTGTGTGTGTGTGTGTGTGTGTGTGTGTGTGTCTTTGTGTGTGAGAGAGAGAGAGAGAGGAAAATAAGAGGCACTTTGAATTTTTCATCACTTTAACACAGTGTCCTTTCTTTTTTAACGAAAAATTCTGGTGTTTTTCAACCTTTTTCTTATTCCTACATGTGACCTTGAACTTGACCCTCAGTCCTAAAGGTCACAGTTATGAGGATAAGATCCAAAGATACAAATGGTGGAAATAGTTAGATTATTAAAACAGTCAAAATTTTAACGAGAAAATTACGATTTAGAATGTAACAGGAAGTTCTCGGCCTCATCGGTTGAGTTGAATATTTATTTTCTTCTCTTTTTGTTCAACGAAGAGTGCACAGGATTCAGATGTAGTTTGTACTGACGCCTTTAGTTTGAAAAGTCTACCTCTTTTGTCCTTGTGTGGAAAGTAAACTGTGGGAGCAGGAGCAGGATCAAGTATTAGATTTATCATAAAGTGTCTCCAGCAAATTTAATATTAAATATTCGTTTACAAGTCACAAGCCGGGACGACGCACACGAAATACAGCTTTCGATTGTTTGAGGATTTTTTTTGTCACCATTCTTAATTAGTTTCATGGTCCTTTTTAAAAACCAAGTAAATCGTTGTGAATGTCATTTCATCTTTTAAATTTCATTGAAAAACATATGTGTTATATTTGTCATGTTTTGGGACTGTTTTTTTTTTTTTATTATTGTATAATGAAAGAAATAAAGCAAATAAAGACGACTAATACACAACGAACCATAAATAATTGTTCACTTGTAAAACACACTGGTAAAATATCACTGCTCTATTGGTTAAGCTCCTTCTTTCTTCCTCTCTGAATTTTTTAAGTCTTAAATGTGTTTAAATATAATATTATAGGTCTCTGACTTTAGTTTGCGAGATAAAATGGTGATTTCCAGGGTTATTCTGTTATTGTCTACTTCACCTTATCAATTATGAAGAGTATAAGTAATTCCGGGACTCCTATAGTCTTTCAAATCTGACGTACTTGACACACATAGATGTTATATTTTGTTGGATTTATGTAACCCAACAGGAAAATAACCTGTTGCGTTCTTTACATGTAAAAAACCAACTCTGGGAAAATGTCCGGACCCACTTTTCAGTTCATTTCCCAGAGTTCCTCTCCCTCCTCCCTCGTGTCACCCGACCATCCGTCTTCATATCGTATTCTTCCTCATTTCCTTCCTTCCTCTTGCTCCCTCTCTCCCTCGTCGTAATGAAAAGATGATTTGTCTCCTTCATCTCGAGGAGGTGGCGCGATGACCTCTACCCCCCCGTCCTATTATTTCCAGATAATGGAGACGGAGAGGTGTGTTTTTGAGGCGACTCCTTGTGTCCTCCTAACCATCCGAGTCTTATCAGGATCACTCGGGCGAAGACGAATCGCTTCTTTCCCTCACGGATCCAACGATTCTGACCTCAATGAGACTAAAGAAGGAAATCAATTAATTCAGATGATGGCTTCATTAAATAATTACCAGGCCTATCTGTTCTGAGGGACAGCGGGGGGGGGGGGGCTCTGAGGGACACGTGGTCCTCGCTGGCGGGAGGATTGATTCTCCGAGTGTTGACAGGGACGAGGAACATGTCCATGCTGTCGGCACACAGGGCGTCGTCCCCGCCCCACCCATCGCTGAAGGCTCAAAGCAAACCTACCTTCTATAAACACACACAGACACACACACACACACACAGACACACACAGGATGGCTTCAGGATGTAAAACCTGTTGGAGCGATGCGGTCGACGTTGCAGGACGTGAATAAGCAGCACAAGGACCTGGTGCAAATATTGACTCCGGTGTTTACTGTTCTTCTAACCGGGGACACAAATATAAAGCTAATTTAGTTTTTTCCCTTTCTCACACCACGTTAAAGCAGCTAAAAACCCCTCAAGGACATTAGGTATGCACACAAGGACGGTATAGATAACAATAAAGCTTGGTTCTGTCTCTTTTGCACGACTTTCATGTGCAGTAAATTTATCTCAGCCTCTGAATTATTAAGGCCTCCAGGCGACAGGATTCCCAGGCCGATGCCAGGCTAAGTGCCCCACATCTTATCTTCCGTCTGCCTCCTCCACCAGCCGAGAGGACGGAGCGGTAACTCTGGATGGAGGGAATTCTTTCGCTTTCCTTTTTATTTTTAGCAAAACATCCGGGGACCACGGGGAGGAGGACGAGTCGGTGTTCGACACGTCTGAGCCGGTGACCTTCTGAGATGGCTCGGTTCCCGCGAGCGTAGGTTGTTTATAAAGATGGATGGAGAGCCTCCGCTTCCTCTCACTCTCTAGAAATGAAACAAAATAATCCACAAACAAACATCGCCATTTGGAGTGTGTTTCCTTTAAATTGTCAGAATTGTCGTTTTCTTTACCCTAGAATGATCCTTCAGGTCCTTTAGGTGTAGCCAAGTGTTTTAGGTTATTGGCCGAACTTAACAAAATATGAAAATGTCCCTTTTGACCTTTCATTGTTGACGCCGCGGCCCCATGAGGCGTTCGAATCCGGGATATTTTGGCTTCAGGCGTCGTCTGCGGTCACGACCGGAGTTAAACATTAGCTGATTTTCAGGGATGTTGGTTGGATTCCAGTATTGAGGGCTATTTTTAGGCTTTTAATGGTGAATGTCCACACCGATTAACAGACTTTCAGGTAAGAGGTCAAATCAACAAACAGGAGAAGGTGGATGACTCTGACAGGAACTGGGAAATCCAACTTTTTACTGGAACTGGCTCCAGAAAGTCAAAAAAATGACATGTTAACGATCGGGAATCTGTGGAATAATCCATCCTCTTTAAATACAGTCCGACCTGTTCCTCTGAGACAAGTGTGTGTGTGTGTGTGTGTGTGTGTGTGTGTGTGTGTGTGTGTGTGTGGGGAGGGGGGGAACAATTAAGTGTGACATCATTAACTCCAACAAAAGCCTTGAGAAAAACAAACATGTTAACTGAGAGCGCGCACACACACACACACACACACACACACCTTGGGGACTCTCTAAAGCAAGCTGCCTAATGGACCTAATAAAAACAGCACAGAGGAATCTGCCACAGAAGTGCTCTTTATTTGCCATCACACACACACACCGACAAACACACACAGACACACATCTACTCTCGACACACGGCAGGTTGTGGAACAGATTAGCTCGTTGCAGAGCCACTTTTGTGTTGTTATCTCGAGGCGGGGCTGATTACATGTGAGTCAGTGGAGGGTAACAGTGACGGACACCCACAGTTAAACTGGGATAATGGAAAACCAGATAGTCAACAGGGAGGCCAACTCCATCTCCTGCTTTCAGACAAGAGGTCAGAGTTCATACACACACACTCACAGACACACAGACACACACATCACCAACAAATCAAAAACTAGAAAATCCTCTTTATTCTACACTCTAAAATAAGGGGAAGTCATCACAACAAACCTGAGGATCACTTTTGGAATCTGTGTCGATGTCCTCATTGCTTTCTGTGTGAACCTGTGTGTGGGAATTGGAAACTACAGCTGTGAACTACATTCCCCACGTGGACTTGCATGAACAATCAACAGGTGTTTTCTATTTGGACTCATTGTGAGCCTCAGAATTCCCCTTTAGTGAAACATTTGCCCGGATGATGGTGCGGGAATCTACAATGTTGTCTTTGTAATGGAGAACCTGCAGGAGATCCTCTGTGAACTCGTCTTTCACCTTCTTGCTGCTGTGCAACACCTGGAAGACGCTGTGAGGTACGAGTTTGATCCTGTTTGAATAATGTTTGTAAAAACACCTTATCACTTAAAAACAACTCGTCTCAGAGTGATTTATGTTTCAAACCCTTAAAGGCTCCTTAAACTCTCACAGAAAGAGTTTAGATTAAATTAAAAGTGACCATTTCCTGCCTTAATGTGGAAACATCCGGTCATTTCATTATTACTTAAATGCCATCTTATAAATTGAAGGATTTGGGGCTCCTCCATCATCTGCCACGATTTGAATATCTATTGACAAATGCTCACGTTTTCATCAAGGGAGGATTTTTCTCCTTTGATCTCATTTTAAATTGCAATCCAGCATCTTCACACTTTTCTATTTGTATCAAACCTGCTGTTTTGTCCGTCGGTGTTTAATCTACCTCCTCACACTGATTGTGAGGATCAAAGTAATCTGGTGGTGACGCACAAACTGAGGGTCGCTCTGTTGTTTTGATGAAGAGATGAGTCACTGGTCTCATCGAGCAGGAGCTTCACAGCAGATCTGTTGTCCTCGCGCTTAATGGAAATATGTAAATGTTCCTCTGCTCATCTTTTCATGACAATAACACACACACACACACACAAAGATCCCTCACTACCGGCTTCTAACGTAAGATGCACGCTCAGAACTTCATAACGAAAGTGTTTTTGGATATTGGAGCAGAATCCATTTTTTACAAATTAACTTCTTCAGATTTCTGCTTTGTGTGATCTGCTTTTTTCAGCCTCACATTGTGTCACAAGGTGTTTCGGCTCCATCATGGGTGGAGGAGTAAAAATAACAACACAACAAGCCTCCTTCAGAGAGACACATACCTTGTTAGTATGCCTGAAGCTAAATAACAATAAGAAAAAACTGAACTTGTCCACACACACACACACACACAGGCCTCAGCTCGGTCTTATAGTGTGTCCCTCCTTGTTTGTGACATGAAACCCTCTCCTGTTTGATAACCCTTCTAAGTCCAGCTCTAGAACAGCCTCTCATGCCCCGAGGAATCAGAAGTCAGTCAGCCGACCAGGACTTGTATTTCTCCTCAGTCAGGTTTGTTGTGGAGGTTTTCAAGTCTCGCTGTGTGTGTGTGTGTGTGTTCCTGTCTCAAGCACCCAGAGGTGTTCATTAGCCGAGGCCCGCTGGGGCCCCGGACGCCGCCTGCCGAGGCTCTAACTGCTGCGATGGCGAGGTTTTAAACACCCGAGTCCCAAAGTGACATGACGTCCTGGTAAACAAGCGTTTTGACGTCCTGCAGAAGCAGAATCGAAAATTCGAATATTCTTTACCCACCCACAACCACATCAGAATACATAAAATACCACAAAGTGCATCAGTTCACGTTTTTTAAAGTACATCTCTTTATTTTACAATACAAATGTGATAATAAGAAATGATTTGGCAGGCACACGATGACTGATAAAAGGGAGCTGCACTGAAGCAGATTCAGAACTTCATTGAGCAAACAGAGAATTTAGCTTAAACATACTGAAAAATAAAAAATAATAAAACCCATACCTGCAATGTCCTCGGCAGTGACCGGCCTCTATCAGTTCATTATAAGGCACGTAAGCGAAATCTGAGGTGAACTAATGTCACAGGCCGGAGTAGAAACACAAATCCTGACCTATAGAAATATATAAACACGGGCTGATTCGATATTTTGACGCGTCTGATGGTTTGTCACACAGAACCATCTCAGAACCAATCGGATTGCTTCTTGCTAGCATCACCACAGTTAGCCAGTAGTTCTGCTGATTAGCTCGAAGCCCGTCAAGATGGATTATTGTAGGATTTTGCGCCTTTCGTGCTTCGAGGGTCCAGTTAGGCTCAAAGTTGAAAATCTGAAACTTGCATACGTCTCCTTACACGTCTCACACACGTGTTGTGCATGGAAATCACGACAAAAATCAACGTGCTGTGCGGTGTCTCTGATAACGTGAGCACAGTGCGTAAACTAATATCTAACTTTGCAAGTCGCTACTTTAATCGATTCTCTTACATTCTGAAATCAAAGCTGACACGCGAGTGGATTCAAGCTACAATCGAGGCGTTTCAGTGTCCTGTCACGATAAATCAAAAAATGACGTGGGTGTAGATATCATAAATAACAAAAAGATGATAGAATGGTAACATAAACACGGGTGGTGTATATAAAACAAGGACAAAATGCAATAATGACCTTTCCTGTTTGAGTTTGAGATTCCCCGAAGAGAGCAAGACACGGCGAAGAACTGTGAATCAACACAGGAGAAACTGATGCTAAATGCTAACAGTTAGCATAACGATGGTCCAAAGGGAGACTTTCATCTTACTGGTGGTCCGAGCAGAGCAAGGGGCTGAGTTCACAGACGTAGAAGAACTGTGGAGTGTTGAAACCAGTAGAGATTCAGAAAGAAATTCACAGTCTACACACTGGTGCCTCTTTATTTGTGGCTTCATGGAAAAAACCTCGCAGCTTATTGCCCTCTTCACAAGGCTTCGTTATTATTATTACTATTATTATTATCTTCCTTCAGTGTGACCACAATAAAAAAAGAAAATTCCAGTTAAAAAATAAATCTGTTTGTTTATTTGTAAACAGAGTTTCTCCTTCATTCGTTTCTGATTCGAACCACCAGGGGGTTATTTCGCTCCGTCAAGTCTCATTTTTATCAATCGGAGTCGAGAGCGCAATAATAAGGGAGAGGAGGCGGAGTTCGTCTGTCAATCAAAGTCCTCTCCAGCGGTGGCGGCTTCAAGGGCAGCCAGGGCCTCCGCCACCATTGAGTCTGTGACGCTGTGCACCTCCTCCTCCTTGTTCCTCGCCTCCTCCTCCTCCTCCTCATCGTACTTCGTCACCGAGATCCCGCTCTCCATGGTGGAAACGTCCGGAGTCTTTCGCAGTCTGAGCTCGTCCCGGGTGTCCACTGAGGACAGGCTGGTGTTGCTGGTGTGCATGTCCACGGATAGGACGCTGCTCTCGTCCCCGGTGTCACACGGGTAATCTGGCGTCCCCCCCACGCCCTCGTCCACCTCGATCTCATCCGCTGACAGGCTTTCACTGCCGGTCCCGTACTTGCTGATGGAGGTGTCCCACTCGTCCCTCGTCTCTCGGTGTCCCCGCTCGCTGTAGCCTCTTTGGTTCTCGTACTCCGTTATGTTGGGGTAGACCGGCACCTGGCTCGGCCTCTTCTCGTGGGAAATCCATCTGGGTGCCACAGCGTCGGGCTGGATGATGTACAGACCGCCGTCCTCGGGCAGGCCGCTCGCCTGCTGGTGCAGCTCCTTGGCGGGTGGAGGCGCGGCGTGCAGCCTCTGGTTGAGGTGGTTGTTGTCCACCTCCAGCCTCAGGGTGCTGTCGTTGGACTTGCTGTAGGCCAGGTTGTGGATGCCCTGCTTCTGCTTGTTGTGGTTGCCCAGCGGGTCGATGCTGGGGGGCCGGCCTGGGAGGTGGTGGGGCTGGTAGAGCGAGTTGCCGGCGGAGTCGGGCTTCCTCCCGTCCACCTCCTCAGACGGGTCGTAGATGTAGCTGTGGGACAGAGGGAGAGACAGTAAATCATAAGTTCACATCAAAGCAACCAATATATATACACTCATGCACATGTATTTGTCCTTTATTATACTCTATCAATGCTATTGTAATACTGTAAATATTTTAGTAATGTTAGCAGTGTAGGTCTAGTAGTGATGGTTTGGTCCACACGGAAAAATCTCAACAAAGTGGATGTGGTGAAACTTTGTGAAAACATTCGTGGTACCCAGAGGAGGAATCCTGATTAATTTGATGATTCTGTTTAATCTTGTAGGTAACATTTGTTATCCTCCCCCACCTTATCATTAATTATTAGTGATCCCAATTTCAATTTGTCCAAAACGTTGACCATCCCGGAGCTGATGATATTTCCCTGAAAGCACCCTCATGCACTGGAGACTCTCCTGGGAGCTCGGGTTCAGACTCTCTGGGTTTCTGAACTGAATCGATAAAACAATGAAATATTATAATTGGCTCTGGAATTCTGCCATTTTGTCGACCAGATGCTATCGGTAGTTGCAGCTGTGGCAATTTCGGGAAAATATAATCTCTCATACATTATCATTTCAACCACTTATTTCAACTCAAATATGACTTTGAATCAAAGGGGAATTTGTAAAATCAATCTTATTTCTCAAAGAGTCGGAGTCGTACTGGACTTGGCGTCAGTGTTTTCATTTCCTGGATCAGTTTGGCGTCAAACGAGCGAGGACTATTCCTGTCGGATGTTCCCGTCACAATCAATAAAAGCCGTCTCGCACACTGTTCACTGAAGCTTCCTCGTCGTGAGTGCTTCTGTTACACCGACACTCGGACGTGATGTCTGCACAGAGCCTCAGCTGTGATGATGTTTGCTGAGCTCCTGTGAATGTCAGATGTAGTTTATTAAGAAGTCGTTGGGGGAGGGGGGGGAGAGAAGGAATGGAGGTGTAGCAGGACTTGTTTTATTACGTCGGTTTGTTGCGTTGCAAAATTCCACAATAAACAGATACTGATCATATAAATGTATATAAAGATGGACGACCCCCTGGTGGCGGGTGGACGTCATGACCTGTGCTGAAGCTGCAGCGACCAGGTGGCAATCGAGATGCTTTGACTCTTAATGGGACCATAAATTACAAAATTAACATTGTGCAGTTTTGACTAAGATAATAAACTAGTGATTGAGATCATAAACTGTGTATGAAAATGCTCACTGACGTGATCAATCAAGAGAACAATCTTCTGTTCACAACCAGGTGGAGTTGCCCCCTGCTGGTCATTAAAGGGAATAGAGGTTTCAGGCACTTCAGCACAGCCGTGTCCATCTTTGTATACAGTCTATGGTCCTACATCCTAAACAGCCCCCTACAGGTTGTAATAACCATGTTTTTAGTTTGTTCAGTCTCACACCTTGACAGGTATTAGGGAATGTTAGCGGAGGGAGGGGGGGCTTAAAGAGTAACAGCCTGTCAGACATCACCTGCTGCGAGAGCCTCTTGGTTTTCACAGCCATCTTCTCCTTTCATTTGTTTTTCCTACTCCAAGCTGTGCGCCTCATAACCCCCAGCAGAGCTATCCTCCATCTCACACCCCACCAGGTGCCTCTCCACCCCCCCCCATCGTCACAGACCCTCCCTTTGACTTCTCTCTGAATCGAGTGCTTTCCCTTGCCTTCCTCCTCGATCTGTTTTCTTCTGCTGGTTTCTTTTACTTCAAGAAACACAGGGTCAAGAGAATTAACAAGTTAACTTTCTAAATAAATTGACCAATCGTCTCCTGGCAAGCGTACATACTAACACTTGTCCCCCCCCCCCCCGCCCACACGTCTCTGGTTGTGAGCTCTAACGCACACGCTCGCCCTCTGACCTCTGAACCCATGTGCTCCCTCTGCTGCAGCCGCTCTCCTCCGTCTCACAGGGGAGAGCTGAGAAAGTGAATTTACTTTCTCTGGCTCCCGGGCAGCGCCGTGTCCTGGCTGCCGAGGTGAAATCTGAAGCTTGCTTTCAGAAAACAGAGCCATGTTTTTATGTTTTTTGTTTTTAAAACGGGCAGTAATTCACAAAGCTATGTGAGAAAATGAAAGTGTATTTTCATCGACGACAGGAGGTCACCAGTTCTATCTCCGAGCTTTTTTCAAAAGGCCGAGACCAAAATATAACATAACTTGCTTCTGCTGAACTGGATAAAAACAAAATATAAATTTTGGGGCTCACTGAATAATAATAATATAAAAGAGCTATTTCCCAACGAGTGTTTTTCACACCTAAATCAAACAGCTGATGCTCCTCTCTCCTGGCAATACCAGTCACACCGAAATAGAAAAAGCAGCAACTCCCTCAGTGTTAAACTCCGATTTTCACAGTAAAGGATTATTTTTGTACACAAGTTGAGTTCCTGTTTTCTTCTTCTCTCTGTTGGGATTCCCTTCCTGTGAGGGGGTTATGTTTTTTTTTAAGGAAGCTCATCCACCCTTTTGCATATATCATAACATCAACAATGAAAATCCTGTGTTTACCTCCTCCGGTTAAGTCAAATATTGATTTTTCATATGATTATGGGGCGACACCATGATTTGCATGTGAAAACAATACAAGCTCAGGATTTCATCTAGAATCTAATGCAGGGTGTGGTGGTGCCTGTGGATTTCTCCACCACGGTTTTTGTTTTAAGTGTGATGGAAACTTCCACCTTCGAGTAGCAGAGGAAGTTTGTAGCTCCTCTTGAAGTTAACATGTAAAACTTTTGACACAAAGTTATTGAGTTTACTTATTTTTCTAAGGAAATATAATTGCTAAAGCTGCTCTTATCAATATTTCTACATAATGAGAGGTGTTGAACCAACAGGATATTATCACCCAAACATGCCACATCTGTTCTCAGTACAAACAGCCCAGTGCATTACACTGGTGAGAATAGCACCAGGAGTTGGTTCAGAGCAAAACAATGAAAATTAATATTGGAATTCAATTCACGTGCTATTGTTGCTCCATATCGCTACATGTGCGAATACGTGATAGTGTAGTTCACAGCTTATTTCCACTGCTCCCAAATTAGTTATTAATTAAAAAACATAGGAGAAAAAGCATCTATTATAAAGTGATTGCTAAATAAGCTTCTGTTGTTTTCAGCTTTTGTTTCCTAGATGTTAACTTTCTTTAATCAGAATATAAAAAAAAGGATTTCTGCTGCGTCCCAGAAAAATATAATTATAACTTTGAGAAATGCTGATTTAGACAAAAACACGTGGATGAGTAGTTCTTTTTTCTGTCTTTATGGGTTTTCATTAAAAAAGGACCAAGTGGGAACTGTGGGAATTAGATTTTCTACAAAACATTATAATGGGACGAGGTCCAAATGAAATTTTGCTTGGATTAAAGTGTAAGATACGAAATGAGAAAGCGTTGAGCAACTATCGTCTGTTTCATGTTCACTTTCCAGATGATTCTTCAAACTCGTTCCTTGCCTTTATTCCTTAGATGATTTAATAAGTAAAGACTGTCCAGCAAAAGAAGATAAAACATGATATTGTTGTTTTCTGCAGGTTTACTGGGAATGTGTGAGCGTCGACCTGCCTCTACCGAGGCCGTACTCTTGACCCAGTAACCCACAGGCCCACCCCGCCAAGCCCTAAACGCCACTAAGCCCAGAAATGTGACACTCCAGACAATTAGCAAGGTATGTGTGTGTGTGTGTGTGTGTGTGTGTGTGTGTGTGTGTGTGTCACAAGCATTCACATGTGTCTTTGACATGGGAAAGGAGAAAAAAGGAATGGCGCGGAGGGGGATTACAACTCTGGTATGTGAATCGCAGCTTGGCCCTTTCATTAATCTGCAATCAGACTCTCGCCCAGAGAAGTCAGGCCCTGACATCAGCGTCTTGTGGGACTTTTTTTAATGAATGGACAGTCCAGCAAAGAAACACAGTAACCTAGGGTGATGGCTATTGGCATATTGACTCACAGTTTGTACAAGGAGCCAGCGTGAGGCTGAGAGCGGAGACGTATTACCAATGGACCTCTGACTATCTGCATAAAACGAGACCAGAAATCATGATGTGGCCGAGGAGGCATTTGAATTGTCACCGTGGACGAGCAGAAAAGAAAATCTACTGGGGAGTCACCGGTTTCAGGTTGTTGATGAGGCCATGACAAAAATATGATTTTTAAAAAATTAATCTAAAACCTTTAAATCAAAGCTACGGAGCAGCTTATATTGAATTTATGCGGAAAATGTGAGTTGATGAAAACTATCTTGAAACTAGAGGTTGCTAGAACACAATGCGTCCTGATATTATTCACCAGATGGATCACATGAGACAGAAAAGAGAATCGGCGTGAAACAGGAAGTGGTGACGACTGCCGAGTCACTTCTCACCTTTTTATCATCCTGCAGCATCGGCACCCCATCTGGCCAGCTTTGTCGAGGAGCTGTGGAGAGACAACAACGTAGAAATTAAATTCATCGCACAAAAAACACTTTGAATAAACGGCAACAGACAGACGGTAAAACTTCTACAAAAACCTGCGTGTGTTGTTTTGAGCATCATGTCTCACGTTACTCATCAAGTAAACGTTAAAGAAAGCTCAAAAGCCTCTGGTCTCTACTCTGGATGGACATTTCAAATAGAAAAGATTATAATATATATATATATATTATATCATATTTTATATAATTGACCCATCTAGACTTGATATGCTAGCTTTAGCTTTAGCAGTAGGTATTTATCACCTTTATCACTGGAAATGAATAAAAACTAGGGAATTGTTTTTAAACGATGAAAGACGAATAAACTAACCCTGACCCTTTATATTTTATTGACTGAACAAAACTCTGAAAATCATGACCCCTCCTTAATCTCTACAATGACACACACACACATGGAGTTGTGATATAGGGTCCAGGACTGTTATGGATCGGTCAGTTCTCCGTCTTTGACATGTGAGTGGTTTTTAAACGATGGCTCTTTCAGGGCTCTCTCGAACACTTCACCCCATCAGTCAGGTTTTTGCTTTGCCCTTGGTCTCGACGGCGTTTGGACACAAGGATGAAAACTCTCTCTGCCCAAAGCACCGATAAAGATTTTATTGCCATCCATCACTGCTGTGTGAGTGCGTGTTGAAGAGTGTGTCTCTATGTGCGGTTCTGGAGTGACCTTTTCTCTCCTGGTGGTGTGTTTCTCTAGGCTTTGGCATTTCATTGCCTGAGTAAATAATTAATCACCGGGTCCTGAACGGGGTTTGTCTGCAAGCAGAGGAGGGCGAGGGCGACCGAGGCAGAGGACACAGAATCTCTTTGTGGGAAAAAAGAGGAAAATGTGCCCAAAAGATGAAAGTTTCCAGTCTTCCACTTAACTTTCTGACCCTGTCGGCTTTTTGCATCACTTTCAGTAAAAATCCTTGAAGAAAACGAAGTAAGAATAAACCTGAATAGTGTGAATTACATCTGAGTGTCACCCCTGCTCATTCAGACTGTCACCAGATGATGAATTACAGTCCTGGCGGAGAGAGAGCGTGATGTGGACACCGCTGCCGTGAGAAAGCTTTGTCTTCCCCCCCCCCAAAAAAATCCAATAACAAACAGCGAGACTTCATTCAAATGACATGTGAGGCGTTACTCTTCATCTATCATCATGTCAAACAAAACCAATGAAAAGAGCAAGAAGAAGATTTGATCCTTAAATCTTTAAAAACAGGACACAGATCTATGGTATCACTTTAAAAAAGACTTACTTCAAACTGCTGGACATTGTCATTCAAAAAAAGTTTTCTTTAATTGTGCTGCTGATTCAATTTAGTTGAGAAGCCCGACCACTTTATCACGTTAATATTTCCTATTCATCGTGACAGAATTATTATTTCCCGGTTCTAGAGGCAGATTTCCTCTCATTTCAGGCATGGACTAGTTCACATTTACTAAGATATCGGTTCACCGGATATATGCATATATCTTCCGTGTTTGCAGATTATAAGCACAGAAGAAATTTTCTCATGATGAACTTGTTGCGTAATGTGACAATACAATGTACTGTACCTCTGTGAGGTGTGTATATATATAGTGATCACATGGGAACATATGACTGAGGGCACCCTGATGGGATCTCTGTTGACATCAGGTGGTTGTTGCTATCAGGAGAGAAATAGCTGCTCCAGGTGGAATCTTTAGTTTCTGGTGGTTTGAGGAGCGGGAGCATTTAGTCGTAACTCTAGGACGCTCCAGCTGTAGAGTGTCGCTCTACAATGTGGCCCTGATGCTCCAATTTAAGTTGGGTGTGCAGAACTGCAAATTTTGTATTCTGCTTTGTTCATTTAATCTAAATAACACATCCTCCCCTGCAGCAGTGTGGCTAATTTGTCTATTTTTAGTCTTTTTGCATGTCAATGGAAATTTGTGGAGCAGAGGTGTGAGCACTGTGCGCTTGTTGAACACAGAGGAAGTGTTGATTTAGTTTTTTTCCTCCTTGTATTTGTATCTATTTGTCCTGTAGATCTTCAATCCAAGCAACTGTGATGTAAGAAGCTTCGGGGACTTCAAACATCTCCGTGCAAAGTCCTGGAGGGAACCAGCTAAAAGGTCCAGGGGGGCTTTGCTTCAGGCGGGGGGGGGATTGGTTTGGAAAATGCATGTGGGACTGATACAAAATGCTCTCGGTGTTCTTTTCATTTTAGCATCAATTAAAAAAGCAAATGCATCTCAAGAGGACCCACTGAGATATACAAGCCGCCTCACACACAAGGCTATCAATCTGAGTTTGTGGGCCACATCTTGGTTCACACTGTTCTGCATGATAGTTCCATTTATGCAAAGGCAACAAAGCGTGACTTAGTTATCCCGAGACATCTAATTATCCCTCTACAGGTCTGCCGCTGTGAACCATGCAATAAAAAGACAGCAGAGCCGGAGGTAAGGAAACGTCTGACAGATATCCCGAGTAGCGTCCCCTTGTCCCCTTGTCCCAGAGTGCCCTCTGTTTTCGTCTTCAAAAACAACCTCCCGTGATTTGACGGAAACCTGGCTGGAGCAATTCCCACAGCTACACTGTCACCGGGACCTTCCGGCAACTTCACGGCTGCTGATGAAAATGCCAACAGGCAGTTCAGAGCAGCGGTAAGGCCCAGTGGCTTCGACAGCTCCCTGTTAGTCTGCCAGTACCCTTCCCAGATGAAATTTCCCTTATAGTCCAGGAGTGGCGCAGGAGAGGAGATCATTTCCCAGTTGGGCAACGGAAACCCTAACATTAATGGAGTTCCGAATTCGACCGGACAGGGCACCGCGGTCACTATCAGCCGCCTTTTACAACGTGTAGTCCCATGCAAGCAGCTCAGTGATCATCTGCCATCCTGTAATCTCTATAAAAATGTGAATATGCAGAATCTGTAGGTGAAGGACCAGCCTTTCGAGTTTCTGTTTCTCGTTTGACCAATAATGTTTGAGCAGGATTTGGCCGCCAACTGGTAAATTAGCTTCTTAATTCACCAGGAAACATCTACATAGCTGTAAATTGAGACTAGCCAAATGTTCTCTGGAAGCCCCAATATTGGCAGTAGAAGCCAGAGGTTAATTCCTCATCACACGATAGCCATTGGGCTCCGAGATTGGCCAACTTGTAGCCTTGAATCCTCAGATTGCTCAAGGTGCTACTGCTGGATCAAGCCTCCGCCACCACCAGCTTCCTCCTCCTCCTGTTTTCCTGTTGAAGTGTTTTCTTGCCTCGTGCATTATGTACAGTCCACATGACCACATCCCGGTGAGATGTGTGCGTTGCTTTCTGCTCTCTTTACCCTTGGGTGTGTTTTAATGTGCTCGAGTATCGTAGGCAGCACAAATTTGTTTGCGGAGCGTCCTCAAGCTCGGAGCCTCCTGCGCCAAACACGACTGCATATCTCTGCTGCAATAAATAGACCCCGAAGCCGTTAACACAACTACAGAGAAATAGTCTGATTATCAACAACTGAACAAAAACTGCACACACGGGACAAAATGACCTTTTAAGGCATATTTAGCCCTGAGGTCTTGAGTCATGACTTTCACTCTCGTGTGAGACCATGAGAGTTTAAAGGATGTTTGGAAAAGGAAAAAGCAGGAGGACAGGTTTTTATTTCAATATTGGATAATGCAGATCATTTGTATCAGATTGAATAAGCAGCAAACTCTTTTGATACGTCAAGAACTGCAGTGCAGCAACTTCCTTTTCCCGGTTATACAACCCTGTGATATGAATCCATTGTAAACACATGAGATACTGAAGCTTAAAAGTGAAATTACATTATTTTGTGGTTAGTCAACCATCCAGTGTGGACGCACGAGTACGTCAACCCGATGATTCGCTCGCTGACGGAGTCGGAAAATCTTTTTTGCATCGGAATGGAGCCGATTGCAAATTTGCAAGGCAAAGGAACCGGCTCTGGGTTGACTGAGCGCTGACAATGTGATTGTGGTGTTACCTGCCTCGGGCTAATCTTTCTGCTGCCGGTCAGCACAAACCGCTCAGTCGGAGGGGAGCGAGTCCTGCAGGCCAGAGATGACACACTACCATCTTAGCCCCAGCAGCTGGCTTACACTCCTCCGAGCGACAATGGGCTCCGTGAGTAACGAGCCAGTCACACCGCTGCAGCCGATATCGGCGTTAAAAGTCAAAGACAACTCCCTGAGAACTCAGCCTAAAGAAAATCATAAGGCAAACATGACTAAGAACGCAGGCTGATATATGCTGCGGCTCCAGTGTGTCTGCATGCAGCTGCCATCTTTGCCACACTGTGTTTGCAGAGTAAATAGCTGCAGATAGACACAAAGTTTGAGATTAGCAGTTGGTGAAGTACAGAGTCTAAAACCTGATCTCCCTCTGTACCATAGCGTCTTTTTAAAAAAAGTAGTTCTCCCAAGATAAGGATGCAAATAAACCTTACTTTCATTATTGATTAATCCGGCAATAATTTTCTTAATTAGTGAATTGATTGTTTGGTCTATAAAAATGTTGTAGAATAGAGAAACATTCCAAATCCCAAGTAGTTATTATGCAAAACTTTTTGTTAGTTGGTTGGTTTGTCAGGACGATTACACAAAATAACGATAACACTTTCCATGTCATAATTTGGATATGGTTAAGTTAATGAAGGGTTGATTCAAACCGGCCTGTAACAAGCTTTTGTCTCTCAGCCTTTTCAACGTCCCACAGGTTTGACAGTGAGCAACAGCATTCCACTGGGCTTCACATCAGAAATGTCCAAATGACCAATCATGTTTGTCCCCTGGAGACTTTCCAAACTCTCAATCAGATCAAGGATTCCAATCAGTGCATCCAATGACTATCATTTATTCAGATATTGGTCATTGTTTGCCTAGAAATAATGAGTCTTTATCTGCTCCCTCTGCCAGTCAGGGGCAATATTATTATATTGCCCCTGTCTTTTTACGATTGGGAAGATCGAGGGACGATTACTGGAGGGGAGAGATATTTCAGAGCTGGCAGCTTGGCCTCGCTCCCACTTTTTTCGCTTCCGGATTTTTCTTCAGAGGGAAATTGAAACGTTTCATCTTGGGGGGGGGGGGGGGGGGACGGGTGCATAAAAGTGAGATTGCTGCAGAGTGTCACCTAAATGTGGATTGGATTGAAATCCAGGGGGACACCCGTGGAACTGGCAGTCGGGGGGGATTTCTAAAAGATTGGCTTGAAACAATTCTTCTCCGGGAAAGTGTCCAGTTGAAATTGGTTTTACCAGTTTTGTTTAAAAATAGGGGGTTGCTGTGTGATTATTTAAAAAGGGGCAAAATAAGAGAAAGAGAGGATATCTTATTTTGAAGGATGAGAAACCTACATTTTGAAGGACTGGATCATTTCTAGTTTTCAGGGGAAACAAGGGACTTGCAAACTGAATTAGAATTTTGTTATACCTCCTTGATGTGATTACACGATACATAATCATTTCATATCTTCCCTTAGGTCCCTCTGATAATTATAGATATTGTTTTATCCCCCGGCCCCTGTGCCTCATTCGTGGTATTTTCTTTAACTACGCAACCAAATGCAGAATAGACAATCTACCTTCTGTTTACTGTATGTGAGATGGAGATTGTTTAAGTTTAAAAAACGCCGTTTGAAAACTATAACGCATCTTGTCGGGAGAGCTTCACCATTTCGTCCAAAAAGTCAATTAAATCACATTTTTTAAAGCAAGCCTAAAATGTATGAAAACTTGTTGATGCAACCTCAGAACAAGACGAGCACTGTGAGAATGTAAAGACACCATGAGGTGGATCGTGTCTGTGGAGAACAGACACCACTCTGTCAGTATTGTTGAACTACAATTACACAATCCACCCATTTGCTGCAGAGTGCTGCTGCTGCTGCACAATAACGTTTTCCAGTAAAAATGATCTTTGGCTGAGACAGTCGAGTGTTTGCTGAGAGCACATTGACCCCAAAACCCCACCGCACGAAATGATTATTTAATAACTGGAGCTGATATAATCTGCTTGTGGCCATGTGTGTGTTTTTTTTTTTATATAATTCCAAGCAGAAAAAGTTTCGTGGAAGTTAAAGTTTTTTTTACAAGATATTCTTTTTAAGCCTGAGGTCAAAGGAAAATAGATTAAATAAACCGATTTCCACAAATTTAAAACTTTCTGAGATCTGAACTGGCTTTGGAACTGAACAAAAACAACACGATTTGATCTGGGGCCTGTACAACACCTCTGTCGCCTCCTTGAGATTGTCCGCCCCCCCCCCCACCCCATCTCACATATCTGCTACCAGCTGTTTCTGTTGTGCCCTTGGACGCCTGAAATGTAGCCACAGCCACTTCCCTGCAACTGTGTATTGGAGTTGCTGGTCTAAACACTGCACATTCCAGCCCTGTGAAAACCCAAATACAGGTAAACAAGGCTTAGAAATGTAGAAAAACTGCGAGCTTGGGTCAACATGAGAATGCCTGTGAGTGCAGCGTTGGATCCTCTGAAGATGTGTGCAGACAGGAACTGAGAGCACACGAGGAGCTGTAGCCTCGGGTGAGGACACGACTGTGAGTCTCCAGTGAACTTTTCAACAAAGAGGGAGAGTCTTCCACGAGACGAGAGGCTGCTGCTGCACAGCTCGGTCACCTGATAGATCCCCGGAAAGGTCGGCTTATGTAAGAGCCGGGCTGCATTATAAAGTCATGATTTATTTGATGACACCTACTCCGGGCTGGACTGTGTGTGTGTCTTGTGTGTTTAGTGTGTGTGTGTGTGGACAGTGAGAAAGGGAGATCATGTTCATGTGGGTGACATGTGGAGGGTGTGGTGATGGAAAAGTGGGCGAACTGGTCTGACATCCATCTTACTCCATCCGTTGTTTCCATAGGGCTGTGGTGGAAAGAGTCGGATGATATGATATGTTTATTTATCTAAATATAGGACTTTATTAATTGGAGCCAAACTGTACAAAGACGACTCCTGGAGGCGTGTGACTAATATTTACTCAAACTCAATTTACATCCAAGTTAATTGCAATCCTGTTCACACTGTATGTATTATGTGTTTATATTTTCTCTTTTAGCTGTAACACTGTAAGGATCATCTCATCCTACATTAATAGGAAGTACAAAATATTAAGAACATGTCACTCAGTTCAATTTCACAAACTACAGTGTGTAAAATTACCTTTACAATAAATCTGCAGCTCTCAAACCAGTTAAATAAGAACTGAGCATTATCATCCTCAAGATGGAGGACTTATTATAGTGCTGTATTATACTGGATTAGTTAAATGTGATAATGTGTCACAGCAACTCCTTTTATTTAAGGGCCAATATTTTTCGAATTCGGTGTCTGAAAAATTATTATTATCATAATACAGCGGAGATGTGGCAATTTGATGATTCAATGATTGAATCTGAGCAAATGAATTAAACGTCCATCCTTAAAAACATTTATGAAAGCTTGCAGAATTTTCTGGGTAAATAAATTAAATCGAGAAAACAAATGTCGCTGGATATTGTTAAATATTGCGTTGACGTCACACTTCCTAACCTGAAGCACCAGAAGCTTGTTATACAGAACCACATGGAAAAGAGCAAAACCACTTGGTGATAGATGGATAATCCATCATGGATCATATATCACAGGTTCATTCAGTGCCACTCTTTGCTCTTCTAGCAGCACCTGAGTCACATCGAGGATGTAAAACACGTCTGTACCCGTCTGTGCCCGTCTGTGCCCGTCTGTGCCTCCTCCCTCATAGGACAATGATTGGTCTAAATCCCTATCATTCAGCCACGAGCAAATACTCAGAGTCTGGCAAGGTTAGATTAGGTGATTATTGAAGAGATAAATTATATGAAAAATTAATACTTGTAGCCCTGGACTCATTCCTCACAGCATTTATGGATACATACTTTTTGGGGGGATGTATCATAGTTTTTGCAGGTCTATATTATAATGAAATATGCTGCTTCAACTGCACGGCCTCCCTAGATGTTGTGTCACACACAAAAATCCTGAGCAGCCTCTCCTCCTGCGAGACGGGAGCCGGGGGAGGTGTGAGTCTGTGAGACTGTCAGGAGACGGACTGGTGGTGACAACTGTGACTGAAGTGTTGACTCCAGTTTGGCAGAGAAAAGAGAAAACAGCCATTTCATCATCCCATCTATCTCAAGCTGCCTGGAAAAGCCACACGGCACAGGAAGATGATTCTGATGGTTATAAGATTTTATCAAGTGAAGAGCAGAAACACTTCAGCTGTGGCCCAATCGATGTTTTGAGCCACTGCACTTACTGCAGCTAGTTATGCGGCTACCTGCATAGTTAGCTCATTAGCCTCATGGCTGGCACGCAATGAATTCTGGGATAGGTCGGCCCAAGACGGATCCACCTATTGGAGCCTTTGTTGCTGCGTTTGACGGCCCTGAATGATGCAGCCCGTAAATTGGGGCCCAGCTTATGATTGTGTGATGCCTTTTTCGTGAACAGTGAATAATTGATCATACAAGAAAATAATCAAAAGATTAATTCAACATTAATAAGTATCAGTATCCGATCGGCCAATACTAATACATTAAATCTGGGATCAATACCAGGAACAATCTGTAATGGATGGTTAATCCTCCAGAGTAAAACCAATCTTCCACAAATAAGATGTGGTGACATTTTATTTCCCATCTAACATCCACCTTCAAATCACATTCACATTCAAAGAGGATTAACTGTCCCTGTCTGTATTTTCGACAGATGAATGTGATTTAATGAATTCTAAATGTCACCCGCACGACTAATAAGAGTTCAGGTCTCGACCCCTGTGACCTCTTCTCTTCCCTCTGGTCTCTAGATTACATCTGACTCCACTGGATCAAACTTAGGCTGCTTTTGTCTCTCACACACACACTATGATAAGCAAAGTGGAAACAAAGCAATTATTGACATAAAATTCTGTGAAATCATCAGCGCCTCCCCCCCCTCGCCTCTTTGATTTCTCTGAGAAAAAAAACGGTAGCATTCCATAATGTGGTCAGTTCGGGCGTCTTATCAGCTCCGATCCAGCGTTTAATAACCCGCATGTTCAGATTAACCCCCCCCCCCACACCTGATAAGGCCGAGAGCCGGAGCACTATACGTCTGAGTCATTGTTCTTCCAGTTATGACTCGGCACAAAGAAAGCAGGGAAATAAAATAAAAAGTCTCCACGACTCCAACGCACGTGCAGCGGTGGGTTCGATACCTCGAGTTGGGCTGGTTTAGAATACTCCAGGTGTGATCGCACAAGTGTATCCGTGGGGGGGTCACAATGGTTACTTATTTCTTTAAGGTCATTATCCAACACGCCATCAATCATGTGGTCCAATAAGGAGTGTCTGAAAATGTAACGTTTGTGTTTGCTAGTGTGTGTCCCGATGGCCTTGAACAGCAGCAGCAGCAGCTTGATGAAAACAACTCCTGTCTGGTCTCTATTACCCAACAACCCCTCACTTATCAATACCCCCCCCCCCCCTCCCCCCCCTCCCTCTGGTCCTCGCTCTGCAAACAGACCTGCTGCTGTTTTCCTCCCGTGGATCCTCCCGGCTCAGGAGCCACGAAATTCTACTTTAGCGAGTAAACAAACCCCCGGTGAGGAGCCCAGGAGCCGAGAGCAGCCTTACATGATAAAGAGCCTGTGACGCACACGCCTGTAACACGAGGGTCAACCTCTGGTGGATCTCTGACATCGTGACATTGCTTTTAAACCCCAAAAAATCTACTTTTTCTCCGTGTGTTTACACATCTTATCTAGGTTTCATACGTTTAATGATTAAAGGGACTCTGCATTTAGAAAAGGGGTGGAGCTGATCTTCTGGCAGGAGGTTCACTGGTGAATAATCTATTTTAAAAGCTGCCACCAACAACTGTTGTCAATTCAGACATTTCTCCTTTTGTGAAAAATGTCATATTTGTCAAATTCCAAAAGCCCAAGATGATATCGTCTTGTTCTATCCAGAATATGTTAATCTTCATATAAAACAGAGTGGGGAATAATCTTTACACCACAAATGCTGGACCAGAGAATCTTGCTGATAGTATTTAATTCACAATTAAATAAGAAAGACATCTATTTTCAAAAAGAATATTTGTATTCATAAGAACATTAAATGGAGACGAGAAAGAAGCTCTTTGTGTTCCTGAATCTGAAACTTTTTAACTTATTATTAATTTGTTAGAATAATTGAAAATGGTCTATTGTGTGTTGTTTTTGTTGCTGTTGCATTAAATACGTTTTTCTCAGGGCTTCAAAGACACTAGAACACTTCCTTTTACTGTAAACTAATACGACTGTGAGTACACAATCTATTTCCCAGGACCACAAAGTAAACAACAGCGCTGAGTCCCAGTCCCGTGTTGACATCCTGGTTCAGGTGAAGTCATCCACCACCATCACCACCATCACCACCATCACCACCACCATCACCACCAGCAGCAGCAGCTCCTCTGCAAAGCAAACTTGATCTTGGGCAAATATTATTTGCATCCACTTTAAATGGCTCGTTCTGTCTAATGAGCTGTCACACGGGTGGAGTCATGTGCAGCTCCGAGCGCTTTCTGGGAAAATCAACTGAAAGAACTGAGTTAACGAGTCGGAGGAGGAGGGTCAGACGGTGATGTAGCAGGAGCAGCTGTTAACATGGTGTTTAAGATTCCATTGACCATAGACCCACACGGCCGGTTTGGCCTCTGACAACGTGTGTGTGTCTCTTTCAGGTGACACAGGGTGCAGTGACGTTATGTGTTTCATGTGCAAACAAAGCCCAAGGCCGTGTATCTGAGTTCTGGTTTACTTACTCCAGACCACTCCTCCTCCTCCTCCTCCACCTCCTCCTCTCCGCTCCAGCGCAACAAAGAACAAACGTCCCCAATTACACATGTCCCCAAGAGCAGCCCCCCCCCCCCAACCCACATTCACTCATTAACTTCACCTGTACATGAGGGGTGAGCTCAGGGTGGGATGGAAAGTTTCTGCTAAAGTGGATTAAAGTGATATTTCACTGAATTCATCCATGTACATCATATTACATGAAAATACATAAATGTGCAGATTCAGTAGTACAGTAGTGATATTAGTGCTAGTAGTAGAAAAGCTGTAACTGCTATTTTGTAAACAATAATCCTTTACTGACATTTCATGTAAATATAGTACCCTTAGTATCAAATTCAATATTTTCTTTTTGATAATCACGTTATTTAAGTCACTTTTAGGCAGAAAATATGAAACATTTGCTTTTACCGGCTTTTTAGATGTGACTGTTTCTACTTTCCTTAGTTTTAGCGTCAATAAATTAATTTTTTGACATTTCCAACTGAATTAGGGAAAAATAGATTCAACAGAAAGTTAACAGAAGAGAAAATAAAAATATTAAAACCAATGAGGCCTTGTTTTTGTTCCGAGGGGGAAAACTTGTTCTCAATATTTCATAACAGACGACCCGGCCCCCATACAGTATAAGAAGTATTTACTGTAAACAAAGTATTTGCATTTATTGATGTATTCATACTTTTTTTGAAGTACGTTTTACCACCAGCTGTAACAGGTGTACGCTCACCTGCTGGTGAATTTAGCAAATAGTACTCACACATGATTATTTAACAGTATTTCAATCCACTGAAACACAGTACTACACAAATATTACCCATGTATTTGCTTATTAATGTGTAAAATCTTGAAGTTATTGTTTTGCTTTGTTGTATTCTTCCACCATATGTCTGACGTTACTGTAAAACCCACCTGAACCAGTGTTAATACAGGTTTAATAAGACTTTAACAACACTTTTAGAGGAGTATTTGAAATAAGAGCGATGAAACCAGAGGATAACAGAAGTTTGAATTTACCTGTAGCTCTAAACGAAGGTGTGGCACTCTGCCCGTGGTATCAAAGAAGCCCGGACAACTTCAGCTGTCATTTAACTTGTTGATGTTATTGTTGTTGTTGTTGTTGTTGTTGTGCTCCGGTTGTTTCCAGCGGGGTCTGAAGTAAAAACCACAGGCACAAAGTGGAGGCTCCGGTCCCGGTCCTCAGCTGCGGGGGACTTCCTGCTCCTGCTCCGGGCTGCCGTGACTCCTCGGCCCCATGTCTCCTGTTTGAACAGCGGGTTGCTCACGGCTCCTGCAGCCGGGAAACTCCTGCAGCGCGTGGAGGTGCACCCACCGTCACGCGGCGGCTTCCGGTCCACTCCGTCACAATAAAAGCTCAACAGACAAAACAAAGAAGTAGTTATCAGGAAGGGGTTTTGTGTGTTTGATTATTTGAATGAGATTTGTTCGTTGTGTTGTTTCTAAAATTGTCAGTATTGTTTTTCCTGTCCTTGGTTTGTTTTATTTATATTCTCATTTCCAAACTGTGTGATGCAGAGTTGGTTACCTTGAAAAGGAATATCAACATTTTATATCATTATTATTTCCTTCTCTTAAAATAAATATATAATACTTAAATCCTTGACATTTTTTGATCATTAGTGTTTTGATATATTACGTGTTGCTGTTTTTTGTTGTACAGGACGTTGCTTTGTAAAGGACATTGCTCGACCAAGTGGTTTTAAATGTGCGATATAAATAATGTTGACATTGACATATTCACATGGTTTTTATCAAGCATTTCTCAACCAAAGTTTTGCTATACGTTTATACATTAATTTACTTAATAAGGTGGGTCAAAAGGAGCAAAACACATTGAATAATAATACAAAATCATATAATCGCAGTGTTAATCTTTGCTTTGGTCTGTGAAATAAAAGGCCTTTGGGAATTCTTTAAATACAACAGAATGAGAACACTCTTTGGTTTAACAGCTCACAAATCATATCGACACTAGTGGCCACAACCTGTGTAGAGTGTGATTGTGTTACAGGCTCAAACATCTGTATCTAATAGAAACCTGGCGCTCATACTTTACCTGCCTCTGTCTGACTTTGCTTGACTTCCTGTTTTGGTCTGTTAACCAACAGCCAGCTTGACACAACTTAACCTGACTGCTCTGTTACCATGGTTGATCATATGACTCGAATGCGATTAGAGTGAAATCGGCCTTTAACACTTGGTCCCTACTTTACAGAGCCTGGCTTCATCCAGAGAGGGAAGAGAGAAGCTAGATGCAGTCTAACACATCAAAAAGTTCTTACTATAAAATAAAGCCATGTTTGTTCCTTTTAGAATGAGCTTATCCCATCATATGACCTGCTCTATATTATTGTCTAATCTTTCCTTCAAACAAGAATCCTACGTATGAATATGAAGATATTGCGTGAATAAAATTTGTCCCCCCCCCCCCCCCCCCAGACTGTTTTTTACTGTCTGACAGACGAATTCCCCAGAGGATGACCCACAACTGAGTGTTTACAGCTGCATGCACCAGTAAGTTTTTAGGTAGGTTAAAGTTTAACTTAGATGTGTAAGCAAATGGGTTACACACTTCAACTGGACGTGGTTTTGGGGTCGTACCTTGGTTCAGATGATTCACGATGGGTTAAAATAATTTTAATAATCCTCTAAAACCTGATGTCGCTTTTTTTTGGTTGTGTTTCTCAACTGTCAAGGTCAAGGTTTGAAGGTCTGAGATCTCATTCGGGGATTTAAGGTCTTTTCTCCTTCAACAAAAACAAGAAATAATTTGAATCTTTACCTCGGGTGTGAGCGACCGCTTTAAATCTCACTGTAAGTCACTAATTATCATTTTTAAAAGGCTTTTCATACCAAGAGCAATAACTCTGATCCGTTGTCAAACACGGCTGAGTATGCTCATTGTTGGGCCTCAGCGGTGATGAATTAGTCGGCAGGAAAATAAATGGACTTTGGCAAGTGCTGAGTCATCACTGGAGAAGTATTTGCCCTTCAAACCAACTCTAAAATAAAAGAAGAAGAAGCAAACACAGGATTTAGTTTATCGCGATCATTAAAATGAACGTCTGCGGGGGTGTCGAAGATGATACAAGAGGTTTTCACGTCTTTCTGTCACCATTTTGGAGTTCCTGAGTGGACGCCCTAATCTCTTTTGACCTATCACAGGCAAACAGCTTTTCCTAACGTCCCCCATTGCCTACTGTTCACCTCAACTCAAAACAGAGCGACACACTTAGAGAGGGAGAGGCCTCTCCTCCCAGCATGCTTCAGAAGAATTAGGTCAGGGCTTGTTGGTAGTTATCTTTCCTAACCGGAGTCTAACCGTGGAGGCAGGGGGGGGGGGGGGGGGGAATGTGAGTCGAGAACACGGGATAACATAGAGCTATGATCTTCAGATGTTGTGATGGAGAACGGCACTTCGTCTCTTGAGTGGCCTAGAAGTGGCGTGATCTTCCCACGCCACTTCCCCTGGGCACACACGGCATATTTAGTGAACGGCAAGTCAAACATCGGGATTCTCCGATGCAGAATTTACTTTGGAGCTCGAGTTTACATACGATTTGAATTTCAGCTCTCTGTAATGTTGACGCTAGAGCGAGAGAGAGAGGGAGAGAGAGAGAGAGAGAGAGATGAGTGGGGGAGTATGGGTGAGTCATAGGTTTCCCCCGTCACTACGAATACATGTTACAGCTGGAAGGAGGAAATATAAGGATGGGAAAAGGAGCGCTCCGGCTTCTAGAGTAGAAGCCACATTGAAGTGCTTATTTCAGGGCTGTGTGAATAACAGGTAATGTCGTAGTGTACAGGTACTGTAGGATACACACACGTATACAGACACACACACTATGACCTGTTGAGACCTCCTGCTCAACAAACAAGCAGTGTAATTATATGCCTGTGCGGCGCTGCAGGTGGAATGTGCTGGCGACAGTCGAGCCCTTGTTGTCATAAGGACTGGAAGCAGCCCGATGGCCAACAGACGTGAGCTCACCATCATTACAATGAGGGGCGGGGCCAAGCCTGTCATCGCTGCCGACCTGATGTTGCCGTGGAGACAGCACACACACACACACACACACAACACACACACACACATAGATTGGCTTAAAGTGATACCGCTGGGAAATTAAAATGGTCGCTCAAAGCACCAGGAGTTTATTGGCCAATCACAGCTTGATCTCGGATGTGTTTACCTTGCAAGTTTGTGTGTGTGTTTGTGTGCGTGTGTGCGCTTTCACTGTACAGGTGCACTGCACATCTTCTAATTTTAGTGACAATGTCAGCCAGTGTTGGTGAAATACTCACCACGCTTGTCTGTTGTTCGGAATCAGGCACCGAGGAGCAATTACTGACCTATCAAATGATTTAACAGCTCTGTGTGTGTGTGTGTGTGTGTGTCTGTGTAGTCAAGGTATCACTAATGTTGTGGCTACCTCAATCTGTAATACATTCACAGTATGGGAGGTGTTATCCTTGTGGCCACAAAAATGTTGTCCCCATAATGCAAAACATTTATGTTATAGATAAGGCTATATTTAGGGGTAAGTTAAGGCTAGGTTAATTAAGGTTCAGGGTGAGTCTAGGCAAGTTGTAACTTTACGGTTAAAGGTATGAGTGAGACTCGAGGAATTTAAAGTCCTGGAGACACGACTGTAGGTGTCTATGTTTTTGTGTGTGCATGCTGTCATCACCTTCTTTCTAGGTAGGTAAAAATAATAACACATGAATTACCGGTTTCCCAGCATGCTCTGCAACATAGTGCTGCTGCTGCTGCTTTGTCAGGACCGACGTTAAACTGCAGCCAATTAGAGTCGAGCTCATTCACATCAGTCCTCATCTTCTCTGAAATCAACGGGTGTAAATATAAACATGTCCATTTCTAGAAGCAGAGACGTGATTGTGGCAGCCTCTAATTACAGTGAGGAGGCTGAGGCGGGGGGGCTGGAGGCAGAAAGTGAACCATTTTATTACATTAAAATGTTCCATACAAACAATGCATACACACTAGTTTCATATTGCTTCAGACATAAGTTTTCTTTTTCTGTTTGAACTCCAGTTAAACAACTCTGTAACAAAATGTAAGTACAACATTTATGAAAATATAAATCTCTAAACAGGTAAGTATGTCCTGACAATACAAAGAATACCATAGAAACATTCATTACCAGTATGTCAACTATGAGTTGCAAACATGTAAGTTATTAAAAGTCATTCAAGTTACTGAACATACAATAATACCATGTACTGGCTTCCATATGGACACATTCAAATATACTCTTAAACTGGCATTCCAATATACTGTATTCTATAAGAGGACTCTTTTTTTTTTTAAAACCTTTTTAGCAAAGATAGCACATCTTTCTCTATCATAAACATAATCACAGTCCAACACTGAAACGATTTGGTAACAATATAATTACAGTACAAGCCTCAAAAAACGAAATGAGACGTTAAACTGAATAAAACACAAACCGTAACTGGGACTTTGGCAATTACATAATCTTTTTTATTTAAATTTTTAACTTTTTGTCAATTTAGAAACTCTCGAGTTGTGTTTTAAAGCTCGATGCTGCTTCTTAGTTTGAAGTTATCCGAGGGCCGTCGTCTCTCGACTTTTCAAAACTAGTTAACGTACAATAATAATGGAATAGCCCTTAAAAAGTATATGTCAAAGTGTGAGTGTGTGGGGGGTTTGTCATGCCTGGCAGATCAGGGGTGTCATCAAATTAACAAATTTAGTTTTGGGTTATTACAGACATGCTTGTAAAAAGCAACAACCTCAATGTTTCTATTTTTAGATTGTCAGCGAACCAGATCTTAACAATTGTTTTTACCTGTTATCATGACTCAGCATCGGTGGGCTCATTTACATTAAAGGTTCAAACACCATGTTAACGATTCATGATCATTTTTGTACCACCAATGTAAACCTACGAAAAAACTTGCATAACTGTGCAAGAAAAAAAATTATTACAATTACAGTTTGCAAAATTATATAAAATGTGAGGTTATTAATTATCTCACAAAATATCTGCTTTTGTGAACGTCTGAGAACAGATGTATTCATTTAAAGTGTTTTATTTTGAAGTGAAGAAGGGAAACAGGAAGAGGGTGTGACATGCAACAGAGCTCCCAGACCAGACTCAAACCAATGGACATCGCGGTTACGTAGCATGCGCGTTAACAAGTCAGCTACCAAGACGTTCCTCGAGTACGGATTTAAAAGCAGAAGGCACACATTCGTTTTAAAAAAAGACGGCAATTCACAGAATCAAAAGTTGGCCGTGGTTAGTTCGTAAAAGCAGGGCCAAAATTTGTGCAAAGACTTTCTGAGTTGAATTTGCAACTCAGATATTCACAAAAGCATTTTTTTTCTCAGCGTAACCTCATTGTTAATAGTAATTGAGCCAAAATAATAGATGTTACAAACTTTGTGCCCAAACATTAAACTTTCCTGATCTTAAGTTATTCATGCAAAGTTTTTCCTCAGGTTCACAGAAGTCGATTTATTTTTTCCATACAAGGCGAAACGTTTTATTGACACTTGTTTTTCTATTTGCCCACCTCTGCAGTTCAGTGCTAGGATGACAACATCTTTGTAGAGGTACCAGGCATAAGTATATATATATATATAGAGGAGAGAGAGACTGTAGCATTTCAGTGAGTCAGCTGTAACCTGTAAGTACGTGGAGGACCTTGTAGGCAGATCCACTTCCTGTTTAAGACAAATATTATTTTTACAATGTTTTATAATTAAACCTAATAATAAGATCTCACAAACCACTCGTAAAGTGCTTCCAACTATTGTCTAAATCTCTAAATATATTCACTCCTTGTCCTTTTTCTACTGGAACATTTGAACAAACCAAACCTAAAGCAAGTACACTGGTTAAGGCGTGAATGTGTATGGTGCTATGCTACACTGTATGCTCAATAGTGGTGTTTCCCTTAAAACACACAAATCGAAGGAACAGCAGCTAAATTCACGTCAAATTTACGCCAACCGCTCCAGGACACTTCTACAACTATCATCACAAAGAGCAATGCCGTCGATCTCTCGTGTTGTTGACTGTTTTTTCCGGTAAACTGATCGGATAGATTTAACGTCAATGCAAGTATTATGCAACTGTGTGTATACTGTGTTTACAAATTCCCTGCATTTTCATAAATCTTGTAATCTGCCCATAAAGAACATTTTTGATTCCAGGCACTCACTTTGATTGCATTAAGCACAACATAACATTTTTTTTTTAAGGAGTTGCACAAATTGCAGCAGCCAAAAACAGATATGTACATATGTTCATAGTTCTTCCATTTTGTACAGTACCGACTGATGAAAATACAAACATAAAAATACTCGAAAGAACAACATTATGGCTTAATGTGCACAATGTAAATAAATATAATGTACAATGAAAGTGGCTAAGATCACTGGAATGGCTTTGAAAATGTTTGAACGAGACATTTGAATAATAACTTTGTTCTTCAAATGCAAAAGGACACATAATGGCGAAACTAATAAACTCACGCAATTTGACATATTTAGTCTTTTTCGAAAACATAGTATTTTTCTAACAGTCTTCATGTGTAAACGAATAGTAACTGTATCATAAGTTGGAAGTAAGTAATACATAATCTGAGTGCAGCGTTTTAAGTGGTCGGCCCGTTAACTACCCAGAGGGCTGACATCTGCAGCTGAATCACGTGGCTGTAAACAAGAATCAACTGCAACCCCAGAGATTCTAAACTTGGTCATCTTGTCTCCACCCTCCTGTCCAAACTCCACCTCCCTTTGTTCACTGCAGCAGTTCAGTCTTTTTTGTAGGCGTCGTCGACTCCACTTCCCCGGAGTCGGACACGTTGATGGGACTGTCCCTGGAGAAGACCTCCGTCGACTCCCTCCAAACGCAGTCGGCTACGGTCTTGAAGGAATGGTTGCCACATTTGGGCCGCACCTTCTGCGAGGCATTGTTGACAATCTGTCGGCTGTTGGAGGTGGCTATCTTGATCTTGAGGGCGGCATCCACACGGTCCACTACGGTGTAGGTGCCGATGCTGCCGTCTTCGAAGCCAATGATGATGTTTAGCGCCCGCTGGCAGAGGGACAGGAAGGTGGGAGTTTTGTAAAGCGAGCATGTACCGATACTCTTACCATCAGCAAGGCGCATCACGATCAGATTGGACACAACACCGGCATCGTCGTCTTCATCGCAGGTCCGGAAACAGACGTACACAAGATAACGTCCGTCTCTGGATAATTTCTGACGCCAGATTATACCGGCAGCGTGGACAAGCCTCAGCTTCCCACTGTGGAGATCCAGGACGTTAATATTCTCATCCCCCTTGGAGACGATTCCCAGTTTCCCATTGGGTGAGATTTGGAAGTCCTCCAGATTTTTGAGGAAGTTGGGTGGCAGTTGGACTCGCCTGCAAACCGACTCATCCGCCACATTCCAGATGAAGACGGTCTCTGTGGATGTGATGAACACGGCACAGTCGGGGCAGTCTGGGATCAGTTTGAAGTTGACGATGGTAATACCATCATCGCACACAAACTTCTTGGATACGCTCCCCGACCACAGGCTGACAGCAAGGAGTTTGTTTTTGGAAGATCCCACAAGGAACGTGTTTGCTGTGGTGACCAGTGCATGTTGGAGCGTGACTAAGATGTTGCACACTTTGTGACCGGTTCCAAGCCTCCACACTCTGGAGGCGTTCTGCTCACAGAGTGACACCACAAACTGGTCATTGTGGGTGATGAGCAGCTGCGATATTCTCTGCCCGTTGATGCGGAAGATGTTTTCTCCGGTGACGGTTTGCCAAATGTACTGGCTGCACTTGTCATCTGAAGTCACCATGAGATCCCCTGAGGACGTGAGGACACAGTTCTCCACTATACCCTCGTGCTTGAAGATGGTCTCAATGAAGCCTGTGCTGAAGTTCCACTTGTGGACGGCTTCCGAGCCATCCATGGTAAACAAATAATCCTCTCTGCCGGACAGCAGCAAGGTCTGAATCTTCTTGCCTGTTTTGTCAATATTAGACATGGCGGTGATAATGTCAATGTCCCAGACGGAGAGCACTCCACTACTCGCCACAGAGAGCAGCAAGTTGTGGTGAGCTGATTTAATGAGTTTGACAATATTCCCTGAGATCTCTATCAGGCTTGCCATGCACTGTCCACTGTCCCTCCTCCAGACGAAGATGGAGGAGGTGTTCTCCATCGACGCCACAATACTTTGTCCGTTCTTGGAGAGGACAGCAGCGACAAAGCGTTCAGTACGTTTGGCTTTGAACTTCTCTACCATTTTCCATACTTTAGTGTCGAGTACTTCAATACTTGTGGCCTTACAAATGAGGATGGAGCGCTGGTCCTCTGATAACTCAATACCCACCACTTCACTGTCATCCCCTCTACAGTCGTAATCCTCCATCAGCCGTGGGTTGGTGATCTCTTTGGTGTTCCATACTGACAAACTGCCTTCGTTGTCAATCATCACCATTTGGTTCAGGGTGTCCAGGACCAGGATGGATTTGACGAACCCCCCAGAAAACTCAGAGGTCACAGTGGCCAGCTTGTCCCCATTTCCTAGATGAAAGACGGATGCAGTGTTGAGGTACTGGCCACAGAAGGCATACATTCCATCTGGAGAGCACTGGACACACGTCACCTCGTACCAGCAGTGGAACTGGTAGAGAGGCCAGCCGTAGAGCAGGTCGATGACGTTCACGTCTTTACTGGCCTCAAGCCAGGCCAAAGCATGATGGGTGGACAAGGTAAAACCATTGATGAAGGCAACCCCACCAGCAACGCCACCATGCTTGGACCCCTTGATTTCGACCTCAGATAAAAGGCAGGACTTGTGATTATCGTAGATAAGCAGCGTGTTTTTGGTTGTGGCCACAACCAGATACTTTTCGTCAGTGGTTAACCTGATTCCCAGCACGACAGATTTGGCTGTGTCGATCTGTCGCAGGAGCTGTCTGCTCTCGACATCCCAGGTACTGACAGACCCGTCTTCCAGGGCTACGAGGACTATGTTTGGAGCGAGAGTGGGCAAGATCTCCACAATCTGCATGTAGCTAGAGCACAGAGGAAGCCTCTCTGGACTGTAGGTGACGTCCATAGAGGAGTGGAGAGGCACTATGGAGCAGTACTTTGGACCATCTTTGTCACACTCCAAGAGAAGGTGTCTGAGTTTGGGGAGGGAGGTGACTACCGGCAGGAGGCGTTGCTGCAGTTCTGCAGATAGTGACGCCGGATTCTTCAGAACTTTAACCTTGATGCTACGTAAAGTGGTGGCCAAGAACTTCAGCTCTTTCTCTTGGGTGTAGCTGTACGCCAGGTCAATGTCAGTTAAAGCCTTATCAAACTGGCCAATCTTGATCATTGTGTAGAGCCAACTGAAGTTCATGATGACACCAAACATGAGGTCGTCGGTGCGCCCACTCCTGGTGAGGTGGTAAACCAGCTCCGTCATCTTTCTGTGGTTGACAAAAAAGATGTCGGGCTCCAAAAGGTTGCACTGGAACACCCAAGGCTGCTCAGGGGTTTGCCGGTCATAGGAGTACTTATCAGATGATGTCTTTTCATGGGACTGTTGATGGGGGTTCTTGTGATGAGATATGTTGAGTGAAGTGAAATGGTTGTTATCATAAGTGAAGATCTTCTTCCGGCCTCCTGACCAGGCCCCCAGGAAGTACTCCGCTAAGAGGCTGTGCATTTGATGGACATCCTCCTCATTGCTCAGATACAGCTTCTGGGCAATGAGATGCAGGTGCCTGTTGGCCCAGACCATCAGGGTGACGTTACGAACTTGACGTTCCACCAGATATCCCTCCAGCTCCTCCTTGAGCCTCGCAACCAAGTCGTAGGAGATCCTCAAAGGGTTTTTGAGGTAAGTTGCTACAATAACATCACCGAGAACAATGTTATCCAGAGAGAGAATATCCTCTAGCTCCACCTCAGTAAGTCCAGCCTTGGCCATGGTGATGTACCCCAATGCTCTGAAGACGAAGCGCTGGCCCAGCTTGTTCTCCACTGAGTAGAAGAGCTGCTCTATGCTCTCATGCACTGTGGAGCACAAGGACTTATCATCCACGTCTTTGTGAGACCTCCAGTGAACTACCTCTCTGTAGATGAGGTTGACAAACATGGGTAACGTACACTTGGCGAGGGCCTCATTGACATAGATCTGTTGGCCTGAGGTGACTTTCCTCTTCACCCCCAGCAACTGCTGCTTTAGAGTTTGGCTGCAAATCTTGCGGTCTCTCTGGATTAACTCCACGTAATACCCCTCGTCATGGATGAGGTGTCGGAGCTTCTGCAGGATTCCGTGTTTGTTGGGCAGCGTGGAGACAACAATGCGGACGGTCCGAGGCAGGTGGATGGGGAGCCACCACAGCTTGCGAGCTTCGTCTGCTTCTGAGAGCTGCTCCAGGGCGTCCAGGACGATGACCAAGGGCCGGTGGAACGAGGACTCCCCAAGCAGGTTGATCAGGAGCTCCCTCATCTCCTGGATCTTGTTAGGCAAAAAGTGAATCAGGCAGCGGTAGTTGATTGCAATCTGTTCACATATGCTCTGGAGGAGGGTGCGCAGGTCTGTGGAGAGCAGGCTGGAGCCGATGAAACGGACGACAACCACCGGGTCGGTTTCGGGGCCCATCTCTTTCTGCAGCCACGTGTAGGCCTGAAAAACAGAATTGAAGTTGGATATTAATATATGTAAATAGAGAATACATTCTTTTCAGCAAGTAATCCATATTTGAATAACAAATACATGTATTTCTTGTTTGCTGTGAGTAGATTTTACTTTTATTCTGCGAGGTCTGGTTAGAGAAACTCAGTCAAACATCAAGAATAATGATGCTCTACAGTGAGAGGGCAGAGGGATCTAATTAATAGTGATCCTAACAGCATGAGGCAGGGCTCATTAGCAAAGCACAGACAAGAGATTTAATACAGTTTCACCTCATGACCGCACGGCTCTGCTACACATACTTTCTATCTTTCATTTGAGACAGAGAAATATGTAGCACTCAGTAATGTTAGTTTTTAACGTCCTGAAAACATCCTCCAAGTCATTAATACATACACATCATACATGAGTACTTTTACCATTAGAAATACTCTATGAATGAGCTCTAATCCGCCTTCGTTGATATTCTAATTTCATTCATGAATTTATTACATTTTCACAGCTGAGATTTCGGGGAAACATAAAGATGATATGTGACATTTTTAGGGCAACATGATATTGCCGATTCCACTTTTAGCCCCGAGAACGTGAGAGAGAGGAAAACAGAGACTCTGCCTGTGGAGTATTTACCATTGAAATGATTTTTTCACGTGTGTGTGTGTGTGTGACCGATTTATGAAACTGAAAATAAAGACCTGAATATAATCCTTTTTTTCAGCCAGCCTTTTATTTATGCATTGTTTTTTCAACCTTTTAATGGAAAATTTGAATAAAACACAATTTAACCATGATATGATACATTACATGCACAACAGGCACATTATATAAAAGAGCTGTGAAAGGCAAATGCAACCAATTCTCTGTAACTTTACGCACAAAGCTAATTGCTGTCGTTACAATCAGTCCACACAACTTTAATTAACCTGACTTGTACACAGTCAATGTCTCTGAAGACTTGTTCCTGCATCCCCAATATTCTCTAAGTGTGCCAAAGCAGCTGTTGCACTGAAGAACCTATTAGATGCTGCTGTATATTAGGCTCTAACAGTCTATTTAACAACTAGGGCCCTATCTCACCCTAAAAATAACTGGTCTGAAAATCAAGGGCGTCGTTTTTGACAGTTATTTTATCGGGTGCATCATCAAGAAGGTGATAAACACAGATACAGGCTCTAGAACACAAATGGTCTTAAAGTCAAAGGGCGCCATCTCTCCTCCTCACAACCTGTGTACAGTGAAGTCTGATTGGTCCTTTCAAATCCTAGATCTGCCATCAGGTTTCACCTGCACGTCACCTCTATATGTGCAAATCCTACGTATCTAGAACTGTACACTTTACTTTCTGATTAGATTCCTTCTTTGTACAAACAACTGGTTTCCTTTCATTCAAACGCAGGACTTTTCACATACTGTGCTACCACAGTACTTTATTATTAGTTTTACTTTATTTATTATTCTTTCTACGATTGATAAAGATGAATTTGTGTTTATCTGATGAATTTACAAACATGTAACTAGATAAAATTACCACATCATTTCTTCAACTAGAGTAAAAGTAAGTGCTTGCTTTTAATTATAAATAAAGTACTCAAAGTAACTTGCTGAGCGTTGTTTTATCCCCTCTCTACTTGTAACTACAATCAAGCCACAGCTCAGGCCTCTTAAAAGGCCGAGAGAGACCTGTATTGTTTTAACAGACCCAGTGAGATTCCAGCTCAATAGCAAAGACATAAACGCTGCAAGAGTCCAATGAATCAAAGGAAGCAGGTTGCGTGTAGAATCACCCCCTCGTGGATCGAGTCCCCAAAACACCTCTGTCCTCTTGTACTCCAACAGAAATCTAATAATATCTGCCACAGAGGATTTCAAACTTTTCAATTGGGAGTTTTAACTTGAGTAAAGCTTGAAGAATCACACAGGACTGATACACAGGGAGATGGATGGTTATGATGAGCGTGGACATCTGAGCTAAGTTGCACGGTTTCGGCAGTAGAAGCAGCTTAAAACTAAAATCTGTTTAAAGAATTGGCTTTGTCCTCACGACACATAACAAATTGGACGGATTCAAAGGAGATAAAACAGCCCACTCGCAATAAGGTTGTGTGATTAATCATCCAGCTCATCTCTGTGTGGGCAACAACAAATTTCAACTCCAGCCGTTTGTTAATAAAGTGTCATCTTCCTTTTCATATTTCTTTTTTTAGCCACAACAGGCTTATTTCTTTACGAAGTGTAAAAATGATCCTTCACGTTTGAATGGAAGAAGTAGATATTTAGGTTTCTTCTGCATTTAAGGTGCAGACTTCCCCTTTTTGTTTTATTCACAAAAACTACAGGTGCAACTGAAATGAAAACAGTTTGAAGCAACTGATGGTTTATTCTGAGAATTTTTCTGTTTCACCCACTGCGGTTGTAAAACTTCACAATTCTTTCAAACATTGATTTGTCCTCGTGCATCCTTGAGCTTGTTTGTCCTTCCCCACTCTCATCTAACAGTCATTTCTGCTGTGTGTGTGTGTGTGTGTTCCCTCTGCAATCTTTAACTTTTGCCTTTAATCCTCACCATCATTTGTCCTGCTGCTTATTTAGTTTTGTGCTGTTGCATCTTGTAACATTTAATAAAATCCACTCCTGGACGATGTAAATGGCGCCTCTAACAAACCGGCGCATTAATGTGACATTTATAATAAAGGTTGGACGGGCGCGGTGGACATGTGGGTGTCTCGGCTGCGGCGTGATGCTAATGTAGGAGGACGCAGCCAGATGGTGCGCACGAAACCGCAGAGCGAACAAAGACTGTACACACACACACACACACACACACAGACACACAAACACAATTTAGTTTCCCTGCAGATGTTCACACCCAAATGTTAAAAAAATTATTACTTTTATAAATTAGACATGATGGCGAATATCCCTTGTACATTTTAAATCGCATTCAGTTGGGTTTAAACCTGGTTTTTCATATTTCCATATTTGGAGAGTATTCTAAGTTTTACTTTCTTTATTGCACTCTACATCTCCCTGGTGGAGTTGTATATTCCCAGCTTTAGGACACATCCTAAGTCCTGGACATATTGGTCATTATAACTAAACCCCCTCCCTGTAACCTCGCCAACGCCTCACCTCTTTGGCCACCTCGGACAACAGCAGCGTCTTCCCGGTGCACGGCCCTCCGTACACCACCAGGGGGCTCATTCTGCTCCCCTTGGACGGCAGCACGTACTCCTGCACGTAATCCAGCGTCTCGGCCTTGTACTCGTAGTGCGCGGCGTAGTTCTTGCAGAGCGACAGGTGCTGCAGGATCTCGTCGTACAGCGGGTCGGTCTCCGTGTCGAAGTTCTGCTGCACCGTGGCCTGGATGATGTCCACCATGTCCTCGTAGAACTGCTTGCACAGGCCCTCCACGTAGTGGCTCTCCACCTCCTGCGAGTAGCCCAGCTTCATGTCGCAGTGCGTGACCGAGGAGTAGACGCGGAGGTTGGAGGCGGCGACCACCGTGGGGATGAACTCGTCCCGCACCTTGAGGAGGCGCTCGTAGGACTCCTGGTTGCGCATGACGCGGTCGGCGCTGACCACGATGTCCATGTAGCGGGTCATGTCGGGGATCTTGGCGAAGCGGTCGAAGTTGGAGATCTTGCGGATGTAGCAGACGCATTTCCTGAGAAAGGCAGGAGTTTGTTTCCCGAGGGCAAAGTCCAGTTCATCCTCTAAGGCTGAAGGGAGAGAAAAGCACAAATTGTCAAATCTGACGTCACAAAATCTCCTACGTTTTCCTAATTCCCTAATTTTTCGCGGGCAGCCGATAAAGACCAATCCTAATGTACTACCTGGGAGGATTAAAGTGTAGCCGATGTAGGATTTAGATTTCTTCCTCTAGCAAAGCGGAACAGATTTTAGGAGCTTTCACCCTCCGATTAGACGGATTTATCATGAGCCTCATTTAAGAAAAAACAAAGTTGATAAAATCACATAAGCCAGAGCTAGTGAAGTGTATCGCAGCCCCCCCCCCCCCCCCCCCCCACACACACACACACAGAGCAGGCTGACTGAAACTCTCTCCGGTCTAATGAGATGGGGGAAAAAAGGGTGAAATGAAAAAGTTTGGGAGTTCCAGGAATACACAGAACTTCCTCTATAGAGCAAAATCAAACTTTGTGACGTGCTGTTTGGATCCATCCCCTTGATGTGATCGATCAATCACTGTCGTCCGCCGAGCCGAGTCGGACAGATCCTGATTGCATCTCATCAATTTAGCGAGGGACTAAACAACAGCCTCTTTTTTTATCTGACGGAAGATTAATGTCCCACTTAACATTTTTCAAATTAATCTTTATTTTCTCCTAATGTCAGCGACCAGGTTTGTTCATCAATAATAATAAATTTACCCAATTTAATCCACTGTAGTGTACGGTGGCCCTGAAGTACAGATCACAAGTTTAAAAAATGTCAAAAGACAGAATCAAGAGACACGATATGAAAAAGAGGAAAAACCGTGGACCTGAAACTCACCAGAGCAAAGGAACTTCTTGGCCTGAGGGCTCTTCATGGTCCCCTTCTCCTGGAGCTGCAGCACGGACGTCCTGAAGATCCTCTTGATCTCCTCCGACACGTTCCTCCAGGCCTTGTCGTTCTTGGTCTTGGCCGCGCTGCTCGACTCCATCTGAGCGGGGACAGAGGATGAGGGGGGGGGGGACGGGGGGATGCTGTGAGTTTACAGTGAGACGGAGGAGCTCATCACGGGGAACTCTGTAATTCTCGGTTTGACACAAGCAGTAACAAGAGAGATGCTGCTCTGCATCTGAAGCAGGAAACATTTACACTGACTCTGTGCTCGTTCCACACCGAGGAACAGAAGGGCAGATTTTTATCGGTTTATCTTGATTCAAGACTGTGATCTTTCAGTTTGAGAGCAGCACTTTGTTTACTGCACATTCATATTTTGTGCTTGTGCTTCGATTACGCAAAAACTACAGCTTCAAATATCTTCATCGTTAGGCAGTTTTTAATAAAAGACTGCTAGATATTTCATTTCCTCTGTAAAGGTCTGGACGAGATAAAGTGAAGTAGACAGTTTTATTCCAAAATAACTGTGCTGCTGTTAAGTGACTTTTATGAGACAAAACAAATCTGGTTTCTTCTCCATACGGGAAAAATAAAACGTTCCACCTGGAGAAGTAAATTCAGCTCCAGGACGAGAATCTATTAACTGCACCGTGAAAGCCTCCAGTAAGTAAAGTTATCACGTCCGTGCGGGTAAAATAACACAACAGAAAGCCCCCCCCCCCCCCTCCTTTCTGCCATTAACAGTGTTTTAAAGGGTCTTTCACAGCAGGTAGTTGGACTCACCGAGTTCTGGTAGTTCTTGAGCATTTGGGCTTTGGGTTTGAGGTAGTATGCGGGTGGCACAGAGTTTTCATCCCTGCAGTACCACTCCTCCAAGATGTGTGTGTCCAGCCCGGCCTCCACCGCCGCGTCCAGGATCATCTCGAACTCGGCCGACTCCACTTCGCCCGGCACCCGGATGCTGCCGTACTTCTCTCCCACCAGACCCTGAGGGGAGGGAGGAGGGAGGGAGGAGGGAGGGGGGGGAAAGGTGGAGGGCAGGGAAGGTGAGAGAGAGAGAGACAGGCAGCGTGAATCATCCGGATCTTCTGAGCTGTTTTATGGCTCTATTTTGTGGATCAGTGGCGCATGGAGGTGGAGTCGATGACGCCCGCGGTGTTTAGGGTTATATCAGAGCTGCAGACTCGACTGTGGTGCATCCGGCCGCCGGTGTGTGACATCAGGGGCTTAAAGGCTGCCGGCAACTTCATCCTATTCTGTATTTACATAATTCACTTTAGAACAAACTAATTACAGTAAATTCTACACTTAACTTAAAAAGTATTTATGTACATTTACCATAGTGAAATTAAGTAAATTAATTAGAAAATTCAATTTCACAGGACACAGCATCGCTCCCATCTCTCACACGCACACACACACACACACACACTCACACTCACACATTTGTCCGTGTTTGCATTTGATCAACAGATTTTTTTCATTTTGACTGGAAACCACACACACACACACACACACACAGGGCAAGCTTACAGTGACTGTTTTCCCTACGTCACTCTCTCTCTCTCTCACACACACACACTATCTCTCTCTCTCTCTGCATTACTGTAGTTCAGCTCAGCTCTCTCTCACACACACACACACAGGTTTTAAAGGTTACATATGACATTCACTGCCTCTAGATGTCACCAAAACCTCTGTGTTAAATATTTCCTAAACATCTTGGAGAGAAAAGTATTTGACGTGCTCTTTTTACTCTTTAGGATTTGTCCACTAACATGGAGGAGGCAGAATTTGTGACCAATACTACAGCAGCCCACCAGGTGGCGATCCAGACATCTTCACGTGCAGTCTATGGTCCAAGCATTCAGTGTTAGCTTTCTATATTTATCTGGTGTAACAGTCACATTCCAGTCAGAACCAAAAGCATCAATCATCGTCTTTAATAAGAAAAAATCTGATTTGTTCCGCCGCCGCCACAGAAACGTTTCAATGACACACTGTTATGTAAAATCTGAGGCTTCGGCCAAATTCCCTAATGCTCAGTAATCAGCAGTGTTAAATAAAATGAGCAGATTTGCTTTTTATATTTAGAACAGATGGCACTTTGTTAAATGAAAGGAAATGAATGCTTTAATTTAACGGAGGTATGTTTATTTCAAAGAATAAATGTCTGGGAGTGTGAAATTAAATTTAAAGGTTATTTTGATCTCAACCACGAGTCATCGTCATCGGGGCTGACACACCGAAGCCAATTCTGACAATCTGTGTTTAGTCAGAAACCAGAACACTCGGCACAGTCGCTGCATAATTAGACATTATCATATTAAATTGTGGCCTTTTCATTTCCCCTATTATTCCCACTCCACATGGCATATCCACTGTGAGCTCCACTGAGTCTTCCCCCTCGGCCTCTACTCGCACGCTTCAGAGCGATTCGGAGTCACTGGAAACGATCCGAGCCGTTTCCTGACCCAGTTCACGAGGTTCTCCATCGGTCACGATCAAGGGAAATCAGGGAAAAGACTAGAAACACTGGAAATCCCCCCCCCCCCCCAAACCGCACGACATGACCGGCTGATCTTTGCTGCATGTGTCGTACTTCCCGTGCAGCAGAGGCCTCGGGGTCGAAGCTGCAGAGCGAGGGAGGGAGGGAGGGAGGGACAGGATGAGTGACTGTGAGCTCTGATGAGCAGGAAAACCAAGCTTCACACGCTCGCGGCAATGACGCTTCAAAGTCCACGTCCACGCTGGACTCCTCGTTCCCTTGGCAGTCGCGGCGGGAACAGATGCAGAGAAACGAGCGGAGTCGGTCGATGTGGCATGTGGCACGGGGCGGCGGGGCGGCCTGTTCGCCAAACCCACAAATGCCCTCGCTCGCTTCATTTGCATGCACACGGTTTTGCCCATGATTTGCACGAAATTGCCGCCAAAGGGTCATTTAACAGCATCTCTTGGACGGAGGAGATGGTTTCTACGTGGAGTGTCAGTTGTTTCGGAGGAGGAGGTGTCAGCTGCACGGTTGGGCATTCAGTCCCTTAAATGTTTTTTCCCACGTATCATTGCAAAAACACACATTTAATCAGTGAAGCATTAGATTAAATACACTTGAAGTTGAATTTAAGGGCCAAAGACAAACAAAGATGAAATAGCATGGAGTGTATTTCACAGGCAATAAATGAATGGACTCTGCTGTGACATCATATTCAGGTGCAACGTTAATTTAAGAGCAACGTTAATTTAAGAGCAAAACAAAAGCCGGGGGAATCACTAAGAGCATCCGACAGAGAGAGGAGGCAGGGATCCCCCCCCCCCCCCACCCGTGTGTGTGTGAGATGCTTTGTGCCAAAAATAAAGAATATAGATAAGTAGGGCAGGCTCCTCGCTATCTTCCCCGAGTGATTGACGGGGGGGAGGTCACAAGCTGGATTCGAGCCCAAACTGTTCCCAGTGACAGACGCACCTTTTAGCTTAGAAAGGAAACGTTTAACCTGCTGTAGTTCTGACAGTCGCTCTGCAGGATGGAAACAGACAGGCTCAGTTTGCTCTCTAAGCAGAAACGTGGAGCCATTAGCTCACAGTCAGATACAGTGACAGGCAGGAGCACACAGGAGACGTTCCACCGTGAATGAGGCTTTTGACTTTACACTGCAAAATGTACCTTGACATGCTGCCGTACACTTTATAAAGATGGACGATGTGTTTCCAATTTGTGTATCGTCTACACAAACGCTCCGTTCCCCACACACACACGGAAACACAGCAACCTTGAGTCTTTGAAAACTCAAGGTTTGAAAGTTCGTTTTTGCAAAATATCCTCATTCGTGTGGAGCGATGCTCGGGCCATGGGACTGACCCCACAGGTCAACTCATCAGCCAGCTTCAGATGAACTGTTGTGAGTCACGGTGCTGCAGTGTTGTGTCAGAGAGGATGGGAGGCACTGAGCTGAACGAGAGAGAGAGAGAGAGAGAGAGAGAGAGAGAGAGAGAGAGAGAGAGAGAGAGAGAGAGAGAGAGAGAGAGAGAGAGAGAGAGAGAGAGAGAGAGAGAGAGAGAGAGAGAGAGAGAGAGAGAGAGAGAGAGAGAGAGAGAGAGAGAGAGAGAGAGATGTAGGGAGAACAGTCACTGTAAGCTTGCCCTCGAGTGTGTGTGTGTGTGTGTGTGGGTGTGAGTGTGTGAGTGTGTGTGTGTGATCTTCTGTCACTGCCGTCACCCTCCTGACTCTTGCCAAAGCCAAACTGTAAAAAAAAGAAAAAGGAAATGTCCAAATATTTGCCGGGTGGTTTTAACAGCCCTGTCTGAGCCAGAGAGTGGATTAGAGCACGTCGGCTGACAGCCTCACTCCACCCTTGTGTGTGTTCGTGGAGATTGTGTGTGTGTGTGTTTGTGTAGATCGTGTGTTTGTGTCTTTTGAGAGAGGAGGCCGAGGGGTTGCAAAAGTTCTTATTGTATTTCAGCAGTCGCAGGTGCAAGAAAGACATGAAGGCTAAAGTGACAATAACAAAAGCAGATGAGGGACAAATGCAGTTTTGAGTTTTCGCTGCTCTCCTCCTCCTCCTCCTCCTCCTCCTCCTTCTCCTCCTCCTCCTCCCTCTTCTGTTTTTTCATCCTCGGAAGGGTTTTTCATACTCGGACTAAGTGCACTTTATCTGATGAGCCGGGCGGCGGAGGCGGCGGCGGCGGCTCACGCAGCTACAGTATGAATCAACAAATCAATGGCTCGCGCAGTCAATCAATCAACGGGGCTCTGACGTCTGCTGCGTAAGCTTTGGCAGCGCGGAGGGAGAAAGGAAACGGAGGATCTGAAGAGAGAAACATTTATTTCTCAGTGATGCACACACACACAGAATGTTGATAGTATACAGTACGCTCTAAGTGTCTTACTGTTTGAAATCAATGCAACGTGAATCCTCTCAATCAAACGGGGGACTGATGATATTCTGTGTTTTTCTCGGATAGAAACACAAACCTGACACTTATTCCTTTGCAGCCTGGATCTATATCGTGTTATTGGACTGACATGATGATGGTTATTGTCTTTTAATCGGATTATACTTATTCTATCAGCCTAATTGTTTAAATGTTAGGATTTGGATACCTCGGACTCTCTGCACCTTTTTCCCTCTCTGCTGGATTTCTTGACACCAGTTATTAGGTTTGCACTTCAACCTCGTCTCATCAGCAGTTAAATCACCAGAGAGAGAAATATAAGAGCCACAGTATCCTCCGCTATCCTCTTACCGCTGGGAAATCTGCCACACAGCCAGAGACACGGAGAGGAGGAAGTCGTGGAACTGGCTGAGCGGCTTCACGCTGTTTGCTGATACGCGTCCTTGAGGCTTTTTATCATTTTTTTTTTACACAGGGGTGGGGGGGGGGGAATTTGAGACTGTCGCAGAGCGGAGGGGAGGAGAGGGAGGGGGAAACACGGCCGGTCCTCATTGTCATGTTTAATCTCCAGGTCAATGACACCATCACCATGCCAACCCCCTGCCATCGCCATGGAAACCGGCTTTATTGCATCAACAGGTTAGAGAAAAGACCCCCCCCCCCCCCCACCCAGGTGTGCTGTGGTGTGTCTTTGTGTGTTTGTGTGGAACAGCCGTGCCCTTTGAAAGCTGCGATTGACCCTCGCTCACAGAGGGGGGGGGGGGGGGACTGACAGGTTCCAGTGCAGAGCAGCTTAGATAACGGTCGACTCTGTTTCTCTACGACGACTCTACATCTTCACACGTCGAGTGTGGTCGTTGAAAACCAGAAGGAAAACAACAGAGATGTGTTTTCCACTCGATATCTCCAGGGTTATTCCCCCCCCCAATGATTCATGGAGGCAAATGGAAACGGTACTAAGAGGTTTCCTGTCGGCATTAAACACGAACACGGCTCCGCACGTCAATCCCGGTTCTCTGTTTCCTCTGAAGTGTTTCTAAGGAACCTGTTCTTCTTCCCACCTCACATCCTTGTCACACACACACACACACACACACACACACACACACACACACACACACACACACACACACGCACACACACACACTCCGCCACCCCCCGTTTCTTCTGTTTCATCCCCTCTCATCCAGGCACTGGGCTCTGTGACAGTTGTTGTGGGCTGCAGACCCCCAGAGCAGCTCTCTCTCTCTTTGAAGTCTCCTTTTACTGCTGCATGTGTGTGTGTGATTGTGTGTGTCTGTGTGTGTGTGTGTGTGTGTTAGCTCTGGTGACACTTCTGCAGTGCTAACTTCTAGGTAAACGAGTTAGAAAGAAAATTAGGGGAATGAAAGCAGAGGGTTGACTTGAATTTGCTGGAATCACTTTCGGTATTAGAAATGTTTCCGATACAGATTCCAGCATCGGAAATGGCTCCGGGTCGGGCATGGGCGTGGCCAGTAGAGGGCGCTCACTGTCAGCTTGACCTATTGCAATTGGACTGACCTCGCAGTTCAGAAAGTCAGTAATGTAAAGATGTTTTGCCACGAAAATGGAGAAATATGTTGGGTTCTACACTGCAGATAGAATACATATATGAACAAATCCCTCTTGACTTTTAAAACAACTGACAGCCCTATATCACTTCTTTAAAGATAACATTTATTTTCTCGAGAAATCCACTCTTCCTCGCTGCTTGAAAACAGCAGTTGCACGTGATGGCCACGGGCAAGTAGTGATTTCTGTCGTGTTGTGTTAGTCAGAGCCGGATAAAACAGCAGTTTGTTAGCATCTCACACTGAAAGTGCACTTGCTTGTTGAAAGAGAGTACTATATATTTTCAGTTATGTCTGTCTACTACAAAATAAAAGAATGTTGGTCATTCTCTGTATTAATTTGTCTTCCAGAGGGTTCAACCTGAGCCAGGCCATACAACAACGAAAAAACTAATAAAGGTGAGTGGCATACAGCTGTTCAAATATAAGTTTTTATTATTTGAAATGCACTGGTATCTGATCAGTACCTTTTATTCTCCTCATCCCTACGTATAAACTGAAACTAGGTCTTCCACCGGCGACAAAACACAACAGTGCTCCAGAGATGGCCCAGACAACCCAGATCTGTCAAAAACCAGGATCCAAGTCCCTGATCAAACAACCCGCCACCACCACTGCCACCACTGCCACCACTGCCACCACTGCCACCACTCTGAGCTCCCCAGTGCTGGGAACCGGCCCGTGGGAGCTGGCTCTGACGGGTCTGAATGGAATTTACTTCTGTGGCGTTCCTCATCAGAAAACGCTGCAGCCCTGCCGTGGAGAGCACATCACCACCGTATGCCATTAAAGATTTAAACAGCCAGATGGGGAGGACGTGCACTGTACATGCATGTGTGTGTCTATTGAGAGTGTAAGGAACCTGGATATCCTGCTGAGGAAAGCCCCCCCCACACGATTCCAAATCTCAACAGAGAAAACGCCTGGGGTCAAGATGCTCAGTGTGTGTGTGCAGACATGGAGTGAATGAAGGTGATTCAGACTGTGTGTGTGTGTGTGTGTGTCTACTCTCAGTGTGTTGTCTGGTACGGCTCAGGGTCAGTCGGGGTTAAGATGGTGAAATTGCAGCAGGCACAGAGGGCGGCCGGGCGGATGAGGACGAATGGAATCACCTCAGATCGGATCGTTTGGTCTGATTGAGCTTTTACTTTACACCTCGACGCCACAAAACAATGTGTGAATGGGCTTTAGAGGCCGAGGAAATCAGATCTATAACTTTTTTTCACATTGCCTCCTACAGCAGTCAAACGATAGGATCAATAACAACTACAGGTTTAAAAAGCCCAGTTAAAAACTGCTGAATTTCCCAGTGCATTCACTGAATCACTTAGAATTACCTCCCTGTGGTTGTTTTCCTCCTCTGACCAGTACAGTTTCAGTCTGCATATATTTTGTTTCCAGAATCATACGAGGTCACCGTGACCTTTGACCACTGAAATCAAATCAGTTCATATTCGAGTCAGACTGAACGTTTGAACCAAATTTGAACCAATTCCCTCAAAGTGATTCTGTGACATCCTGTTCACCAATTAATGTCTTCTCCCCTTTTTAATGCTTTTTTCCCATTTGTAGCTCTCTGCTCATCTTATTCATGCAAAACACATTAGACGACCTCTGTGTATAAATTTGCTTTGATTTCAATTATAAGGGAAACTAAATTCCTCCTTTGCTGATGAAAGGAAACTGCTACAGGCTTCATGTGAGGACACAAATGTCCGAGTGACTTGACATTTTCCAGATGATGTTTTCTAGGACGCGACGGACATGAAACTGGAAACTACAAATACGTCCGGATGAAGAGAGACATGATGATTTGAGAGCTTTGGGGGGAAAAGGTTCGACGCCAGTGTTGATGAGGAATAAACAAAACATTTGTATCTCATATATTTTTTGGGGGGTTATTTTTACTTGTGTGTATTTGCATATTTGACAGTCCTTCAGCTTGTTGGAGTTGAGGCAGACGAATCCCACCTGCTGCTCCCCTCACATGACTCTCCTCTCAGCACAGTGACATAAATGCAACACACCTTTTTCCTGGAGGGCGGCCTGTTTGAGCTGTCAGGCCCCTACCTGCCTCCTCCTCCTCCTCCTCTCAGGTGCATCCACACTCATCATCTGCCATGTTTGCCTCAACCTCCCATCGCTGCTGCTGTTCTGCACGATGCTTTTGATCAGGAGGAGAAACCCGTCGACTCTTTTATCGTGTGGCTTTAACGCAGCTTTCAAAGAAGAACTGTTCGGCCTCCACGCCGCCTCTTCCCCTGCTGGAGTTTTAAATGTTGGTTCACTCTGGGTTGGAGATGTCACTGACTCGGCTCTGGAGAGTGGGAGCTTCACTCAGGTAAGTTACAACCTTTCCTGTATCAACACATGATGTCTTCTTTCTGTCCAGTGCAGTGTTTTACTGCTGATTGTGTCACATCCCTGCTGCACTGCTTCCATTTCACTCGTGTATGTGCAGGATATTCAACTTTTTGTTGATTCATTTTTGATCTCATTGCACTTTGCTGTTTTCTGACACTTGCGTTATCCCACTCTCATGTGAATTATGATTCAAAAGCTCAACTTGAGCTCCATGTATGAGCTTTATTCATATTTTTGAAGTACATGTCTTCTCCACATGTGCAGAAGGAACTTTCTTTAGTTCCGATAGAGATTGCAGAATGGCTATTGACTGTTGTGGTGCAAACTCAGCGGCTGGTGTCGGAGTCTGAATCTAATGTGGTTGTTGTTTTTGTTTTGGAGATTATTAATATGTGAGTTGGATTCCAAGTTGTACAGTTCATTTATATAGGGCTTTTCTAGTTTTATTAACCACTCAAAGTCATTAACACACCTCCAATATCACACACACAGTCCAGGGTTTGGTATCTTTCTTTAGTCTCTGTAGTTTCTGCCTGATAGGCGAGATGTTTGTTTCTGGGATGAGTGACACTGACCTGAAACGAGGATCATTCCCCTCCCAGAAATAAACTAGAATCAATCATTGAGAAGTGGACTCTGTGGATTTGTGCGTTTTTCGTGTCATAAAGAAAGAGAACTACAACGTGTGAAGGAAAGACGCAGGATGAAATGGTGGAGAAGATTTGTTTCTGCTCCCCTTGACACCAGGGGCTCCTGCTCTACCCATAATGCATCACCTCCCGCTGTGATCTCTCACCTCAATTTCAAACTTCTAGACACGGATCTGTTCCATTTGAATAATTCACCGACAGATTTCTCTCCCCGTCGTCTCTCATTCGCTCCTCGTCCTTCTCCTCGTGCGTTTTTCTCTTTTCCATGTGGCCTAAAATTATCTACAAAATATGACTGAAATGTCAGCTGTAATTACGCATCATGCTTCTCTCTCTCTCCCCCTCTCTCTCTCCGTGCACATAACTCATTCATACAAGAGTAATTTTAGCTTTGCATGGATTTGCAGCACTTTCATTCTGGACTATGGAGTTTGTGGAGTTTTTAAATTTCTGTTCCGGTTCATGTTCTGTCTCTAAAACGAGGAATCGCCGCCTCGAGCAACTGTACATGTTAAAGAGACGATGTTAAAAGAGACCGGACCCGCACATCAAGTCTTAGATCTGCAACACGAGGACTTCAAACGCTGCTGAAACTCTCAAATGTGACCGAGCCAGGACTTACAAAGAGAGAGGTCCTGCAGGAGAAATTAGATTTCACCCTTATTAGGTATTTTCCACAGAGTCTTATTAGAGCCTGAGCGTGGGAACGGACCACATCAGAGCCACACACAGGGAGGGGATGATGGGAGAAACCAACGCTGATTAAATAACTGATTTTCTACTTATGTGAACTTAAATCTCGTGCAAAACACCCGCTCGTGTGTGTAGTTGCAACCCGTGTTAACACTCACAACAAAACACGGCCCCGCTGACGTCTGAAGACATTCCTCCAGCAGCTTCATCCTCAGCCGCTGCAGGTCCGGACTGTCCCACTCCTCTGGATCCACTCCCCAGTACAGGTCCACCACCTGGGAACACACACACAAAAGCCCATTCAGTGTATTTTATTAGAAGAAGACACAAACATAGAGGCGCATGGATGTGTTTTAGTAGATTCCAGAGGGTTAAGGATGTTTCTATTGTCCCAGTGGGGCAATTACAGAGAGAGATATCCACACAGGCCGCAGGTGAACACAGAAGCTGGACGATAAATACAATATAAAAGACAAAATCTCAATGAATTATTTATAATGCCTATAGCTGAATGTTCTCTACATCTCTAAAAAGAAAATATTCCAACTGTGGAAGAAAATAAATGGCGGAACAAGCTTCCACAGCTCAGAGGAACAAGGATATGATGGATTCTCTTTTTAAAACAGGGTTATACAAAAGGATTGTGTTATAGCTGGAGGTTGCTGCTGCAGGAAAACACATAAACATGTAAAGAGGATATGAAGACGTCCCAAATAGTTGACTCCGTGGACGTGAACCTCTGGAAATCTTCGTATAAATCGCGTGTTTAAGTGCAAATATCAGGTTTTCTATTCTCTTCATCAGCATCTTCTACGTAATGGCTAGTTTTGCATCTGTCGCCATCCGTCATGGTTTAGTTTACAGCTGAACAACATGTTTACATGTGAAGTACAGCTCAAGTGAGGATCCCTGGGCTTACAGTCCAAAGTTTTCTATATTGCCGACACTGTTTTCAACACTCTCAGCTGCTCTATGTGACTGAAAACAACAACACCCCCCTCAGCATTGAGAACCAGCAGGGAGAATCAACTGCACACACACACACACACACACACACTAACACATGCAGGCGACAGAGGAGGTCTCCCACAACACATTCATCACAAGTTTTGGCAGCTCAGACAACTCCAACTGTAAACACGCCACGGGGGGAATCTCCCACCAGAGGGGAGAGGAGTGAGGAAGCATCTGAAAGTGTGTGTGTGTGTGTCTGTGTGTGTGTGTGTGTGTGTGAGGCCCACGGCATGCTGCTGCTGGCTCGGGGCTCGTCTTAGAGGAAACAAGTCCTCCTGCCGGCCGCTTCCTGGGACTCTGTCGGCTTCTCTTCTTCAGGCCGGGGCCCGACGAGCGCCTCACAGTAAAAGACACATGAGGTCTGATGACCGCTGCTGCTCGGAGGCTCAGGTCTCAGTCCCTTAAAATGTCTAATGTGAACTTCTTCTTCTTCTCTGGTGGTTAAAAACGGTTTTGCATGAGGAGAAGTGATTAAGCAGCGGGGGGGGTGCTGCCGCCTCCCTTCGTGTCCCGCTGCCCACCACACTAGCAAATGGGTTTCACCTGGCACAATGACTGACACGTCCGCAGTGTGGCAGAGTGCACACACACACACACACACACACACACACACACACACACACACACACACACACAGACACACACCGACCGGCTGGCACTGACACCGAGTGTGTGGCGCAGTGTTTTGACAGTTTGGATGATATTCGCCTCCCCCCATCATTGGCGGCGGCGGCGGGGGGGCTGGAGCGCCACTCGGCTCATCTGCTTGTTCGTCTCCGTGCACCTGTGAGCAGCTGAGTCCCGGTGGAAGGAGACAGCTGTCACCTCGCTGCAGGAGTCCTCCCACAGACGAGCAGGGCGCTGAACAAATATTTTCATTAACAATCAGACCGCTGGCTTCCTGCCTGTTTGTCCTTTTAAAATGTAGCTTTTTTCAATCAAAGATGTTACATGTGACAATTCTGCATGAGAATAAATAGAAACAACCAGACTGTTGTTATATATTTGGTTCAACTTTTGCAGCTAGACTTTCAAAATGTTTCCAACAGCGTTCAAACCCAGAGAAATGCTCAGTTTTAATCCATGAGATGTTTCTTTTTTTTATTAAACTATTAAACTTTAAGGTCATATAAATGGAAGAGAAAGCCCCCGCCCCCCCCCCTCCCCCATCACAAATATCATAAACTTTCTCTAAAGGCAGATAAAGTCTTCCATCTACTTTTTGCGTGTCACCAGGACGAGCAATAAATCCTCTCGACTGAGGAGCCGCCACTTGGGACCATTTGTCAGTTTTGCTTGAGAAACGACCTAAATGATTAATGGATTTTAAAAATAGAAGCTGATGAATTTCGTCCGTTCACTATTTTTAGCTATAACATAAATGAAATGGCAAACTTACAGTGAATCCTTTATATTTGAGCAACGACAGCAGATTCAGAGAAACGCCTTAAACAATTGATTGATAATCAAAATTGTTTGTTTTGCCGTTCTACCAACAGATGATATATGACACGTGAATGCAGAATGAAAAAATAGTCCAGATCACATGTGTTCCCCTTGTCGTGCGCCCGCTAAAGGCTTTTACTTTGAAAATCTCTCCCACTCACTGGTGCGCACACGACGAGCCTCCCTCGTGTCGGCCTGTTGTGGAAAACGCATTGTGTAGCACATCAGTCACTGTGTATCAGTGTCACTAATCTACTTCCAGCCTCCATGTGTGGGAGACTGCAATCGGCCTCGTGTTGACACCGACCGGAGGGGGGGCGGGAGGGAGGGAGGGAGGGAGAATGAAGTGAGATGAGCGCCTGATTATGATTGGTTTCCACCGTCTTTCAAGCAGGTGACTGGGAGGATGAGCGGTAATTAAAAGATAAATGAAGACATTCGTCATATCTAGTGGCCTTGAGCATGTGTGTGTGTCTGTGTGAAGTGTGTGTGTGAAGTGTGTGTGTGAAGTGTGTGTGTGTGGAGGACAGAGTGATTGAATTTGCCCACATCAGCCGGGACGAGGGAGAAACGGCGAGCTGGAGGAATGCTTCTCCAAAATGGCCATAAACACTAGAGTGGAGTTAAGAGCTTTGGAAGGTGTTCCTTAGAAGACTGGTTCTAGCTGGAACTATTTCACAGCTTCCCTCCTCCTCCTTCTTCTCCTTAGAGCCAACTTCTTCTTTGCTCTTCCTGATTACTTTCCCTCTTCCCCTCCACTACGCCGCCGAGGGCGCCGCCGCTTGCGTAAGAGCCGAAGCTGCTTCTGCTAAGCTGCTTTCTAATGCCCTTGGAGGGCGCCTGCCCACGGCCGGTCAAGCGCAGGAGAAGCAATTTTTTTTTCTCCTTTTGATTCATTTATTGGATGTTAGACTTTGGGATTATACCCAAGATACCCAGGAAGAAAGGGCATGAAATCAGGCGGGGGAAAAGCCCCACCAACTGTAAAAAAAAAAACAAGAGTAAAAATAGATGTGGCGCCCACATAGAAATATCTTAAGCTCTGTACTGCAGGCAGTTTTACTAAGAACATGTAGTAAATCTCTAAGAATGTTTGATGAATGCAGTTTTCTGAGAGCTCGAGAAAATTGCAAGTTTTAGCAGCAGATCTGGAATCAGATATATTTATGCACCGATATGAAAAACACATGCATGAAGGTTAGATCTCCGAATCGTATGTTTTACTTGATTCAATTCCTGGCTTCTCTGATACGAGGTCACACTTTCCCTGCATGACTCTAACGGAGATGATTGAGGTTGTCAATAACGCGTTCCTCGGAGAAGACTTCACGTGCACGCCTCGGAGTGAAATCCGTCACGCTCTGAGAACGCCGGGGCCCTTTAATGGCTCCGTGTTTCAGACTGATAAAGCTCGACCAAAGCACGTTGAGGTTAACAGCCAGTCAAAGACACGAGGTAATGAGATCCAGGGACTCGCCGAGGCTCTAATGAGGCACCGGCTCAGGGAGATATACATTTTTCCATCACACAAGGGTTCTGATAGGTCACTCTGAAGCTCGCCACACGTTCAAATTATAATTAATTTGGTTGATTTTTTTTAGAGCCTGTCAAACACAGCTTTGAGATGCCTGAGAATTAAATGGGAAGCAGGCACAACTCTGAAGCTCCCTGAACTATAGATTGAATATAAATTTGGACGTTGTGTCTCCAAATCCTGTCACTAGTCAGAATAGAAGCAAAAATAAAAGTGTATTTTGACTTGTTAGTTGTGTCCCCATCAACTAACATGGAGGAGAAGGGGTACATGACCTATAAGCTACTATAGCCAGTCACCAGGGGGCGAGGGAGATGATTTATTTTCACTTTTAAGAGGCTGTCATATCCTCCATCTTTATATACAGTTTATGCCTTGAACTTAAATAATTTGACTTGTAAAGGAACATTTTAAAAATATTTATTTTGTTGTCGTGTAAGAAAATTAAGCAAATATTGCTGTGTTATTGGGAAAAGGTGAAAGGATAAATATGTTAAACTTATATTTAGGTCAATAATGTTAATTTGTGTTACTCCTTGAAAGGGCTAGCTACTAGGAGTGCGACCAACGTGATGTCACTATGCTGCAGAAGTTTCATTCATCGATTGTTTGCACCGCACATTCCTGCATTTGGGGAAAACACAAGAAAACCGAGAGCCTGTCAGATTTGGGTCAAGCTTGGTTTGTTTTCTCTCGGGAAGGAAACTCAGAAAAAGCATCATACGTCTCATTTAATCTTTTTGAAAGGGGTTTAAATCTTAACTTTAAAACATTTCTGTAAACTCCTTGAGGAGGCTTGAAGATCAGACCTGAACCATAATCACGTTCAGAATTAAAATTGAATTATTCACATTACTTGTGCAGCTAATTTTGCCTGTGGGACGTTAAGTCTTAATTCTTTGACTGTGCAGAGGACTCCCTGACTTTAACAATTCGTGGGAACCAGTATAAACTGAGTGGAGCGAACTCCTTCCACATAAACCTATCTCTCCACAGCTCCTCAGTTCAATCAGTGTTTCTCTAGAGTCACAAAAAACAACAGTAGGTCAAAATACAATATATTCATTTCCAAATCATTGAGAGATTTTCGAGGAACAGAACATCTCGGGGCGGACCGGCTGATTTTTTTGCATTTTAACCGAGCGTAAACCCGGTGGTGAAACAAATGGCGGCTCGGGCTCAAGCAGCTGCTCGGAGTCCATTCATTTCTCTAATCAGAGACACACTGCCTGCGGTGAGTCATCTGGGCAACATCGCTCTTTGTAAACCAGCGGGTTAACTGCAGACCACGGCACAACAACAAGTGTCTCACTCAGTTTGCCGGGAACGATTCTCCAGTTAAAGTTCTCTCTATATTCACAGCAAATATACTCAAACAGACTTTATAATCAGGTCCCGGTCAGTTTCAAAAATCTCTTTATTTAGATTTTACCAGATCGCTTTAATCCGTCTGTCCGTCAGAGAGTTTTCTTTCTCCGAGATCCTCCGCTGACAGCCGATAAACCGACCGGGCCCAGAATATAACCTTCACTGTGACAGTGATAAGACATCATCTCCTCAGAATGAAGACGCCTCCCGAGGGCCGAGAGAGACGCGGTGCAAGCGAAGCCTTAGATGTATTATTCCGATTTGACTTCTGATTGTATTTGCTGATTGTCATTCAGGCAGTTGGCGTGTTTGTGTGTTTCTGTGGAGGCCGAGCGGCGAGGGGGAAAACGGTCTCGGAGGGGGGGGGCGGGGGGGGCGGGTGAATGAAAGTGGCGGCCTGCTGCTGCTGCTGCCAAGGAGCGGAGGAAACGGACGGAGGAAGAAAAGGAGAGGTGGAAGAGAGAGAGAAATATGGCGTGCAGTCAGACAGATGGAGGAGTGAGGGATGAAGAGGGTTCACGCCATGTGACAGGTGATGAATTTGTCATCTTCCAAGTTTTTCCGCATCTGAAGATTGAGTATAATAAATATATTGTAACTTTTAAGATTTTTCATAAAAAGTTATTTAAGGACATTTTTAGGTGGGTGAAATTTCGAAGAGCGTCTTTTCCGACAAAGCCAAGCTGACAGCCACGTTCTCCTTTTTATAAAAGTGCAAACAAAGGAAAAGGCTTTTTTGTTTTTTTGTTTTTTTAATCGTCGTCACATGTTCACGCCTCATCTCGTGAGTTTGAAGCGACGCCTGAGTGACAGCCGTTGAATCAATTCGCACAGCTGTGGCCCTTGGAAACTTTTATTTTAATTGTAGCGGCTGTGCATTTGTGTGTGTTTGTGTGTGTGATGGTCTGCGAGTTGGCAACCGTAGCGAGGTTTGCCCACATCGTTAACATCTGTTTCCTGCAGCCCAGCGATTCCGTTTAAAGGTCATTTATGTGGAGGATCATCAGAAATGCTTCTACTCCTAAACTCCTACATGTAGAAGGTGGTGATGGTATTGTTATGGAGCTGGGGGATGGGGGAAATCTTTCATGTTTGGATGGATGAACGTAAATGTAAAACCGTGGTACAAGTGATAGAGTGGAGATCTGTTGGGGGGGAGGTGAGGGTTCTGGAAGGCTGATGGCCGGAGACAAGGGGAGACAAACAGGGACTGGCAGGACGAAGGACGGAGCCTCAGAAGGACGGAGCCTCAGAAGGACGGAGCTGTGAGCAGGGCTGGGTGAGTGTCCAGCCAGCAGGGGGACGAGCTGAGCGGGATCTGAAGGCTGCTGCGGGCGGAGGTTTGATGAGTGGGCGGTGGGGGGGAGGGGGGGAGCAGGCGGACGAAGCAGTGGGCTGAGTGAAGCCGGAGACGTGTGGAGATCACAGGCTGCTCATAAAGATGACTGCTCCCCCAAATGTCAAGCCATAAGCATCTCTATCGCCACCTGCTCAGGTCGCCTACTCCATGTTAGTGGATGGGACACGGACCATTTCCCATTAGTTTGGTTTTAATTCGATATTTGATGCTATAAAAACCAAGTGAAACATCACGACTGACAGCTGAGACTGACTCGCAAATTGCACAGACTGTAAATGCACAAGATGGTGGCCCGTTCCTCATCCTGGATATTATGGCTTCATTTCTAGAAAGGGGGGGCGAGTCATTGCATCTGTTGCCTCCCCAAATTCATGGGGATTTAACAATATATATTTTTAACTTGAGGGAATGTTCCCCCTTATAAATGTACGATGTTAATGTCTCGCAATATCTGAATAAAGACACGTACCAACTACTGCACCCAACAAATAATTCAGATAGGAGTTAATCTGTGTTTGAGCTGCAAGCATGAAAATCCACTGATCAGTGTTCAGCAAATACCACCACATGGCTGGAGATGAGTTCTTTTGTTCCCCCCCGACTGACGCCAGCCAAACCTCACACACCATCAGTGATCTGTCTGTGAGACCTCGTCTGACCCTGGTCCGCTGTGTGCGTCCACCGGCATCGCTCAGTCGTCATGTGGCTGTTTAGTGTCATCTCTTTAAATGGTTGAGCACACGTATGAGTGATGAAAGCCTGGAAGAGCAGGAAACATGGGGATGGACCCCCCCCCCCGCCTCCACTCCCTGGTCGCTGCTTTGCACTGATTGAATGAGGACGCACCCCTCGGCCCCTGGGCTGGATCTCTGTGTGCTCTTCCTCCCTCTATCCGTCCCTCCCTCTCTGTCGATCCCTCCACATCCTCTTATGAGGAAGGATTGAAAAGGAGTCGTGTGATGAGGGACCCGAGGAAAAGTGAGTTTCGTCAGCTTTGGCATATGTGTGTCAGCGTGTGCCAGAGGACGTGTGCCAGAGACGTGCATGTGTGAGGCTGAGGGGGGGGGGGGGTGGGAATGAAAGACAAATTTATGAAAGTAGTGAACGCGTACGTGTTTTACATGTTAAACACCAAAACTGGAGACTGCTTTTAGCGAAGGTGCCAACTCTCACATGGCGTGGGTGAGGACGAGGAAGAGTTGGGGGGTTTGGGTAGAGGAGGAGGAGGAGGACGAGGAGAGAGGGAGGGAGGGTGGGTGAGAGGAGTAAGTGAGTCATAGTAATAACTCCCAGGCCTTCTGCATCATCATTTCAGCTCAGGCTTTGTCACGGCGAGCTGAATCACCAGACAGACACGTGGCCACGCACAGTGGAGCCAGAACGTCATCGTGCACACGGAGGCATCAGAGGGACGATCGCTACGTCTATGAGTTTGATGGTTTGTTATATTTTCATATCTATGATGAACCATTCATCATAAACTGGATGCAGTCATTTGGGCATTAAATCTGTGATGCTTTCCTTTGGAGCTTTCTAATCGATGACGAAGGGTTTTCAGTAACCGGCTCCTCATCCGAATGAAACCTCAAAATTATCCTCTGATCACGCCTGCATTATCAGAAATATATTCAATTCCATTAGGACTTAGTACTAAGTGTATATCTTACTGTGCATTTACCAGAGAGGAACCTCTGAAACTTTCTTATATTTCCTTGAGATGGACATTTTAAGTCTTTCTGATTTTGATCAGACTTTGAGCCTGACACGAAAAAACTTTAACGTTGAATGACTTATTCCCACGTCTCTTGAAAGTTCTTTATTTTCAACAAATTGTAATTTTTCTTAATCAACTCGTTTGTCATTTACTGAAAACCATGGTTATGTAGAAAGCAGTAGAGTAACACATACTACCAGTGCTAGTATACTTCTTGTTACAGCTAGGTCCTCAAATGAGTACTAACGCCAGGATGCTATGAACCAGCGAGGTGGAACATGGGACTGATGGTGTAGAACCACCGGACAATGTGCACCCCCCGTATTGATGTTAACCTCCACAGGAAACAAGGCCGCACCACTCAGCAAACCAATATAACACTGTTTACTTACAGCTGCTGTGATTCTGATTGTTTTCCTTCTTCGAGACTCGTCGACAAGTCAAAACTTAAACGTCTATTTAAGGAATTCGTAAAATCAGTCGGAACATCTGTAGACGGCATGTGCTCGGAGCTGTTTATGATCTAATCGATCACAAGCCCCCCCGCACAACTCCTCAAACCCTTCCCAGGAACAATCTGTGACACAGATCTTTGAGTGACTCCGGGGCTCTCCTGGATTTTGTTTAACAAACAGACCCCTGATAGCAATCTCTCTCTCTCTCTCTCTGTGTGTGTGTACAGTACACTGATGCTGATTTGCAATGCAAATGATCTTGATGAGTGGACACCACGGGGGAGAGCTCTGCAATTCTCCGACAACAACAAAGGGAGAACCCTCGCGTTACGCCGCTTTACCTGCGGCTACATCTGTGCCAGCACCTCGCTGATGGAAGCCTTATCTGAGCTGGCCTTCTGTGCGTTTAAAGATACACAGACCTCTGCTTGAAGCTCTGAGGGGTTTCCCTCAGGCATCTATGGCTGTGTACACCATCATGTAGATTTGGAGCCACTGAACGGTCAGCTCTGTCAAACCACAGCTATGGAAGTTAAGGTGAAGACAGAGGACGAAGTCAGGAGAGAAGTAGAAAAGCAAGTTACCTGGAATTCAATCCCATAGTTCTCCCTGCAGAAGTCTCGTAGTTTGGGGTAGACGTGCTCCTTCAGTGCGTTCCTCTCTGCTTCTGTGTCTGAAGAGAGAAGAGGGAGGGAAGCTTATTGTAGCACATGTGTAACAGATGGATGTTGAATTTAAAAGCCTTGATTTGTAGGATGTCTTGTTTAACTTAATGGTGAAAGTTTTATGGAATAATTTAACATTTTGTGTCATTTTCCCGTCAATTTCTTATCTTTCCCGTAGAGTAGAAACAAACCCTTATAATAACTGCTGACCTTTATAACATGTGGAAAGATTTTGTGTGACCATTACAATAAAAATAGATTTCAATGCACATTGGATTCTGTGACGCGTGATACCACTGTGCAACTGGGATGAGTGCATACAGATGTGTTGACTTGCCCTTTATTTGTGAGCACATTTGCTTAATATTTGTAATTAATTGAGAATTAAACACTCAAATTTGCGGTCCAATGACTAAGACAATAATCTAATATATGCACAGCCACAGAGTAAATACGATTGGCCAGCAGAGCCAGGGCCGACACACATACGGCTGCAGAATTTATGCCACATTACCAAGGCAGTGATCATATTGGACAGAGGCGGTGTCACCGAGCGAGAGCCCACGGCCTGTTGACGTGTCCCACTTTCTCCCCCCCCCCCCCCCCCCCCCCCCCCCCCTCACCCCCGCCCCCCCTTTTCCACTGTCTTCCAAATGGTTACCGTAATGTATTTGGACAGGCTCAGTCTCTTCCCCCCCACCCCCCACCTCTTCTTCTTTCCTCTGAAGGGAGTGGACGGACGGGTGAGAACGGAGCGAGCTAACCCCACCCGGGCCGGACGGAGCGCCGGACATCCCCTCGGCCGCGGAAACCGTGTCATGCGCCGCGTGAGTGGAGGAGCTCACAGATTCGGTCTGACGGATCGGTCTCCAGTCTATCTTTAGCAATGGCTCCGGGCCGCGGCCGCACACGCATCTGCCCAAAGGCGACCCGAGCAAAATGTCAAATCAAAGCCGAGACGCTTGTGATAGTATGCAAATGGTGAAAAAAAAAAAAAGGCAGCTGCTGCAACAGTGGAGCTGTAGTCTGCTTCCTGTGGAGACACATCACAGTACCAGGCAAGTAGAAGGTCTCACGGTGACACGGATGACATCATGGCTGCAGGAAATAGCACAAATTTGGATGAAACCTTGTTTGTGTGTTTGTGTGTTTGGGAATGAGTGCCGCTCGCTGTCTCCATGTGACCTGACAGACTCCACTGTGTTGCTGTTTGTATTTTCCGCTGATAACAGCAAGACGCTTCTCTCTCCACCTCATTCTTTCTCTCTTATTTTCGTGGGACGATGATGAGTTATGGCAGCCTGACGTATGTGTGTGTGTGTGTGTGTGTCTGTTGTGTACACGCCCACATGCAAAGGAACAATGACAGAATGCTAGGTTTGCCCTCTCTCGCTGTGTGTGTGTCCTTGCCGATGGTTTTTTTCCAATCTGTTCATTTCTATCTGTTCTTTTCAGATATGTCACCTCAGCCACTTTTAAAAAATTCTCTCTCACTTATTTTTCCTTTCTCTCTACCTCCTCATGGGCGACCTGTCGAAAAAAAAGAAACACAGCCAAGGCTCCTGGTTCCTGTCCTTTCTTATCCATCTGTCTTTCATACACTTGTCACTTCAGTTACCCAGAATAAACCAAATCCAGTCCTTTCTCAGGGACATAAACATAATCACGATATTATAAAATTGCAAGACCGATGTGGAACTGAGGGCTGGAGACTGTCTCTGCCTGTAGTTTGAAGATAATGTGGCATTTCAAAGGTTGTTCTCTAACTTATTGTTTGACTTTATCTTCAATAATATGGAAGTAATATTCTGGTCGTACTTGTCTTAACTTTTATTCATTATGGTCTTAAAAAGTCATAAATATAACTTGTGGAAACCTGCAGCAAACAATGAGTATCTATAAATACTATTTGGTTTGAACCTCAAACTTTCAAATTTTGAGAAGCTGCCCCCAGTGAATATTTGTCTTTGCTATATAACCCCGTTTCAGCACAACTAAAACAAACCGAACAGATTAACCAAAATCACATCACGCTGCCTCAGCTGCCTCCTCACGTCGGTCACTCCTCAGCCGCTCTCTCCCAGGCTCATCAACACGCATCTGACAAAGCCATCGCTCAGCTCTCATCAAGATTCACTAACCGACACTTTAGAGACGCTCGGTGAGCACAACTGCTCAGAGGCCTGTGATTAAACGAGAGAAAGAGAGAGAGAGAGAGACGGCAAAGTCCACAAGACAAGTGCCCGAGCAGATGAAATGGAAACAATGCTTTGATTTGGGGTCAACAAAGATGCACCAGCGTGTGTGTTTGTATCTGGGATGATAAATGGTTTGGTTCAGATTTCTACCTCCTTCCCGATACAGTGAAAGGAATTTGCTGACCATCAAACAAACAAGCCAACCGACCAATCAAATCACATCTCACTCGTTGATGGAGGTCACGAGTTCTTAAAGAGAAAAAACTTTTTGGGTGTAACTGTTAACAACTCGTTGACGTATGCAAACTGTAGAAAGTCCATAGAGAATTCATTTAAAGCGACATAATCATAAAAAAAACTTTGAAAACCACCAGTCAAGCAAATATTCCAACAAATCAGGACTGTAAACATTCTATAGACTTGACGTTTAATTACACAGTTGAAAGAATTACAAACTGATGAATTGACAATAACATTTTAGCTTCAAAATTCGGCTCACGGCCTGCAGCACCTTGTTCTTCCTTAAAAGCACAGAACCAAATCTCCCCTACATCAAAGTTAACCACACGAGACCGAACATCCCCCCCCCCCCCGCCGCTCTCCTCCTTCTTCGTCTATACCACCCAAACTCTCTCATGTGCAGAGCTGAACCTGCGCGGCCGTGATGCAAACGCACAGTCAGTGAGCAAATCGATAGCGAGTGACCTGGAAGACGCCGGGGGGGGGGCAGACTGTGGCTGTGTGGAGCAGCCGTCCATGAAGGCCAGATGTTGCTGCGTTTCCCGAGCAAACGGAGAGACCCGGATATCACTGAATCAGGAAACGAGGAATTCCACTGGTGGTAATCGAGCCACGACCCCAACCTGATGCTCACCAGCTACGGTGTGGAATAGAAATAACATGAAGCTGGTTGTCACAGTGGCGGGGGGGGGGGGACTCTCATGCCTCTGTGACTCGTATTTGATTAAGTGACCCTCTCACTGGCTGCAGGCATGATCCAGTGTTGGTCTACCCAACGTGAGAATGTGCCACGTTCACTGGGGAACATCTGCACCGCCAGCTGTTGCCTCCAAAACCACTAGTGGGTCTTTTGCGTGTTTCATGTGTTTGCCAGCAACACACTGGACTGATTAACGACTTTCAAGATCACACAAGAGCTGTGTGCTAATTCGAGGGGGGGGGGGGGGGCGGTAGCATTTGAAGAGCGGTAGCGACTGGGCTTTTCAAACGTGGTCAACCGATGTGTCCCTCTCGTCCCTGAAGCCTCCAACAGGTGGATCCTCCTCAGATCGACCTATCAGAGGATTCACTGCACTTCGGGTAACTGTTTTAAAAAACCACGGCTTTCTAACTCGGCGTGCGGGGGGGATTAATATTCAAATGTGACTCCGAAACGTGTGTTCATTAAAGGTGTGATGCTATTCTAACATAGGTAACACGTTCCTGAGCTTCTGTCTCCACTTTGTGTGAAGAGGGATTTAGTTTCTGAATTTAATTTACACCGAGTCTATTTTTAAAAAGCCTCGCTGCAAAACGCCCATAGGTGGAAGATTGCACTTTATTTTTCCAATCGTGAAATATCACTTTTTAATCTTTGATGATAAATCTGTTTACTTGACATTGTGATCTAGACAAATTAAGATAATATATGTTTTACTCCAAGGAAGATTAAAGTGTGGGAATGTTTTAGAGTACAGTATCTATTCCTCAGTTATGGAATAAATCAATAAAAAAAAAATGAATCATATTGTTGTGGCTTGAATTGTGGGTTTAAATAGAAATAGATTCCCAAACTAAAAAATATCTTCCAAACAGACGTTGAATTAACATTCATTGTAAGTTGCCGGTCACGTTCTGTTCATTTCTAATCTCAGTTAACATTATTATGCCTCCAAACACCCCCCCCCCCCCCCCCCCCCCCCCCCCCTCGCCACAGCCCTTCATGTGCACATAAAATAAAATTCCCATTAGATATAAACCGCCCGCAGACCGCACCAGTTTCCTGGAGGTTAATTACGTCGGTTACGAGTGGATAATCACTGTGTAATTTTACTCAGGTGGATCCGGGCGGGCTGCTCGCTATCACCTCCATCATCTCTCCCCCCCCCCCCCCCCCCCCCCCCCCCAGTAAAGTGTTTTTTTTACAGTGTGTTCCGTGAAATGGTTTTGAACACGCCGGGAGTTGGACGAGCGTGCGAGGGGCAACTGCTGAATTTTGTCAGAGCGACGTCCTGAGGGGTGTGAGATTGCTCCACAGCGATCGGGGGGGAAAAACTCTGGGAGAGGTCACTGGGCAAAAAAAACACAAAACACAACCCTGCTGCCAAAACGAGACACAGCGAGCTTCCTCTCTCGCTTCGGGACACGAGCAGACGCGAGGAGGTGGAGAACGCCATACGCCTGCGTCATAAACTTTTAACGTGCTACAGAAATAAAAAAAAAAAGAAATACCAGCACCCTCTAGATTTTCAGGATCCTTCTCTTTAAACAAAAGCTGCCCTTGATACAGTCTCCTCACCGGTCCTCCCTCCCTCCCTCTCCCTCCCTCTCTCTCCCACCAGACTCTATTAGAATTGAAGGAACTCATTCCTATTCTTAAAGGCGAGATAATCAGGAATCCCAAAAAATACCTACAACACAAACCAAAAGAAAAGATAAGCAGAGTTAACAGGAACTTTGGGAGTAATCTTGGGGGGGGGCTGCGATGTAAGTGGTCTCTGTACTGACACACTAAATCCTCGCTGATGGTGCACGGGAGGGTTCGGGATGATTTTATGCATCACATCCCCGAGGCCTCTCGCCTTTTATCAACTCTAAACAGCTTAAGTGATAGCTTGCATACGAATGGCAGCCGATGGCATGTGAGCCGACGCCAGAGCCCCTGAGGTGACAGCGGCAAAGGTAATGGAGATGTCTCGATATGCTTATATGGATTTACACATGCACACACACTGACAGCTGAGACAGTCTGCATAGTGCACACAGAAAACATTCAGAAATAAATCATGTCAGGCTTGTTTGTTGCTGCCACGGGCCCGAACAGATAGCTGGGTGTTTAATTGATCGGCTGTTGCTGACACACACACACACACACACACACACATACGCACACAAGCGGACAAGAACACGCACATGCACACACACAGCGACAGACGGATTCATCCACCTGAGCCAAAACCTTGGGATCCATTAGCGTCATGGGAGCAGGATGTAAATCCAGTTAAATTTGTTGTTTGGCTTTGACACACTGTAGCACATGGTGAGATAAATCCACTACACTGTGAAGTCAACTTTCTCGTGTAGCATCTGACATCTAATGAAATGTAGCTGCGGTCCGGATATTTTCCAGAAATCTTCCGGAGGGGGCCTGTATGTGAAACAAGTCGGTCGCTCTGGATCTTTTCCAGAGCGACCGACTCCTGCTGTTGTGAAGGAGTCTGACCCGGACGATGTAAAAGTCCGACTCCCCGGAAAGATCTAGAAAACTTGCTCCACATAGTATTCTCTATATAAAGATGGACGACACTTTCTCGCACTATCCAGAAAGGTAGCTAAACTCCACGAACCCATGTACTCTTTAGTTTGGTTCACGTCCCATCGACTAACATGGAGGAGGCAGTATATATGCCCTATACTGCAGCTAGCCACCGGGTGGAGATCGAGACGCTTCACTTTAACTGAGCCATCTTTATGTACAGTCCATGGTCCGGACATTTCCCCCGTCTGAAACCAGCCGGTTGTGCCGTGCCGTGACCCGGCAGAGGTCTTAGCATCCGAATGCGTCACCGTCGTCTTTTTGATTAACGGGGCATTAGGGTCAGCACGTTCAGCAGAGCCAACGCTATAGAGCACATAAAACTCTCACTGCCGTAGATCAAAGTACAGAGTGCCCCCCCCCGCCCAGCCCCCACCCCTTCCATTCTCACATACACAATAAAAAAGAAGTGCTGCTCCACAGTTATGTTGGCGTGATTATCACTGCAGATAGCATGATTCACCCGCCCCTGCCTCTGCTATCACAGATTACACAGTTATGTGCGATATATATTTTGTTAACTTTCATCGAGGGGGAAATTCATCAACATAAGCGCGATCCTGCCCTGGCCTTGGGTGACTCCTTCACAATGGCGCGGCTGCGTTTCGTTGCCCACACATTTATATTTCGGAGACATGAAGGGATAAATACTCGGAGTTGCCGAGTCGCTGCCGAGCTCTCAAGGCCAGAGCAGCGTTCCGCCCAGCAGGGATTTAAGGAGCGGTTCTCTTATTGTGACTGAGTGCCGTGGAGAAAAAGGTCCTTTTATACATTTGTGGCATGTTATTGATTCGCTGTCTGTTGTGACCACATTATACTGCACAGCTGCAGCTAAATAAATGCATGGACAGCCCCCTCTAGTGAAGATGGAGATAGAGGCTCGGCAGCGGCACTGAGGGCACACCAGGGTCACACTCATGAGTAACGGCACATGACGTCTCAGCAGGGGAGGGTCTGCAACGGGGGAAAGAAAGTCTGCGAGTAGAGGGTGTGAGGACGGTTTGAATCTGTTCTGCTGCTGAGCACGTAGCTGCAACTGGAAATACAAAGTGAACTCATCCCTACACATCTAAACAAATGCAAAGAATACTTCATTACATGTTTGATTGGACTATTGTGATCTAGTTGGGACTCAGCAGTGTTTCTGTGCAACTGTCTGAAGTATACATTGTGTTTGGCTCCATTACTCTAATATGGATTCTGGATATCAGCATCTCGCTTCACATGAAACTAGAGCCCCGACCCATTTGTTATCGCTCAATATACATATCGTGTTTATGTTTGCCGCTATTTTACAGAATAAACAATGCGTGCAAAGTGTATTTATGTTTTCATTTAAGTTCAAGTTCATTCAAGCTCTTTAGATTTATGTGTTCTTTTTATTTATAGTCATCTATAATAAAGTTTATGGTTAAACTGTAAAGTATCAATCCTTGTCTCCACTGCTGTGGATATTGTTTTGGTATTTTGAACCTCCGACCTTCAGTACACATAATATCTTAGTGACTTAAAATGCTGTTTGCATGTGGCTGAGAGGCCTAAATAACAAGTTCTCTTTGCAAAATATACACATTATTGTGGAAAGGGTGTTGATCACATTCATTTGTCATAAGCATTTGCTCAAGCCATCTTTTGTTTACTTGACAAGACAGCTTCTAAGCCCAGTTTTCCATTTTTACCAAAAAATGTTGGAAGAGCCTCGCATCAACACAAAGCCTCCTCCAAGTAGATTTCTGGCCAACTCATTAGTTGATTGGAGTAATAATTACAACAGCCAATTAGAGAGCAGGCTGGGGTTACAAGTAGTCGAGGGGTTCTCCTGGTAAAGGTGTCACCACCTGTCCCCAGTACGGTCTGACCTGCACATTCATCTGATGGATTGAAAATGAGTTTCAGCCCATCGCTTCACTTCAGGTCATAATTAGCTCTCCTCACAGCTCAGGCGGAGATGTGTACCTTTCCATTTCAGCCTAAAAATAACTATTGGAATAGCCCGCGTGTTTTTCCGTCTACATTTACTTTGCGATGGAGGTGGGAGGGGGGGTGACGAGATGATCTGAATGACTGAGTCAGCTACAGGTGGCAAGACGACGCCAGACTTTTCTGCCTCTGCTGCAGATCATAAATGTGCAATAATCCGAGGTCAATTCATTCATTCTTTTCTTGGTCTGCAGCAAGGGCGAGCAAATGACAGTGATGTATCGACCTCCCTTTTTATAAATCCTGGTGCCCTCCTTCTCTTTCTCTGTCTTCCTCTCTCTCTCTCTCTCCTAGCCTACTCTACTTCCCTTGCCTTGTTTACTCCAGTTTTACCGAGCCTATTTTTACCCCCTTTGGCCCAGAGGGCATATTCAAATACAGAGCTGCAACTGGGTGTCTCCCTCACGACCCCGGCCCTTTTGCACTCTGCTCACACCGTGCACCCTGTGTCCAGAGCAATCTGCTGCTCTGCCGCGTTGCCCGAATGAATCATGCACCCATTTGTTTCCATTTGGTCGTCATGTGGCCTTGCGTAACCTAATTTTAAGACATGTTCCCAGTCGCTCCAGCAGGTTAAGTGGGTCCTTTTAAATGTCACTGGTGAATGGACTCGAGCTGAATCCCAGAGTCCTGACTTCCCTCTGAAAGCCAGTGCTACAGATCCCCAGCTGTGGACAGTGGCTTTATTCTCAATCCCAATGCATTAACCTTATAGATTTTACATCACATGCCCGAAGCCAAAGTGTTTCCCTGCACTTGTGGGGGAACGCTGCAGATTTTCTCCCTGTGATTAGCTTTTTCCAGAATAGATCTTAGAGAAGCGGGATACACTAATTCCCCTCTGCAGGTAGTAGATCTCAAACACCGCACGAAACATTTGTAAAGATTAAGTGAGGAGGAGGAGGAGGAGGAGGCTGCGTCTTGTGTCATGTGTGCGGGACGGGGATGGGGATATTACGCATGCAGGCTCTTACCGTCGGGGTTGGCACAGATGAAGACGCGGACGCTGCGGCCGGTGGGGACGTGGTGCGGCGGCAGGGCGTTGATGTTGCCGCTGACGGCCGCCCTGCGCAGCGCCGACTCCCGCGGGCAGGGCTGCCTGCTCCCCACTCCCGACGGCCACATGGGGGGCGACTTCCAGCGTGGCTGTGGGGACACATACAACAGCAAGGGTTCAACGTTAGCGTGGCCAGGGGTGGTTGAGGATGATGGAGGAGGAGGAGGAGGAGGAGAGGGAGGGTGGGATGGCAAATGGACAGACGTGCAAGTTTACGCGCAGATTTCCCGGATCCATCCATCAGCTTGGGGCGTTATTCATGGCAGAGGCAAATAGGTGAAGATGGTTTTAGTAATTGTGCCAAGAACTTTTTTTGGGCACGTTTAGAGGCTGAGGACATAATTGGTCCAAAGCACTTTCAGGACTCACAGGAGGTCTCTGTGTTGTCCTTCCTCACATGCATCGCCTAATGCAGATAATATAAATAATAGAACATTTGACTCCAGGTTTTGAAGCCCTACAATCGGCTGCCTTGCCTTACCAAGAACGCCGATGCTCCTCCACACGCATCCACACACCAAATCAAGTTAGGATGGATCTGCCAAATCTCCTCCAAAACACAAGGGATGACACAGAATGTGTTGCTCGCATGCATTCATGTGCTACGGGTATAAGAATAGGATATTACGCACAGCCTACTACCGCCATGGTGCATGCGTAATTTGTACATGTCCTTGGACGCATTCATTGAATTGTCATGCCACTGAGCTGGGACACAAACAGACACAACAGAACGAGACGGGGACACAATCTCGGGATGGACGAGCAAGGCAAGCATCCGTCGTGTTCCCACCCCGGAGACGATGCTTGGGCAAAGGGGGCGAATAACCCGCTAAGCACGGTTATGTCGCCGGGGAGCAGATGTCAGGTTCGTCGGGGGTTTTCCGGGAGTTGGTCTATCCTGACAAAAAAAGGCGGTGGAGGACAACAACAACAAAAAAAGAGAGGAGCGGGTAAAAGTTTGGGGTAGTCCACTAGTGGGGACTACATGAGATCCTCAGGGGAGGGGGGGCACGCAACTACAGATCGCCGCGTCCGCACGGCGCGTAGAGGAGATGGCGATGCTGCCGGAGACGGGCACAGAAAACGGGGACACTTCGGTTGTTGCTCACATTCATTCGCTTCATTTCGCGGCTCCGGGATGTATCCAAGCGGTGAGAGGAGGTGGAGGAGAGCGAGCGCGCCCATCAGAGACGCTGCGGCCGAGAGGCGACGCCGGGAGACCGCAGCAGGACGGACGACGCCGTGTGTCGGAGCGCTTCTCCCCGTGGCATCCTCCTGTCTCTGCGGAGCCGAGCGGGCGGGAAGCGCGAGACAGTCAAACCGAGGCTACCGGTAGACCTTGTCAGAGTAAAATATCCCTTGGATGAAACGCGTCGCAGCTCTACACTCAGATGGACTAAGATCCTTGAAAACGCTTGGAGGGGAATAGTCATATTTATAAACTTATTTGTGTTTTTCCCCTTCATAAAAAAAGCTCCAGAATCGTCTAATTGCACTAGTTCCCAGGGTTAGTGCTTTTATTCTGAAAGTAAAATAGTTAATTCCGGTCTGGCTCTACTTTTCCTTGTCACACTTGACTCACTCTCTCTCCTCAGCGATTTCTATTAAAACTACAACCGCTTGACTTTTCGCCAATGACTTTACAGCTTTGACAAATCAAATGTTTTAACTTTATAAAGTCTTTTACTTTATTCCTCAGCCCCTAATTTTACTTTCACATATTCAAATTTTGAATCTGTCAAAGTGCTTCACTCTATCTGGTTTGTTGTCAAAGGCATTAAAGAGATACTGCACACTTGCATTTGTTCTGTTGAGCTTTATGCTAATGCTCTTTATACATTACTGCTGGTTTTATTATCTATTAGAAAACTATCGTACATTGCTAAGTAGGTTTACGCAGACAAGGGAATTGGCTGTGTTGTGTTTTGTGCAAGCAAATATAGAAATGCAATCCTTTACCAATTCATTTATTATTTTTATTTAAAGGTTGAATAAGGTTCATAACACCAACTACTGTTTCAAACCATATTGTACCTAACAAGCCCAAAGATTATCTGCAGAGTCAACTTTTTGGGAAGTCTTTACTTCATGAAATTTTTATATCATATCATATCATAATAACACGTTAAGTTATCAAATATTTTATTGCAATGACGCATTAGTATAGCAATATATGATTTACAATCAAAAAATTGAATAGTAATAATAATAATTATTAATCCTAGTTGTTACTTTGTTGAAGGAGTAGCAAGTTACTTTTTGAGTAACATTAATCATGCGTCCTTTGCCAGACGCAGCAGCTGGGAGGTGGAGGAAGGGGGGGGAGGAGGGATTTGAATTAATTGCTTTATCGATAAATGTACCTCTGCTCTGCAGCCCGTGGTTATTTGCGCTGGAAGTTTAAGTGCATTGGATTTGTACTAAACGGAATTGATTACTGTGCTGTTCTCGTGAAGGGGAAACGCTGAACCACGTATTCTGCCGACCACCAGCGTCCCTCCACTCTGGGTCTCGGTGTTTAGTGGGCAGCACGAAGGGTTTCTCGGAATCTGAATGTGTCAGTCGTCTCCGTCCTTAAGTTCAGCGTCTGCACCCAAGCTTTTATCTTTTATGTTCCAGGTGGATATTCTGGGCTACTAGATTGTTTCTACACAGCTCTTGCCTGTCAAAAACATTTAGAGGTAAAAAATTATGAAGCTTTTGGCAGAAAACAAGTGGCAAAGGTCCTAATTCGGGGGGTTTCCAACCATCATGCCCCAGACAGTAGCATGTTTTGCCTGCCGTGATGTGAGGACCCTAAACATATCTGTCATCTTTTCATATACCCAGCTAAGACAAAGATAGCAAAGGAAAAAAGAAACATTTAAGTTCATAAAAAAGATACTGGATCATAATGATAGACATTGGTGCTGTTTACAAGTTCTTAAAAACTAAACATCTTGTTCCAAATTAACTAAGAACATCAGAAGTAACAACGTTTCATTCACCATAATTGAGGCAGCCCACTACATCAAAAGCAGAATATTATTCAAATCTCAGTCTAGAGGACAGATTAACATGAAATGCCACATTTAACAAATTCATTTTACGTAGAATCAAATAATTAGGCACTGGATGACTTACCGTTCTGCTGCTGCGGGTCTTGAGGATGAGTCTAGGGCTCTGCGGGCTCACGACGACCCATTTAAGACGAGCCTGCAGGGCCACCGAGCTCACACCAGAACAAAATCCAGACTCCGGAAAAGCTCAAGTGGAGCCCGGGGGGGGGGGACCGGGAGTCTCGTTCCCAGCCGAGCTGTGACCTTTCTCTACTTGATTGTTCCGCTCGCTCCCATAATCCTCAGTCAGTTAATCACGAGGGCACCTGCACTGGATAAATACACAGCAGTCTTATGAAAGGATGCACTTTACACAGCTTGTTGCCATGATGGGGATGTGAGAGGAGAATAGAGGGGTTTTGTATCAGTGTTCGAAATTCCGGTTCCCTTGTAAAAATAGCACATGGGGTTTTTGAAAGTACAAAAAAGTAAAGTAAAGAAAATACCATCTTGGCGATGTCCCGCTCCGCCCCTATCTTAAATAATTAACCATCCCTACCCGATTTGGTGCCCTCAAGTGTCAGTGTGTGAGTATGTGTGCACTCAAGCATTTACAGTAATTGCAAGTTGGAGGCGTGGGTGTGTTTGTGTGTGTCTGTGTCTCTGTGTGTGTGTCTGTGTGTACTCCTGTCCCCCGAACCCTGGACCACTCCAAGCAAATGTGAGTCGCCGTTGTGACAAGATGTGATGTGTCACCTGGGAGACGCACACAGACACAAAGGACAGACACTAGCTGTTCACTTGGCAAACGTCCCAACACACACACACTAACACATACACTTTACACATCAGCTTCACAAATAGCCGGTGATGGATGGTTGTTTCTGCACAACAGCTGGATAGAAACGGGGGGAAGTGGGAGTCAGAGCAGACGGTTTGGGAACATCTATTTCTATGTGCTTCCCACTGGCAGCGCCACATTAACTCCTTAATTGAACGGCCCACTCTGAACTGGATCCTTCCTGTTAGCTGACTCAGGGATCAAGGGCGTTCAACTACACACGGTCCCTTTGGGGTTTTTAAGTCATTGATGGGAAATCTGATCTTGGACAAAGTCCCAGTGATGTGATTCATGCTTTCATTAAGAGCGACTCAGCGGATTAGTTAGAACTGTATTCATTCCTCACTGTTTTTACTGAAAACTTCATAAATGAAAAAGCACAATCAAAGCTTATTGAAGGGGATTTAAGATAGGGAGGATAAGAACAGCAGTTTCACGATTCCAGTAAAAACATTCTGTTAAAGATCCTATATTCTGTTAGAAGCAAAATCATAACAATGTCATTTGAATTCATTTGAGGCATTTTAAATATAAAGTAGCATGAAATCTTAACAGGAAGTTTAAAACAGTTTTTGCTATATCAAACACAAGAACTAGAATCTGAGTTCAAACAGGCAAGTACAATGAATGAATTCAATGAAACCCCTGAATTGAGGCTGTGTCCTTTTGGAGGCTGCATTTAAAGAGACAGCAGGGTGGGCTGTACCATTTCAAAGACTCCTGCGAATAGGGGTGATCCCTGTTGTATATATCTTTTTTCAGATATTACAGTTTGAGTAAAGGTTACTGCACGTAGCTAATTTAGATGGTAATGACCAAGTTTTATTCCAATTAATATCTTAAGTGAACTGATTATTCCCCTTTAATGATATTTCTTTGCATACTAAATTTCCATCATGCGTATTATTATTACCTGTTGTGTATTCCTGTCAGGTAGAACCCAATGTTCCTTTAGCAATTAAAAACAATGCCGTATAAATGAAATCTGAATCATCTTATGTGCCTGTGAATACAAATCATCTGATTGTAATTAATTTACAGAAACGTACTTTGGCCTCTGATCCTCTTTTAGCATTTCTCCAATCCCATGATGCTCCTGGGTCGTCGCTCCCGTGTGATCACGCTCTGACCCCCGACTCCTCTCTGTCAGTGCTCATTTCCATGAAGCACTGACTGAATTAGTATTGGCTTTAACATCACCGACTGATCCCAGGTGCCTTGACACCTCCGCATCTCATTTGCTTTAAAATATTTAAAAAAAAAGCCCATTTTCTAATTTCACTTACATGTTCAGGTTCGTCAGCCGTGTATGAATAATTAGCTAATTTTCCAGATTTTTTTCCGACGTCTGTTTTGAGGAGCAGATGCCTCATCCCAATTTATTTATGCAAAGCAGATTAACTTCGGCACCTTGCGAATCACCGGGTTTATTCATGAGGAGGAAAAAAATTCACACAATTGACAAACAGGAGCGGTTCTTGCGACTTTGATTGTGATGTGTAAAAAAAAAAGTGATTTGGCCACTTCAGGCATAAGGTGTTTTTTTCCACGAGCGCATCTGTCCTCCTCCACGTTTCCTCCCGCCAGTGTTTACGTTCACACATCCAATAACACTTCTCTCATAACCAAAAAAACCAGGAGATACCCCCGGCTATGACTGAATACAAACCTGACAGTGCTGGCTTAGTGGGACTCAGACATAATCCTGCTATTAGCCAAGACAGGATTCCAATCAGGTGCTGCACAATAACAGTTCCCCTCGCTCTTTCACGCTTTCACCGGCAAAACAGGGGATTAAGAGGTGACAGGCGACCTCCTGGCCTGGGATCAGCGGGAAGGAAAACCTAACAGGTGGTAGTGACACCATCGAGTCACAAGTCAAATGCCAAGAAGACACAATTTCTTTTAGCTTTAGCTTCAACATGCAAACATTATTTTTTAAATATTGTACACTTAAGAGGATTGAGAAATAAGAAATGTGGTTCATATGTTTTTCAGCTCCACTTTTACACTGCAAAATGTGTTTCCTCATCAATTGAACTGCTAGGATGTCACCAATGAGCAAATAACACAACTTTTAGCTAAAGTTTTCATGCAAAGATTCATTCATTTGTCCCTAGACAAAAATGACAGCTATTGCCAATGGCTAAAGGTGCACAATTATGATTATTTTCTGAAAATGTAAGCTATATTTTACTGGAATCATAAGGTCTAGGCTAGTAATCAAATGTGGCACACACACACACACAACAGCCTTTAGGTGCAGAATCCCAGATATTTATGATTTTTCATGGCCAGATAATTAATGCCGCTTTTCAACGCTCACCAATTAGTGGTTTTGTTTCTGTGACCTTTGGTGGTTAATTTGTTTTGGATTTTTTATTTTGTTTATTTTAAGTGGCTGAAGTTGAGGGTCTGATTATTGTACAACACATACACACATACACACATACACACAAACACACACACACACACACACACACACACACACACACACACACACACACACACACACACACACACACACACACACATACATACTTACTCATGCTGGGTGCTGAATCTTTGCACTGTGATACAACTTTGCACACATCCACTCTCAGATACTAATGTGCAGGAACAGCCACAGCGAGGGGAGCTTCCACTGTTGTGTTTATAATTTGTGGATGAAATCAACACTTGGGAATTAGTGGAAGCTTGTTGGCCCAACGTTTCACTTGAACGCCCAAAAACTGGCTGATTAGATTGTTTTGCCAAATGACAATTCCCCCCCAATCTGCTGGTTTTGTCCTAGTTTCATATCTTCTCTGTAACACTGCAGCACACACACATGCCTGCACAGTGAGGGGTTGTATCGATCTCCTGTTGGAGAAGGAGTGTGGTGGTCATTACTGTGCATGACACCTATAGTCTGAACACGCTCTACGTACCCTTGTATTAAATATAGACAATGTTGTGCAGCAAATATCGACACAAAAGGGTGCAGACGTGAAAATCTTCTTGAGAAAGAGGTCGAGCAAATATGTCTCTGAACTGAACATCCAGACTTAATCCACACAATAGCTGATAAACTATACAACTCATTTCATGACAGGATCCCTTGTGTGTCCTCGTGCACACTGCTGGAAAACAGATGCCAGCACGGCCATCGCTGTGAATAGATTCATAGGAGCTTTAACTGCATGAGATCCATGACAGCAGAGCTAATTGGCCCCGGTCCTCTGCAGTTCTTGTTGTGTGCCAGTGAGCAGGATGAAGCTTGTTTATGTGTGTGTGTTTGTGTGTGTATATGTGTGTGTGTGTGGGAACTCTTTAATTTCTCCTCCAATTTCTCATTAGATCCAACTCTGCTGAGATGTTATCCAAAGTGTTAAGGCCGCCATTTTTTCCTCAAGCGAGAAAGTTGTGTTTTCACCTTTTTCCCCCCTTGTCAGATTGTTTGTTGGTTGGTATTGGTTTGTGTTTGCAAGCAAGATTAAACAAAAACAACTAAATGGATTTCCACACAACTTGGTGGCAGGATGTGGTATATTTCAGCAAAGAACCATTTCAGTTTAGCTTGAGAAACCGTTTTTCCACCGTTTTACCAGGGAATAATTCATGGATCTTGATGAAAGACACAAGACACAACTCGCAAAAGTGACAACACAACTACAAAAACCAGAGTGGGTTCTCAGAACAGCTGTACCAAGACACATAAAGGGGATAAACATAAATGTTAAGCTGCGACTGGTTTGTCCGGGTTTGACGGCTCAAGGTCAACATCCGATATTGTTCACTTTGTTGTGGTTGTGTTTCCGTTGTGTTGCTTTCTCATTTGTGGTGTGGCCTTTGTATTCCTGTTTTCCCGTTAAAGAACTTATGTGAGACATCTGAATCATAGTCTAGGGGTGAAACCCAGCCTGTCCAAATCAGGGAGGAAGTGGCAACCTGACTCAAAGACTGTGTGTGTGTGTGTGTGTGTGTGTGTGTGTGTGTGTGTGTGTGTGTGTGTGTGTGTGTGTGTGTGTGTGTGTGTGTGTGTGTGTGTGTGTGTGTGTGTGTGTGTGTGTGTGTGTGTGTGTGTGTGTGTGTGTGTGTGTGTGTGTGTGTGTGTGTGTGACGCAAAGACCAGAAAATGTAGCGTAAATAATCTCCACAATTAAAAAATGGCAGGAAGCCAAGTGTGTAGACGGCAGTAATGGCCACATATCTGCACATCTGCTGGAAAAAACCCAAACCCTCTGCTCTGCCTTTCATTAACATCCATTTTTTGAACTAATGGGAGCAAACGTTTGTGTATTTGTGTCGACGACAAGTCTCGTCCACTTGCAGCCGGATGACATTTCATGTTTGCTGTCATGCCATCCTCTTCAGGTGCCCTCGGCAGCCAGGGGAGAAAAATACATTTGTTGTACGTTGCATTATGTATGTGCAAAATGGCAGCAGCAATACGGCTGCTTTAACATGTCGCATCCAATAAGGGACTCGGACTCGCATACATTTGCTTGAGGAGATACAGTCACGCAATGCATTGTGTGCTAAAATGGCCTTAGCATGGATCCACATGGAGGGATGATGCTAATAGAGCGGATGAGTAATTGGGAGTGGCACATGGGGGTTAACTTCTACACACGGGGAGAGAGCGACAGATGTAGAGCAACACTTCAAACAGGGAACTACAAAGCAGCCGCAATTATAGAGGGATCCTTATATCTTTACAACTTCACCATTTTTGCGTTGTGTTCACTGAGCAGCTACTGTCAATTAATCCTGTATCGGTTAATCTTGTGGAAACAGTCCCCCGACACGTCCGCAGAAACAAACCAAGAACACCAGCCTGTCGGAGCCGAGGAGTTCAGGAAAGTGGGAATTCTGCCTGAGCTCAGCTTAACGAAGGCCGTACAGAGCAGATCCAGAGACAGCAGAGCAGCCGCAGCCTCCTGTCACATTACTCTAAAGATGATGGCTGGAATCCTGACTCTGTGTTCTTGTCTCGCTGGATTAATACGATGTCAGGGGACGAAATATAACCTTCCATCTGCTGAGAGTTATTCATGTCAGCCGCTGGAGGTTCGACTTTAGGAAGAAGAGTGGGGGGGTTGTTGCTGCTTGAATCTCCCATTGATCTTCGCCGGAGACATAAAAATATCAACACTGTGTAAACACGGGAAACACGGTTCCTGGTTGGTCCGTGTCAGATGGAGCATGCCACGGCATAAATCCTAACCCTTACCCAACGATGCGCCATGAATCAATCGTGAATCTTTTACCCCGGAGCACAGAAGACGGAGAAATAAAAATCCGTTGAAACAGCAAACGTAAACAAGTGATTGAAATACATCACAAACATATGCTCATCACGGAGGGACACAAAAGATTGTCTCTCGAGCATCACGCTTGAAAATATGCTGTCATCTCTCATCTGGCAGTAGAGCAGAGGCTCCATCCTCTGTCAGTTAAAAGAGAGGCAGCATTAATATTGTTAGTCGGACCCGAGTCTCCACTTGGGAACCAAGGTTAAGTAATACAGGTCACATCACAGTTTTCTTTTCCCTGGAACGTGAAGCAGGGAGCAATGGACGGCAGCTCCGATTCTCTGGGTGTCACAAATCTCCATAAATTACTTCTTTATTGTGGATATCATTTTCCAGCTAGGTGGCGAGGTGTGTGGTGATGGTGCTGTGAAGCATCAACCTAATTTATTATGAGCTGCCTGCAAGAGGCAACTAGATAATATGAATTCAACTCACGGCCAATCATGTTGGGATGATAGATCGTGTGTCTGTGTGTGTGTGTGTGTGTGTTTGTGTGTGTGTGTGTGTGTGTCTTCCCTGTTTATATCTCTGCTCCACTATCTGCTGTTTGAAGAGCCCTGGACAGATGAAGCCGGTGAATTATACTCAACCTGCAGAGAACCAAATGAGTGTCAAAGGTTGCGATAACGGGGATGATGGAGTGATAAGTTTTCCCACAGCAGCCAGGCATAAAAAAAAACACTACACCGAGTCCCTGCAAATTCTCACAATGAAAAAAAAAGATTACATGGAGCTTTTACTTTTGAATGAGGCTGTGAGTTTGAGACAGTGTGCAGGAAGGAGAAGGAACTCCTATAGAATACTTTCACATCTTTGTACAGGTTTCTGTTGATGGTTGGCCTTTGACCGACCTGGATTCCCATTACATGCACCACAGAATCCAGCAGTATCTACAGATCACATCACCGATATCCAGTTGGTCCATAGACTGTATATAGTGACAACAAGAATGCATTTCTTGTAGTATTTTGAATCCTATGTTACACACATGCACAAACTTGCTATTACTCTTCTTCAGCACCATCCGGCATGGCACCGATTGCAGGAAACCTAAAGCTTCAGGGTCAAGTGTGTATCTTCCTGGTCACCCCAAGGTTGTCAGAGACTTCAGTGTGCGTGTCAATCACTGTCGTCTCTCACTGAGGGTTTGATGACTGGAAAGGAAAAAGAAAGGGTGAGAGTGATCTTTGATGTGGCTGCACTTCACAGATATCCTGGTCCTCCAGGGTGCGTGTCCCTCCACTGTACCTCGGCTCGTGTTCAGCACCGGCAGGAAGTCTTCCCCTCGTTGCAGCTGACTGTTCTCTCCTCCTTCGCTCCCGTTAAAGCTACAACAGTTCCCCCCCCCACCCCCCCCCCCCACCCCTCTTCTCAGCGCGTGCAGCATCTGACAGCTTTAGCTTCGGCGAAATGGCAGAAATTCGTGTCAAGTATGTCGGAGAGGATTGGGCCTCTGATCCCCGGTGCTCCCCTGTGGATCCCGGCTGGTTCTGTTCATCCGATTGAGCTCCGTCTGTACTATTCTGTTATACACACGCTCTCTCTGGTTACACACAAAACCAGATAGAAGGACTTTAAGTGCACATTTAGCTAGTAGTTTGAAAAATGTCTCCTTTTTGCTGGTATTTATATTGGTGCATTCGATTTGAGAACTTGTTACTCGGGCTTCTCCCCGTGGTCGTCCTCATGCAAACAGCAAGTCTCTTGATTAATAATCCAGCTTCCTACTGCAGAGAGTGCTACAGAATGATGCATGCCACTCTGTGATTCTAAATGATCAAAAGCATTTTCCTTTCCTGATGATAGGGAGACGCAGTGACAACCTTCCTTTGTGGAATACTGAAAATTCCCTCCAATGGGGGCACGTGTGTCTTTGATCGGTGACGCCGCACCCCCAAGAACCGCTAAATAATGAAGGTGTGCATTCACAGAGCTCATAAAACCCGATGCAAGTGTCTCCTGTACTCTGTTTTTCCCACGTGGCCTCATCTGAATAATGGGCGCTCACTCACAGAGAGCGTGTTCGCGCCCGCACGTGAACATGAACTATTATTCTGAAGCCCAGCGGCATCTTTAAACCGTCTCTATGTCATAAAGACCTCATCCTGTAACGGGAAACCTCCCAATCCAGGAGTGAGGCTTGATTTCCACTGAGGTTGCTTTCTCATTACTCCGCTCAGACGATCCCGTCTTAATAACCGGCCTCACGCGGTCGACACCTCGGTCAGAAAGCCTCTAATTAAAGTCCACACATCGGGATCCACAGGTGCTTCTGATTCACTTGTCTGTCTGTTGAAGGGGGGGCGGGCGTGTAGCCCCAGGCCGGCACACTAATGGAGATGTAAACGTCTCGCGGCCTGTCAGGCAGAGAGGGCTAATTGTAGGAGAGGAGCAGGTGGAAACCAAAGCTCTGACAAAAGAGGAGAAACCTGTTCAGCTTGGGAAAAAGTTTTGGTTTGACTCGCCATTAAAGTGGAGGAGAGCCGAGTGAGGGAGCTTCAGTCGAGGGTTTGTTTCTGGTGGAAGGCCAGGTTGGGAGTTTTCTTTTTTGAAAGGGCATTGACGGACTCTCGAGAGCTGACATCAAAGTTGTGTCTGTTATATCTCACCACTGACTGTCAGACTTTTACTTTGTAAAGTACTGAAGTAAACGTTTAGTAGTAGAAGAGGGAAGATGTATTTTCTAGTACTTTTGGCTTGTATTCCAATACATTTATCAGTATGTGTACTTACTACTTTACTATATTTACACAGCATTGCGGTACATGTTCATATTATAACTTCTGCCAAGGAGTTTGCGTTTTTACTGTTGTTTGTTTACTAATTAGCAGATTATTCTTTAACATAGGGCTTTTAAACATCTCCTGTGAATCTTTAGAGAAGATTCATGAATCTCAAAGAAACTCGGCACATTAAGGGAACTAATATTTATGAATTTGTGCGATTTGGTGCAGATCCAAATAAAAATACGGATCTGTAGTGAATTTAAATCTGTTGAGTGTTCATGTGTTTTTGGTTTTTATATAAACATATATTTCAAAGTAATTTAAATGTATTCATTTAAAGTGAAACACTTAATTTCGCTCAAGTCAAAAACTTGATGTGGTGTTTATACTTGAGTACATTCTTTATTTTTACTCTCACTTTAGTAAAATGTTTGACTTCAAGAAGTTCTGGAGGGGGTCCTGGGGATTTTATAATTGTGTAACCATCGTGCTCATCGCAGCCGCAGTGGATTGAAAAATAAAAGGGAGAGAGACTAGGCAGGGATGAAAATAAAAAAGGACAAAGTAATAAAACGCGGAAAGAAAGAGACAACGGGCAGAGGGATGATCTGCGGGAGGCGCAGCACGGCCGAGCGTTTGTCTCCGTCTTTGTGCTCCCATTCATTCAAGGCAGGGCCACAGAGGCAGAATGCTAAGCTAATGAGCTCCCGCAGGACAGCGCCGGTTTGGCACGCTGACAGATGACTACACCAGCTCCCTTATTACCATCCGGCACAGTCTAGGCTTAGCTTAGCTTAGCTCCGCCTGCCAAATCCCCCCCCCGCAGATCATAGCCCGTCTGAACTGTCATCCACCCCGGTTTCCTCAATTACACGCACACTGTGAATGCATCTCTATGTTGCATAATTTCCCCCCACCTCACCACGCTGGAGTAATGTGCATATATTACTCCAGTGTTTGTATTGTGTGTGTGTGTGTGTGTGTGTGTGTGTGTGTGTGTGTGTGTGTGTATCTGCCTGTGATACCATTTGGAGGAAAAAGCACAGGTACACAGCTTGAAAAACTCAATTGTTGTTCCTAATCTAATTTAGCTTCTCCCCTCTGCTGTCCTAATCACATTCAACATACCTGTGTGTGTGTGTGTGTGTGTGTGTGTGTGTGTGCTCAAATGGACACAAGCAAACACACTCACACACACTGAGCTGCACCTTTTAGAAGACATCCTATTTATAATTAACTGCACTTTGCTTCCAAAAACCAGCGAAGGCCAGATGGGCAGATATTAATCAGAGAGCCTTGTGTAAGTGGGTCAGAGAGAAATTCAGAAACTGGGATGATACTTTGTTCATTTCTTGACTTTTGGTAAAAAATGTGAACAGAGACGGAGTCAAGATAAAGTTTCATTTGTCAGTCGCTACTTTTTGTCTTTCCCACTTCGTCGTATAAAGGGTTCTCTTGTTCTATCTGTGAGGAAATAACAGAGAGAGAGGATTCTTGTCCTGGCTCCTGGTTGAATGTTGCTGCTCGGGTTCAGACAGCAGCTCGACCAGGAGCAGCATCTGCAGACACGTCTCTGGAGCCACAGGGATGAGTGATGGACGAGAGCAGGGGTTGAATCTCAGGGCTGCTCTCAAGCACAGACAATGAAGATGGATTTCACTGAGACATGGCCGTGTGTGTGTGTCTGTGTGTGTGTGTGTGTGTGTGTGTGAGGACAGTAGAGATGGAGGTGACAGCGAAATCTCCTCATGAACCTGTCAATATGATGGAATGTGTTGGTATGTGAGTATAAACATGTACGTACATTATGAGCAATGTTACTGGATCTGTTGACATTGATCTGGTTCTTGTTGTGTGTGTGTGTGTTTGTGTGTGTGTCCATGCTCGCCCTCTTCAAACCACATTAGTGTAGATCTCAAGGACTCGGGCGGATGATTGAGCCCCGCTTGCCTCCGCCTGTGTGCAGCACGACAGGTTGTGTAGTCGGCTGTTGTTTTGCCTGAGAGTGATTTGGACCGAATTGATAAGAAGGCCATTAGCCGCCGCTTCAGCCCGTTGCCATGACGACGTGCCTTGTGTGGATGGCGCCTCGAGTACCTCTTCTCGAAGACGGACCTTTGAGTGTGTGTGTGTGTGTGTGTGTACGTGTACGCACATGCATGTGGTGCGGTACATCACGTGCGATTTCAAACGACTCCTCGCTCTTCTTCCCCCCTTGCTGATTGGCTTTTAAAGTGGGAGCCCTTCCCCCCCCCCCCCCCCCCCGCCACGTCTCCTGGGCAGAGTTAACATCTGTACATGTCACTGGCCGTGCCGATTGGCCGAAACGAGCATCTGTCTGTCGTGTGATTGGCAGGCGGTGTGAGCCGAGCGTCGCGGTTTTTGCATTTCTGAGCCCGCGTCGCTTTTAAGTGGCTGCAGTAGACGCCTTAAAGGTCAGAGGAGCTTAGTGACTGGAAACTCTCTCCCTCTGCAAACGGGGGGAATATGCATGAGACCTGCGTGGGAGGGAGAGAACAGCCGACTTATTGTAAATCTGCCCTTGAGCAATGCAAAGGCTGCTTTTTGCATGGGAACTCCAGGCAGCTTGTGTGTGTTTGCACAGTCTCGGTAACTGCATAGAAACTGTGAGGAGCGTTGTGCTCAGTCCGACCTTGAATAACAATGGTTGGAGAAAAAAAAAAGCATATTTCACTTTGAAAGCAAGCAAACAAAAGGGCAAATTCTTTGAATGCTAATATTCAGATTAAAACTTTGTCTGACTGTGTGTGTGTGTGTGTGTGTGTGTGTGTGTGGTTGTCGACAAGACAATGGCAACCCACGTAGAACTCTCCTCCCTGGTTGGCGAGGTTGTTTCAAGACCGCCGCCCACTTTCCTCTACCTCCAGGAGTGTTCACCCATCCCCCCCCTCCCCTCTAATGCCGTCCTCGCTCCATCAGACGTTGACAGATAATTTCCCAGAAAGACAAAGAAGAGGAAACGTCGATTGCAGAGTGATGTGCATGTTCAGGAAGTGACCGCTCGTGGAGCTGAATGAGGCCTGTTGAGCTGATGAAGGGGCAGAAATAGAGAGGAAGAGGTGTCTGACTTAGAAACACATGAAGGACGTGATGAACGATCAGCAGTGATGATGGCGATTCTGTCATAAAAACACAATTTCTAATCACTTTTATATATTTTGACAGAAAGAAACTAATTCTTATTAACACGCGTTTTGATGAGAAATCCTGTGTTTGTTTTTTTTGAGTCTTCAAAATGCAACAAGTATGAATTTTTGATCAAATGCACGTTCTGGTATCTGAGGGTTTTCCATCTCTTCATATTAATTCAATGGCGGCTGCAGAAAGGTTATTTTAAAGGTCACCTGTTGAGTTCCTGAGCAACATTTCTCTAAGTGTCAGATTAGACACACTTACACACAACACACGTCTGTGAGGAATAACATCATTATATTTGTTCAGGAGACGATTACCGAAATGTAACTTTAAGGTAACAAGGTCTTCGTCAAAAACCTTCAACCTTCATCTGCAGATTCACTCATTGTATATTTGCATTATTGTATAACTGCAAATGCAACTCAATCCCTTTAGAAGTGTTATTCAGCTCCATGCCACGTGACACATTCTATATTTGGCCTCACCTGCTGTGGAAGGAATATCGGTTCAGCAACAACGTTCACCACCAATGAAACCAGTAAACCCAGCAATGAGCGGCTCGGCTGCCCCCCCTCGCCACGGCATAAAAAACTGCAGCCGTTGCTTAGCTTCTGCAGCCACGTCAGCCGCCATTGGCAGCGCTCAGTCATCAGATGTCAAATAAACCCCTGACCATTGCAACCTGTCACAAACCCTCCCTGCGTTTCCCCCCCATTAAACGCACTGCTGTGTTGAGAACCCTTTCACCCTTAGAGACACTTACAGACACACACACAAACACACAGTGGAGGGAGGGTCCAGCCTCGGCTAACAGTTATGTCTGTCCTGATTGATGGAGACTATCAGGGAACAGGGCTGGTTGCAAACTGAGCAACAATAATCTCTGAATTCTATTCAAAGAAGCTTTCTGCAGTCGTGACATCAACATTTTACCGTAAATGAGCCCAAACTTGAATCGGATCCTTCTCGTGTTCCCAGACTGATTATTCATGTGGTGGTAGGAATCTTCTCCGTTAACCTGGCTCCTCCTCCTCGGCTTCATGGCTGATCACTCAATGAAGATCTGCTGGGATCTAAAAATAGCTCGGCAATAAATCAGGATCGTGTGTAAGTGGGAGTGCGGCGAGTTTTTTTCTCCCATTATCATGAGCTTAAGACCCGGGAAGTAGATCTGTGACAGGAGCACGAGACTGATTATATGAAATCATCTGCAAGTTTTAATAACTGCGGGGGAGCTGAACTGTGTTTTTGCTTTGTTTTATTCTATGTAGTGTTTTCTAGAAGAAGAGGTGAAGGTAGTAACTCTCCACCACGAGGAAAAGAAACTTGGTAATTAAAACTTGCTCACAAACGTATAGTAAACCGTCTTGATCGCCCCCTGTTGGCTGCATTAAACCTGCCTCCTCCATGTTAGTAGCTGGTACATACACCAAACTGAAAAAGGTAAAATAACTGTTAAATACATTTTACCTCGAGGTAGTTCTTATCACACTGATGTTTGTTCAAGTGCAAGTAACTATTAGTATTGATAATAGTATTATCACCCCGAAAAAAAGGGGTGAAAAGTCACGATATTGGTCGAGCTGGTTGCGCATGATGATGAACCCCCGACCGACCAATCCAATCCTCACATTCTGATGAGCAACAAACAATAACAAACCTGCAGGATTGCTTTAAAATTTCATTGGCGCAGGAAAGTTAACCAGTTTCATTATCCCTGACAAAAGGCTGGTTTTCCAATATGTTTTTGTAGTTTTCTGTGAACAGCACCTAATAACAGATGGTCCAAGAGGCTGTTTCACTTCAAACTAAGTGAATTGAGAGTAACTATGAAGGCAGCCCTGCTTTCATCAGTCCTAAAGTCCCCCTGTCCTGCAGGGACCGAGTGGAGAGCTTTGAGAGACTCCAGGATTTGGGGATAATCAGCGATTTTGAAAAAGGTTTTGCGTGTAAAGTAGAGCACATCCACTGATGCACACCAGGGCCAAGTTTATTCTGCAATGTTCGGTGGTGTGTGTCCTCGACTTCCTAGAGTTGGTTTTCTGCAGTTTGTCGTAATGACCAACACACACACACACACACACGCACACACACATACACACACACACGCCGGGCAATTAGAATGTTTACTCCGTCGCCTCTTGGAGAGTCGGTGCCCATACACTGTGCCCTTGTCATCTATGGGGACCATCAGAGGGTGTGAGAAAGCCTGGTTCAGGGTGACCGCACGGCATCTTGGGAATTTGGAAATGAGAACAGAAGATGAACACAGGGCATTAACAGGCCCTGTTTGTGTGTGTGTGTGTGTGTGCGTTTAGAGGGTTTTTGTGTTTCTCTGCTGTTGTTCAGGATAAGGAAAGTCGTTCCTTGCTATGCTCTGGTTAACTCTTTTCTTTGAGGAACAGAGCGATCTTAGTTATGACTTACCCTCTGTGAAAGTATGAGGAATAGACAGGTATTTAAAAAGCATTGTTGTGATAACTCAGGGCACTTTAACTCCTACCTCAGAAATCCAGGTTCTCTAATAGCTCCTATTAGAATATCAATAACAGACTCTGATGACACGATGTTGTACAGACATTCAATAAAAATGATAATAGAAGGATGGAAATGATTAAACAGAACCAAACCTCTGCAGTTATGGATATTACATCATGACAAAATGGATTGTCAACGGAAAGCAATTATGTTTTGCAACGGGTCTAACAACATCTGCAGTAATAAAAAGTCCTAATAATCCACAGTCGCTCAGTGATTATCACTTTATTACACGATGTTCCATGCTACGGTTTTGATTCTCTTCTCGATTTCTTTCTCAATCGAGGAAATTGCAAGAGACGGGCGGACTTTTCACTCCATCCAGCAGTTTCCTTTATATCATACAAAATTTGACCTGGAGCTGCGTTGGGATTTTTGCTCTCAGGTCTAATGTCAGCAGGATTTCTTGCTGCTGCAGGATGGAGTCATTCAGAAAGTCTCGACACAGAGTCGGGGAGTCAACGTCCAGTTTTAATCAGGTCTGATGCAGACATGAAGGAAACAAACAAACAAACAAACCTCAGACTGTAGTAATTTCTCACCTTATATCATACGCAGGATGATTGTGAATAATCTTTAGATTATTTTTACTGTTATCAGGATTGTTTTATTTGTCTATTCATCAGGGACAAAACTAATTCTCGTGAATAAGACGTGTTTAAGACCAGAAGGACCATAACAACAAACCTTATGCACAATACCATACAGTGTACGTACACGTAAACACCAGAGCAATTTAACACGTGGTATATTACTACAACTCTTATGTACTGTAAGTATTTATCAAAATTGCTTATTATTTGGAATTTGCCATGTTATTATTGTTTTTTTTCCATCAGCCCTTTTGCAGTACTGTATTAAATATAATATGCTCATTATAATAGCATTATCTCAGCAAAGGACATTTTCCTCCTTGTTGCATCAGATCTATTTACATCCAGGACACAAATTGCAGTCATCCCGGTGTTCTGCACCACAAAAGGACAAGATGATGTGGATACAGCAGTGATGCAGCAGCGGCTTTCAGTGGCTTTCAGCGGGTTCATTGTGGAGAGTACGTTCCAGTTGACAGGCAGAGACGAGGAAAGAGACCACTCACAGTTTTATGTAAATAGCTGTCGGCTCTCTCCAGAGTCAGAAAGATTAAACTGAGGTCGAGGCGAACCCACAGCTGTTCAGGTTTTTTTAATCGTGTTGCTTTCTCCTCACTGTGTTTAAGCTGAGTGGACATGGGAGCATTTATTCATGGGAACACATGGTTTCAGCTCAGTGACGATAACTGGCCGAGTTTATTCTGGACTTATTGCGGACAAAATGTACTGACTGCTGCAAGACGTAAACTTTAAAAGGATTTGAACTGATGTTGCCCAAGTAGTTTGATCCATGTGTAATGTTTGTATTGATTGGCTGAGCCTGTCTTTAATTCAGTTCAAACAAGAGCAATGTCACATTATTTAGTTTAATCTCAAATTATATATAAATATTTAAATCTATCATCCTGAGAATCAAAATTGTTGTTGTATTGTTTTTGTAAGAATCGGTAGAAAACAGCGGTTGAAGCAAAAAAACACTAAATCATGGGAGGAGGATTGAGACTCCCAAGGACATCGGAGTGGGCGTATTGTGTCAGACCCCCAACTCGATTTAAGTCGAGGGACCCCCCCCGCCCCCAGGTAATCAGCAATCTATAAAAATCTCTTTGTCCCCCGGTCGACCTCAGCCTATGACCGGATCCAATACTTAGACGGTCCCCATTTTCACCGTTTCATTTTTTACCTTTTTTTTTAAATGCACACATGACGGCACAGATAAACACACTCTCTCTCGCTCTCGCTCTCGCTCTCTCTCTCTCTCTCTCGCTCTCGCTCTCTCGCTCTCTCTCTCTCTCTGACACACACACAGACAGTGTCTTTGCTCACCGACGAGCTTGCACTCTGTCAGCAGTGGGCTGGAGTCCAGCTGGGAGGCGCCCTGTGAATTGCCGGTGATTACAGCGGTTTTGCAAAAAAAGAAATTCAGTGGACGAGGGAGGGAAGCGAAAGAAACAGGGCGGGGGGGGGGAAGAGAGATAGAAAGGGGAAGGCAATCAATAAATTCTGAGCACAGCGTAAAAAGAAAACTGACTTTCATCTGTCTGTGGTTTGCACTTTGACTAAGGCCGGTCTGTGCTGCGCGTTGGGTCCGAATCAAAGGTTTTCTGTTGATGGATGAAATTTCTGAGATCCCTTTTCATGTTACCATGCTGAGAATATTCCAGAAAGGCGGGGAGGATTCAATCAATAATCCTTTAAGAGCTCATTTGTTTCCTCAGACATGAATGGAGGCTGAACAGAGAGAGATCGATTGTTCAGGCGATATCATGCGCGAGATGTTCCTGCACCCGTCCTGTACTCACAGCTCAAATAACATCATCTTTCTTTCTTGTCGTTGGATGAAAGGCGACTCTAACATCTGCTCGTTAAAGGTGAAAGCTGAACGTCAGAGTATGATTAGCTTAGCATGGGTGAAAACAGGGAAAATTAGCTTAGCTTTCTGTTCTTTTCAGGATTCAAAATCAACCCACCAGCACTCAAAAAAATTGAAAGGGAATTGATCAATTTAGTTTGCCATGCCCGCACTACTGCTAGCGAGCTAATTTGTTGATGTGTTTATTGAATGCTGGCCACTAGAGGCTGCAGCCTGTTATTACAGTTTTGAGGGACCAAAGGCTGTGAGATTTACGCGATTGTAACAATGGAGAAATGCTAAATATACAATCTATGCGTTATTGTTTGAATCCCACTTAATCAGAACAATGACAATACTTTCCAAATACCTTACGCTAGCCATGTGACACAATAGAGAAACGTGGCTCGCGAAGCTAAGCTAGCAAACATGTGGCTGTTGGCTTCATATTTACTCCAATGACATGGTTCCAAAAATGCTTAACTGTGCCTTTAAATCAGGCCGTTTGTTATTTTTCTCTCCGCTGGCTGACGCTGGCTTGAAACATTGAAAAAGCTGATTTTGATCAAAGTCAAATCTAATATCTCATTCCAATTTACACCTTGCCGAGTCGCGTGGAGCTGCAGCGAACGCCTGGAGGATTCTCCCTCTCTCCTCCTCGTTCCCCCGTCCTCCCGTTCCGTCCCTTGATCTCGTACCAACTCCCCACTTTCAGACGGTTACTTATAAAAGGGCCTCGTAAAAAAAAAGCACAAGCGGAGGGGAGCTACAGCGAGAGGAGGCCCAGGCCCGGTTCCACACGCTGTCACAACATGGACGGGGAACTGGTTAATCACAGCTGGGTTTATGTGACATCTTGTCATTTGTGCTAAGACAGGAGAAAGAAAAAAGAGAAATCAAAGGCCATCGGTTCACATTTTTCGCTCGCTCTTTATTTTTCTCCACAGTCTGCATGCATTCCCTTTCTCCTGCTCTCTTTGTCTCTTTGTCCTTGTCGCTCAGGTGCCTTATCTGTCATTTTTAATCTCTCGCTCGCTCCCTTCTCTCCCTCGCTCTCTCTCTCTGTTGTATACACGGTCACGTGACTAAACTAGTTTCTCATGGGGCCGACTGTCCGCTGCCTCCCCACCTCTTCCTATCTGCCTCGCTTTTTCTCACCGTTTTCTCTCTTTGTGCCAGAAGCAATATAGTCATATGTGGCGGATAAAAGCTCCAACTCTGTCTTTTTTATCTGTGTGTGTCTGTTTGTCTGTGTGTGTGTGTGTGTGTGTGTGTGTGTGTGTGTGTGTGTGTGTTCCTGCTGGAGCCAAGGCATTGAGGCAGGGCGGGGCTGAGCTGTCTGTAACTGGGTATTGATCTCACACACACAGGTTTGCGAAGGACTTTCCATTCATTGTGGACAGCCTATACCACAACCTTGTCCCTAACCTTAACCATTACCAATTCATGCCTAACCTTAACCTAACCACAATTCCCGGCTGACCCCCCCCCTGACCTGATCCAGGAGCACAGACCCTGCTTCGGCCCCATGAGGTCTGCTGGTCCTGATATGGTCAGTGTCCAGGCTGGAAAATGCTTTGAAGAGATAAGAAAAATGACCACACGTGCACACACACAAACAAACACACACACACATATACACAAACATTTAAAAGGCACACACACTGTGAGCCATGCTCGCTGAAGGGAGACCCACTGACCTGAGATCAGATCAGACAAAGATTCAGCCTACCTTCTGAGATGAACATGCTTTTGATTTCCCATGCTCTCTCTGTGTGTGTGTGTGTGTGTGTGTGTGTGTGTCTACTATGCGACGTGCACAGGTTAAAGGGACAGTGCTGGATAAGGATTGCTGCCGGCTCTGTGTCCAAGAAATGTGTGTGTATGTGGTTGTGTGTTAATGTGTGTGTGCGCACTTCCACACAAAACAGAAAGCACAAATGTAAATGGTCTGACCTTTCCATTCTAACATGGTGTCCTATCCTTGTCAGTGAACAGACCACTAGTCAATCCATCCTCTGGTAACCTGGTTGTTGAACTGCTCCAATCTGCTGTATATTAATAAAAAAACACATTTAATTAAAGAATGTGTGAAAAGCCAATAGTTACTTTCTTTTTATATCAATATTATCCAGAGGTATAGCAGGAGGATAAATCTTATCTGCAGGCGTTTTCAAATATGTACAAGTGGGTGGAGAAAAGATGGTCCCTGATCCCTATTGACATGTTGACATTGTCAGGATTTAATAAAACCAAGATAGGACTGTGTGTTTCATAGTCGGCGTGTAGGCGTAGTTCTTTTTCAAACTCCCAGAACCATTCGAAATTACCATTTAAAACAAAAAAGTCTCGTTCCTCATCTGCATCATTCCTGCTTTGGATTTGGTCTTTCTTTAATATTAAATAAACTAGTGTTGCTTGTTGGTTTCAGAATGTGTTTAAGACACAAGCTTTATTTCGGTGTTTATCCATCACGCCTAATTTACGTTGTGTGTTCAGACAGAACAAGTTTCCCCCCCCTTGTTGTTGATATGCCACAAACAGTGAATTCCCTTACAGATCATTAGAAACGTTTGTAAATGAGTTCATGTCCTCAACCACAGGCTCGGTTCATTCTGATCTTTTTCCTCCATTTTCTTTTCTTCTCCACCGGGATCTGTAATGTTGTTGGGCTGAACACACCAAAGAGGTTATTGTGTGTTCAAACTTCTCTGAGTTGTGTGTTTGGTGAATATCTGTCTCGTCATGGTTTGTAACCTTAGCTGGGCTCAGACTGTAATTATGTATCTTGGAGATGCCGCGGATAATTACCACTTGTTTAGTTCCCTTTGCGAGCACAACACAATTACAATCGCACAATCTTTCTGCCACCACAAGAAAAAAATACAAAAATATGTACATCACATATTGTGATAGGTAAACAGAGCTTTACACCAGGTGACTTTTGTCGACCTTGGACCATACGCCTCGCCACACGCTACCCGCCGCTCTCACAAAGCCATCATCAACAATCCCCAACTGCTAATTAGGCGCTGACAACAGTGGGCCATAAATCTGCAGCCAGCTAATGAATTCGCACAGATCCGATCTTTCTGCAAGTGAAAGAGAGAGAATGTGTGTGGGGAGGAGACAAGAGGAGGAACTGTTGTTTTTGCTCAATTCTCCAAGACCCCGTCTGTATTTTCATTTATTGTGCTCGCGCCCACACGCACAGTGGCAGGGAATGAGGCTGAGCTGCAGCAATTAGCGCCTGGAAATCAGAGACTGGCCGGGGAGTACACTGGCTCTGTGAGATATTAGACTCCTGATATTAAGTTCTGTCTGATGAGTGGGGGCCGCTCAATGGGAGAGAGGAAGCACAGATTTTACAAGACTAAAGTTGTAACATTACGAGAGAAGTTCTTATCTTATCAGAATAAAAAGTCACAATATTACAGAATGAAGTTTAATATCAGGCTTTGTATCACTTTAGAGGGGGGATATCAGAAGAAGTCTGTAGTCTGTCTTTAAATGAGGAAGGTGCAGCATCTTATAATCAGTTTCACAAAGGACGTCACACTTCTTCTTTTGGCTCATCAGCCCCACATTATCATAGATATCAGGATTTGAAAAGATTGTGTCTTTTCCCAAGAAAGAACCACACAGACAAAATTGCTTTTTTGTGAAGGAGGAAATGTTTGTCAGTGGTCTATTGTGAAACACAGTTTCCCCAGAAACAATGAGATTTATTCAAGCTTTTGGATCCAGAAGGAGAGGAGCTCGATGAGGAGCATGGGTTCATCTTGTTGCTTATTTCCTTGAAAAATGATTATTTTTCTCCATTCTCGTAATATTATGATATTTTCTCTTAAATTAATACTATTATTCTTGAAATCTCAGATTGTATTTTCTCTTCTTTGGGCTTAACACTCCATCTTAATCTTGCTTGCTTAATTGAAAAAGTAAAATCTGTTATTGATAAACCATAAAATCAGAAACGTGAATATTGTAAAAGTGGATTCAGAGTCTCCAGCAGTGGCAGCGGCTTTGTGAGGCTGCACTTGGAATATTGTTTTTTACACTGAGTGCAAATAAAAGCCCGGTTTTAAATCCTCTCCTGAATCCATTCGGCTACTTCCAATCCAATATGGTGACTTCCCTCCTCCGGATATTCCTGAGGCTCTCCGGGCGGAGCAGCAGTTTGGTGCGATGCATACTGCAGCACGTGAGAGGAGGTGAATGGGTTTTGTGTTTCGATGCTAACGGGGGGGGCAATCCATAAAAATAGAGCTGTTAATGCAAAGGGCCCGTCTCTTCTGATGATTTATTCAGATTAGCTACGAGTACACATGCGGCAGCCGTATGGACGGAGATGACATGTGGCTATGGTGTCTGTCTTTGTGCTGAATACCTTTACACACTGAGGACAGTATTCATCATATACACTCATAGAAACCCTGGCGTGAGGCGAGTTGTGCATTGTTGCACAAACGCTCACTGGAGGATGGTCGCTGTGATTAGTGTGTGTGTCTGTGTGTGTGGATTGCCCACAGCAATCCCCTGTCTAGTGTGAACAGCAGTCCTCTGGCCTTCTTGCAAAATGTCCTTGAGTGGACGTGGAGATGTATTGTCAGCGGACCACCAGTCATGATAGAAGCTGTGACTCGCTGCAGCTCTTCTCTTTGTCTCGATCGTCCTCTCTGCTTGTGTCTTTCTGGATTTTAGTCCTATGAGCCGTCTCCCTACTCTTACTGCTCTTTCTCGTTTTTTAATTCCCCGTCTTTTCTCACTCTCTGACCAACAACTTAGCCTCCCTCCCTCCCTCTCTCTCTCTCTCTCTCTCTCTCTCGCTCTCTCTCTCTCTCTCTCTCTCTCTCTCGCTCTCTCTCTGTCGAGGCCCGCTGAGAGAAAACACAATGTCAGAGCATGCCTCAGCTCTCTCTCCGCTGAGTGGGAAAATTGACTGGGATTGTCTATGGCAGTCCCCACTCGCAGCAGTCTGTGGCCCGTGATGCTTAAAGTGCTGCGCTAATTAGTTTTCTCTCCTTCCCTCCTTCCATCCAACACACACACACACACACACACTTTCTTTCTCTCTCTCTCTCTCTCACACACAGCAGTGTCCCCCCTCTCTTTTGTGCTGCCTTCGCCTTCGCCCATCTATTATGTAACGGTGTTTGGAAAGTGCCGATGCACCTTCTCAGGGGCTTTTCTGTGTGTGGCTCTGCATGTCACACAAGCCATGTCTCTTTCTGTATTTTGCCGAGGAAGCACATGACATGAAGGCGGCGGCGGGGCCAACGAGATGTCACATGACCCGGCACAGTCCTCGTAAGGCGAGCATGACCCTGCTATTAGCCCCCGTTATGTGAGCTTTCATGTGCTTCAGTGGTAATGATGTTTACAAGATGATGGAGCGACTTAACACAATATGTACACACGTCTGATCCATGATATAAAATGTCAGTTTTCTGCCTTTACAGCCATTTGGATGCAGGTCAGAACCAGAAATGGCCTGCTCCCCATTGGTGGAGTTCATAGAATGTACATGAGTCTTTGTGTTGTTTTCGTTCATGAGCTTTGTCTTCTTAGATTAGATTAGATGAGACAATATAACACATAATTGTGTCTTTGCTGTGTGGTGGAAAACTGGTGCACAAATGATTACAGTACAAATCATGACTTCAGCTTGAATTACGGCTTCACACTGATCTCTCTCCTCAAATCAGCACCTGACTCAGTTTGACAGTAAAAAATAAGAATTACCTTTGATTGATAGCAAGCAAACTCAACCTGAGATAAGGTAAGAGAATGGGACAATACCTCAGTCACCTCACAGCATCTTGTAAAAGCATTTCCCTCCTGTAATCACACCCAAGCCTCCAAAGAGCAGAGCAGACACATTCCCCCCCCCCTCCCTCTGCTTTTGCTGCACCAACACTTGCCGCGAGAACAGGCAGAACGCTGCGAGGGCTAATGAATTGTGCTGTCAGGGAAGTAACAGATTTATTTACATTTGCAAATGCACATCTCTCTCGGAGCCAGTCCCGGAGAGCTGAGCGGGTGAAACGCTGGGTTGCAGGGGCGCGCTAATGAATCAGGGACGAGAAGAAGAAGAAAAGAACATTAGGGAAGAACTCCAGAAAAACAAAGAGAACGTTGAGAAATCTCCAGGAAACTGCACGAGGCCGACCAGCGTGATGTTTCCACTGTACCACTGGGAATTAGACGGATAATAAACCAGCCAGAGGAAGAGGAGAAATAAGTTGAAGGGTATTAGTTGGAAATCCACTTTAAGAGGTGTGGAGCTGTGGAGACACACAAACACACACAGAAACACACACACACACGAGAAGCCTTGGAGGCAGGTCGACAGCACGCACATCCTGCTTATCAGGCCTGTTTGGTGTTTCAGGAGGAAAAGCCCGTACAAAACTCCCAACACACACATGCACACACACGGCATGTCGACAGGGAAACCAGTAGAGCTTCTTCTGAGAGGGAAAAATGAGGAAACGACCTCAAATAAACAGAATTTAGACGAGTTAAAGGAGAAAATCACAAGAAAAGATCCAAAAGACAAAAATGAGGGAGAAGATACAAAACAAATGGTTTGTGAGCATTTGTTTGCATGACTTAAAACCTTGTGACAGGTCTGAGCAAAGCCACACACACACACACACACACACACACACACACACACACACACACACACACACACACACACACACACACACACAAAACTCTCCTTACAAGGACTTTGACTTGACTTCTGTTCATGGTGGACAGCCTGACCGAATCCTTATCCGTACAATAATAATAATGGAGAAGCTCCTAAAGAGGCAACACAAGCAAACACCGACACACAGACCCACACAAACACACACACACACACAAGCCAGAAAGGAGAGAGAGAGAGAGAAACAAAAGAGAGAGCAGGTAGATATGAAGAACCAGTCCGAGGAGAGATAATCTGTTTTTCATCCGTCTCTCTGGAAGTCTCAATCCATCTTTTAGTCCATGTCTCATATCCCTCATCTTTGTCTTGAGGAGGTTCTGTGTGGAGCTGTGGTGCTGTGTGTGTGTGTGATTTTTATATTATTGTTGAGTGTGATGTTGTGGTGTATTTGTGTTATTTGGAGAAAATGAAGCCATGCTGGGCTGCTCCCCGCTCGGCTCAGCACGGAAACAGACAACGTACGCACTTCTCACTTTTTCCTAATCCGAGGAAGGTGCAGCTCACAGCTAATCAGGGTGCAATGTAGCATGGTGTAAAATTAAACCCTTACAACACAGTGAGAGCCGTGCTGGAGAGGGCAGCGAAGGACGAGCCTCCGGCAGTGTTTGCATGTGTGTGTGTGTGTGTGTCTGTGTGTGTGTGGTCTTGGATGTTATCAGTCATGTCGGCTGCTGGCCACAGATGAGGTCATTAGGCCCTTTAGCAAGGCAGATTTCTTCCCTCCTGTCTGCCTCTGTTAATAAATCTCCTCGGATGCTTGCATTTTATGGTCACTTCTGTGTTTTTGTGTCTGTGCCTGTGGTTTGTTCAATGCGTGCACTGTGCTGAAGTGTGTGTATGTGTGTGCGTAATTGTGTGTCTGGGGAAGCCCTTGCTTTGTGCGTGTGTGTGTGTGTGTACTGTACAGAGTCGTTAAGTGTGTTTGTGAAGCGAGGACTTTGTCTGGATGCATTTCGGTGAAGAGGCCGGGGAATTCAGAGCAGCCAGTTCCGTCTTGCCGTGGCAGTTGTGTATGTGTGTGTGTGTGTGTGTGTGTGTGTGTGTCTGTGTGTGTGTGTTTGTGTTTGTGTAAATCAGAGTGGAGTCTTGCATTGTTTGCAAATGGCTTAAAATACTCAGTGGGCATCTTTGCTAACAAATTAGAATAGATTATTTATTGCCTGCTGTGGAATGCGTTGTGTTTGCAACATTGAAAACCAGACTGTGTGGGTGTGTGTGTGTGTGTTTGTGTGTGCATTTTAATCACAGTAGTTTGAAGGTCCTTCACACCTACACAGGTGTTTCTTCACATAGCCTGACTGATGACAGTGATTATCTGGTGCAGTTGCCTGCAGGCTGCTCGGCCTTTAAATAGATGGAGACCAGGAACCGTCTCCATTCGTCTTTGTTCTGAACAAGCCGGACTCGACTCTGAACACTGCCAGCGACTCAAAGAAGTTGTTTTTATGTCAATGAGTGCAAAAACAAATGTGGATATTAAGACAAACATAGACAATGACTAGAAAACAGGACCTTTCTCATCCTGTATCTACGTTTTGCTCATTTACATTCTCACGTGTTTTCACAAACAAACCAAAGAGTTTATAAGGTTCTGATAAGTCATTTAAATCTGCCTGTTTATATCTGATTTATTAACTCCAGTAATATTCTGTGACCGATGAAACCTTACTGTCTATATATTGAATCCAGCAACAATCATTTTTCTGTCATATTTGGAAAAGCAGTTGTTCTTACTCATCCTTTTTTTAAAGTCCCCGTCTGTGTGAATGAACTGCTGCCCGAATAAAGTGCTTTAAAGCTGAAAGGCTAGAAAGTGGAAAAAGATGGAAGATCTGAACAATGAGATGGGGAAAGAGTGAGTAGTAGAAAATGAAAAATTCATCCTGAGAATGAAGTGAATGCTCTTTGGCTCCTTGTTAATATGTTCGCTCTCATCTTTCATACCTTTCACACCCTCTCTCCCTCCTTTCCCCTCTGTCGGCTCTTTGCTTCCATCGGGGCGTCACTCCACTCTCATTTGTTCTCGACAGCTTCTTTCAGGAAAGAAGAATCACGTGTGTTTCCACTGAAGTAACACATGATAATATGTTTTTTTTTCAGGGTTGCACTCTGACCATTTCTCCGGCACTTTTAGACCACATTCTTCATTTCTTTTACAAAAAGCAGGAAAAAGAGTCGGACGTCAAAGGATTCGGTTATAACTGTGATTTTTGAAAGAGGCAAAGAGGGAGAAAGAGGGAAACTAGTTGAGAGGAAGTGTTTTTATGTTGTTTGTGTTCAAAGTAGATAACAGCTCTCCTCAAATTCATTAATTTTAACTATTTTCCCCTTTCAAATCCATCTTCCTCCACCTCACTCATCTGCAGTAATATGATTCCACAATTCCCAATAAAGGCTCTCTAATGTCTTGTTTAGCCCAGTATCACTTATACAGACTTTTCTCCCTTAGACGGAAAGTTTCTCCGAGGCTGCATCTGAGAGAGGAGTAATTATCTCCCCCCCGCTGAGAGAGTATTTCAAACATTATAAAAACTGTAAAGCGAAAAGGAGAAAATAAAAAAAAGACCCTCTCAAGATTAACTTTTCATTTGCGGCGTGTCTTTGACAGTCGGTCTCCACTGACGGTGAAAAACACTGACTCCAAATGAGACTGTAATCCTGCGACGCACCGAGCAGGAGAGCGAGAGCGGCGTTAAAGCTCAGGGAGGAGGGAGGAGGGATAAGAGCCTGGAACAGCGGCTCATTAACCATGTGCACTATGTGTGTGTGTGTGTGTGTGTTTGTGTGAGTTCTCCCTTTAATTGGATTTAATGTAAGAAAGCAGCTCATGTTTAAAACAAAAACCATTTGCAGACATTTAAATTCAGATTATGGGGTTTTCAGGTGCAGCGACTGCTTCCGTATGTACAGAAAAAAGCGTGGGAGATGTTGTGTGTCATGTTTGTTTGTGGGTTTGTGGGTTAGTCTAATGAGGCGTGGGTCAATGTGTGTGTTGAGTCTGCAGGAGGATGCAGGGAGGAGACGTCTCCATGTGGCTGAGTTACTTTAAAGCGGCTTTCAGAAATGTATTGAACTCCGGATATTCTCCTGTAAATATCCAGAGGGGATGAATCTGAGAACACAAATGTCCGAGTCAGTTGCTCTGGACATTTTCCAGAACTTTTCCTGACCCTCCCCTTGTAAAAATGTCCGAGTTCCTCATGTGTGAAAGACAAAGTCCAGATAATGTCCCGACCAGATTGTCTGGACATTATCCAGAGGCCGTGTCTGGAAACAGCTTAGATTGAGGTGAGCTAAAGGGGATTTGTTAACCTGGAAAATCTTCTTACTTCCACTTGAACGTGTTCTTCTTGCTGTACATGTGCAGTGCTCGTCAGGGTTGATGCCGGCCTATGTCAGTGGTTGTCAGTTGTCGCCAGTTGTTGAGCCGCAGATGAATGTGCAGGCCTCAGCATGTTTCAGCACCAAGGACAGCTCTTTGCTGTGCAGCCACTCTTAACCGACTCGTTCTGAAATCACCAACCTGCATGTTTTCAATCATCGTGTCACATTCTGTGCTGCAGAGTTTCTACATCGTCCCCACAGGACTGTGAAGTTTGTGAAGGTCACCGAGCCACCAACACAAATCCCCAAACTCCCATTACTCTCTGGTCCCCGTCGCCTCCCTCGCTCCGGAGCGCCGGGCCCTCGGAGGCACCTTCATCCTCCCTCATGTTTCTTAAACTTATTTACGCAACTTTTTTTTGTTTGTTTGTTTGTTTCCATCCAGTCGATAAAGCCCCACGCAAACCAGGATTGTTGTTTGCACCAGGCCCGAGCCTCTACGTGCTGTTTACTCGCTGCCGGGGGTTTGCCGATGCCGCACGGAGATAAAAAGTATTGATTGGTAATCCTTTGTTTTGAAAGGAGAAAACTCAGATTAATGACCCCTCCTGCAGTTTGTCTACAGGACCTAAACGAAAGCCACCAAGAGTTAGTGTTGTTGAAAATGCAAAACTTTGAGCTGCACTAAAGCGGAGAACAAAAGTCTTGCCACCCGTTCACGACACGTATGGCAAACTCTGTAAAATATTGATTATCATGTGTCATCTCTTTTTCTGAAAGCGTTTTTTCACAGAATCTGTTTGGTATGAGCTCCATTATGTAGATGCTCCTGTGATAAAAGGAAGCAGATCTAAAGATATCACATAATGACTCATCCACTACAAATGTTAGGTCCCAATCCATATTGCAGTTTAGTGTGCACACTTAATTTTGCGAGGATGTTAAATCGGACATGAATCAGGCTTTAGATGTAAATCTGTGACACTTCTTCATGACAGTTCATTGTAACAAACTCCCAAATAATACAAATATAACATAGATGACATTTTATACATTTAAATTTATCCCCTCACACATTTTAAGCACAACAACTAAAATGATTGCTTCATCTTAATCTGCACTGTAAGTATGTTAGCCTGTAAAAAGCTAAATGAAGGAAGAAGACATTCTAGTTTGCATCCTGGGTTTTTCTTACCAAAGATTCTTAGTGACTTTAGTTAACTCTGAATTAACGTTATTACTTTTGTGTCAAACTGTTTTTCAGGTGCTTGCTTTAAGGAGCTCATCATGCAACAGGACCAACAGGAACAGGATCCAGTGCAGCGTACTGGTGACTTAAAACATCAAACATCTTCAATATTAAAGGTAAGATAAGAACAAACTGTCCCCGAGGTGTCAAAGTCTCATCACACCAGACTGAAACCTTCTAAATGAGTTAAAATATGCAGGAAAATCACCACTAATGCTCTGAAAAGGAAACAGAAAGTCCTCAGTGTCTGCTGGTTAGACGCCAGTGAAGAGAATTTGAAGTCGCCATTGAACAACTCACAAACGATTGTCACCATTGTTGTCGACTTCCCCTGCCGTGCTAGTTCTGCTCTGTGGATACCTGAGGGAGGAAAATGGATTTGCAGTGTTTCCGGAGAAAAGCAGTGACACGCAAACAAAGCGCAAGATTAGATTAACAATGGCGACCTAACAAGATAAACGGAGACAATGATGCACGCCGCACAATGGCAGCAACACAAGCCCCCCCCCCCCAGTTCCTTTATCCACGCAGCCCCTTCCTGACTCACAAAAACTGTAATGTTCGAAACCCCACGACAAATTTCAACTCATTGGAGCCGACCTCAAAATAAAGTGCAGCCTCACAGGTTCGGGACAGTCACACATTTTCTATGGATTTAGCTTTGTACTAGAGAACAACTGCCTTTAAGATTAAACAATGACTGAGGTTAAAGTGCTGAGTTTAAGCTTCAGTAGTTTGGAGGAATATTGTTCAGTTCAGGTATGGGAAGAGAAACTGAACTCCTGCCCAATGACTGTGCAGACCTATCTTTATAACCCTTTAAAAAAAAAGCTCAGCAGGTCTGAAGCTTTGGATGTTTGAGGCTCTAATAAGAACTATAATAAGCATTTAGAGACGTTGAAGGGAACTTTGTTTGTTTGTTTGCAAGTTTACGCATAAAGCTACTAAGTCGACTTCCACAAAACTTGGTGGAAGGGTAGACCATGAGCCAAGAAAGGACCCTTTACAATTTGCAGTGGATCAGGACCAAGGGGTGGATTGCTTTCTCTGACATTTCCTCTGATTTCCCTGGGATTAATTCACAGATTTTGGTGACAGAAATCTGACATGTTTAAGAGAACTGACATCTGTGTGTGTGTGGTTTGATGCGTTTGACCTGCAGATCTAGTGGATCCTGATTAACCGACGGATACAGAACCACATTTTAATTTTCTTTATCATGGCGAGATGAGGTGTTATCCTCGCTGGAGTTTTTTTATTGCTTCCCAAGCGCCTTTGTAGTAAAGACTGTTTCATAAAGTCATTTTAAACTGTTAGCTGGAAGTGGAAAATTGAAAAAATCGCTCGACTCTCGTCTCCACATCTGACTGCATGAAGCAGCTTAGTCCTTTCATTTCCTCCCGCCGGGCCAAAGGTCCCACCAAGTGTTTCGCCATCAAATCAACCCCTGTCTGCGGCCTCGCTCGGACGTTCATGTGAGAATCTCCGTGGGTTCATATTGTGTGACGTTGACGGACCCTCCAGGATCGCTGGAGAGGCTCTTGTCGTGATTATTTCCAATCACGCCGGAGCATTTTATTATCGGGGACCTCTTATCTCTCCAGTCCCTGTCAGATAAGGACAGTGCTAGAGAAACAACGGGTGACCTTCATCTAAAGTTAAACCCTCCACTCACGCCCGCCCTCTGTGCCTTCGTGGTGTTTTCATGCTCGTGTCCCTCCTGATGGACGTTGATTGTAATGTGAAGGAAATCTGAGTGTTTATCGCAAACACAACTGTTTCCTCCTCTGCTTTGTTACTCCTTTTCTTTCCTCCTTTGTTATCATCTTAAGCTTTGTCTTAACTGCCTCCATTCATCAGCAAATCCCAGTGTTCCCCCCCCCCCCCCCCCCAGAGACTGAACTCTGCCACGTATAATATACTACCCCTGCTTGGAAGAGCTGGTCTCGTTTTAAATGGTTGTATAAGGAACGATGATTAAACGATCTCGGCGGCCTTCCTCCCACTCGCTCATTAAGGTCTTCCCCCGCTCATTTTCCGATACAATCACACCGAGGATCTTCCGGCTGCCGCGTTACAACCGGGATTTTCTATTGATCACTTTGAAACCGAGAATAAAATAAGATAAAGACGGCGCTTTCTAAGAGCACTGATTGATTCGGGAAGCGTCAAAACTGACAATGACTTCAATAAGGTTAAATTGCTGCGTCTTCTGCTAAATTGTGGTTTTCATGGAGAATTCAAAAAGACACGTACTCCGGTAAAAAGGGCTGTGAACTGGGGCGAAGGATGTTGAACAACTTCCACCTTAAAAAAGAAAATGCCGCAATCATAATTGTTTGTGTGAAAGACTGAAAATAAACCTCAAGTGTCTGCAGGCATGTGATCTGGCGTGCTCACACACAACAACACTGAGACAAAGCTGTGGAGGGTTGAGCTCCCCACATAGAGTCAAGCTGCAAGTGTCGAGGATATCAACCATCACACTACCAAGGGTAAATATCTGTATTTCTGATATAAACTATTGTAGTTCTTATCTGTTTCCACCCTTGTCCATTTGTTCGACAATTTCTACACAAAAAACATGAATAACACCAACATATCCCTTTAAACATCAAGAAACCCCACAAGCTTTTATTGGTTGCTTTCAACGAACTGGTTTTAGAAAGTCCCAGTTTCCACATTGATGTTTCCCACGGCCCCCTAGTGCCTCTGTTGCCTCATATGTCCCAGTCTCACCAGGCTCCAGGCAAAGCACGGCAACTCCCAGGATGAGATCCGTCTCTCTGATGCTGATTCACTCCGGCAGAGACGGAGCTGCTTTGGAACTCGCCATTTATATACGGCCGTTTATTCCACTGACGCGGAATGATTTACATTATCTCCCCAATTAGCAAATGGGAGTGAAATCTGCTGCATTGTTACCCATCCTTTTCCTGACGTCTCTCCCCTGAGTTAACGCTTAGGCAGTGTGTTTTTTATTCCTCCCGGCTAAAGGTTTTATTCATTATGTTTTTTAATCACTTTCGATAAGATTCCTGCCTTTTTTTATTTGAGTTTAGCTTCAGAGCATCGGCGGAGTGAATCCCCCCCCCCCCGATGGGATGCTCGTACATCAGTGTCAGAGCAGGCAGCGTATGAGTGAAAAATAAATAAGGAGTTGTCTGTTGAGGCCGTTCCTGCCTGAGCGGGAGAATCAAACCCATCCACGGAGTTTCCTCGCCAGCGCCGGACAGAGAACTCCCCGTGGAGACCTTGAGAAAAAATCACTCTCACCTAAAATACGACTGCCCGAGACGTGTTGTCAAATAAACAAGGGTTCATCCAGCAGAACAGAATTTAAACCACCCACCAATAGATTTACTTCTCACACAGTAAGGTCTGGTCCCATTTTTTTTAAAGTGTTCATTTCAACATATATATTGGTTGTTCAGCCCAAACGGACACAGAGAGTCGGGCGACAACACTTGAGGCAATTTATCCGAAATGGCCGAGCTGATCCCTCAGGAGACACCAGAGGTTTTACACAACTTTACGCTGCAGGTTCTCTCCGGGTGATGTGAGTTTTGCATTCAGTTATTAAGCAGCAATGTGAAGGATCCAGGTTCTATCGGCAGAACTGGAACAGTTTTGATGCACCTGAAATTAAGAATTGCCGTGTTTTCATTTGCTTCAAATTCGATGCTACAAAAATGGGGTGAAATATGATAATTGACAGCTGATTGGTCGAGAGTGTGTTTCGGCTCGAGCTTCAATCCAAACACTGTCGCACCACAATTGTTACTTCACAGACTTTTTCCAAATTAAAAGCTCAAGATAGCAGCGTCCATTTCTGTGATATTTTGTCTCCAGTAGTCCATAAAGGACAAAGACCTTTTGGGTTGGCTCCCTCTTCATGCTTGGAAAGGAAGGATGTCAGGTGGGGTATTTATTTGGTTGTTATCTGTAACCTCACCACTAGGTGCTTCTAACTCCTTCACACTGGTCCTTTAAAGGATCATTTGAAGAACTTCTGTGGCTGAGCTCTAGTGCAACCCTGTGAAACTGTGTCTGATTCTTGACAAACTCTCACCTCTCCACCACTGTGTCTATTCCACAGAATACTAATGCAGGTGCCTAGACCTGCCAGGTATATGTGGGCTGACAACTCCTCGCCACCTTCACCACAATGTCACATCTCACTATTATCACATTTAAACCAGGTGCGTGGTCCTCAACCTGCAAAAGTAAAACTCTTGTCTCTCCTAATTCAGACTGTGGGTTTCCCAGACTGCCACGCTCTTCCTTTTCTTTTGCTTTGCCTTCAAGTGGCTCTTTTCTTATGTAGCACAACGCTGTCAAAGTGATGCAGGTTGACGACAGCAGAGAATATGTGTGAGAGGAAGCAGATGTGTGCAGTGGGAGGACAGGGACATAGAGGAGACTGGGTTTTTCTGCTTCTGAGTCTCTCGCGGATCCCGACAGACTAAAAGTTATGTTCACCTCTTTATCTCCAGTTCCGTCACTTTTCACGTGAACCATTTTGCCTCAGAAGAAGAGAAACAACACACAGAGAGCACTGGGAGACATAATGCAATTGTCCCAGTGATGTTTCTTTGCGAAATATTAATGGCTTCCACAGGCTCCAGTGGCTCTCTGCTGCATCTGACTGGTCCAGAAACGTCTGGAATAATGCAATGCGAGGGGGGCGGGGGGGGGGGGGTTAGACATCTCTGACTTGTCAGGGAGGATAACTGGATGTGTCCGCTAATGAGCAACCGGGCTACACACATTACAGTGGGCCTCCTCTGCCGGCTGACTGGACGTCTTCTTCGCCTCGCCTGCAGCCCGGCCTCTTATTATGCTGAGGTATTTATAAGAATAGCCCGGCAATCACAAAGAGGTGTCAGAACCGGGCTCTGGAGAAACACCGGAGACCTTATTAGTGCTGTAAAAGTCAGCCGGGCGGAATTCAACAAGAAAATCGAAGGTGGCAGAGTTGGATAAGAATTGCGAAGCATGTGACTGTCTGTCCAGGAATGGCTCCATCGCTCGCCGCCGGGAGCTGCCAGCCGAAAATTGACTTTTAAAGCATTCTCATTGATGTCTATTGGCTGTTGTGTTTTGGTTTGAAAGAGGGTTAGGATTGATTATGCTAATGTTATGAGTCATCGCGGGATTTATGTCCATCTGTGTTGTGACCGTCGATCGGCTGGGATAAATTTACCTGCTCGCTCTCGGCCTGTCTGACATGTCACTATCGATCTGTCGGTTATACGTCTTCGGGCGCTCGGAGAGATATATATAGCAATGCATGATCTCTCATGTCCGATGGCTTTTCACAGACGACAGAGGGAAGAGATGAAGCAGTGACAACACAAAAATACAGGGAGAGACATTTTGTTTTCCCCACACATGGCCCCAGGGATTGATTCGCTGTGAAGTTTAGTGCAAACATTCATATTCTCTGGTGGATGAACCCTCCTGATGTCAGTGTTTCCCTTTTGTCACCATCAAGGTGACATTTGAGGATCATTTCAGTAACTTCCTGTCATCCTAGTTGGCTGAGGTTAGCATTTAGCTCAAATCACAGCTATGCGTAGCCTCACAGAGCTGCTAGCATGGCTACACGCTATAGCACCTCTAGATTTAGATTTAGTCTTTTTTAATTTGTGGAAAGATTGAAGTGAGGAAATGATAATTCTGTAGTTCTGTCATTATTCTATAAGTTTAGTTTTACTCGAATATTTTATGCTATAAAAAACAATTGACACGTCGTGATTGACAGCTGAACGTGACCTGTGATTGGTCGAGCCTCTGCTTTATAAGAACGTAATCGGCGCAAGGTGGCAAGGTTCGTTCTCCGGTTGTTTGCCTTTGTTTCATGATAGTGGGATGAAGTGGACACGGGTCATCCATCTTTATACACAATCTGTGAAATGATACACAAAATACGTGCACTATAAAGAGTAATACTGTGTGTACCTCGCATACAGAACTGGGACACGTCTTTTGTCTTGTTAATAGTTTTTCTCGGACGTATTTGAGGCACCGTTTACACAGCATATAAAGAAACACACACACACACACACACACACACACACAACAGGTAGAAGCTGCACACATGTCCACTCCATGTGCCGCCACTGTCATAAATCATGTCTGTATGTTTCCGAGTTGCCGCAGATTAGATACGTGGGAGTGAGTCATGGCCGCTGTCATGCACCGTCCTCTTTGTCCCCAACATGTCTGGCAGGGATGAGTAAGACCATTCAACTCTGTGGATGTCACTGAGCTGGTGACACACACACACACACACACAGACTGACACACACACATGCGCGTTTTAGAGCTATTTCAGAGAGGAAAGCCCCACGACATCAAGCGGGGTACGCTCCTGGCTCTTGACAGTGGGATATAAATAATACCCCTTTATTTAATTTCATATTCCTATTTTTAGATTTTGCCGAAAATTTGCCGCGCATGATTTATTCATGGGAGGAAGTCGGAAAGTGGAAGGAGGTGGTTGCTATAAATTCCTCAGATGATTCTAATTCGTTTAATCAGTCTGCTGCCGACTAATAATATAATATTAATAGGAAGATCGTATGCTCACATCTGTTCCCCTGACTGGAATAATTGCACATGTTGTGTGTGTGTGTGTGTGTGTGTGTGTAAGAAGTAGCATCTTGTTTACAGCAGGAAAATCCTAATTGTGTTTCGACAAGATTGATTCAATCCTTGAGTTCGTGACATAACATTTAAATGGAACATTTAACTCTCCCTCTTCATGCGCTCTCATTCATGCACTTAGTGCACACACATGCACAAACACACACACACACACACACGCATGCACAACACAAACGCACAAACCCCAAGTGCAGCAGCTGGAACTTGTTAATTGGTCGCGCTAAATTCAAACGCTATCGTTATCTTGGTTGGCAGGGGCATAAATATTAATATATCATAAAGAGCCATAAAAAGCTCGCCCAGCCTCATTTGGATCCATATATATGCAGCTGTTAGTGTCTGTCAGGGAGAAAGGGACCATCATTTATTGAAGGAGGGGGGGGGGGCACCACTAAAGGAGCCCCAGCATAGAAGACAGGAAATTACTCGCTCTCCTCACAGAATGAGAGGGACGAGGGCCGTGAGGGAGGAGGATGCTGGGAAATGGAGCTGATGGCCTCCACCATGCAGGGGCCCAAAAAAAAGCCAAGAAGTAATTCAGTCTGAAGTGTTGAGACGGTGGAAAGTGGAAACACATCTGCTCTTGAGGAAAAGCTCCAACTACACACACACACACACACAGACACACACACCTATCCGGCTCACTTGACCTGTCCTTGGTCCTCAGCTGTCCGGGACGCAACAGACGGCAGAAGTGCTGTTGCTGCTGTGTACCGCTGTGCCGGCTGTTCCTCTCTCCGCCCGGCCGCCGTCTGCCCGCCGAGCGGAGATGGCAGGTGTTGACAGAGTTCCACCTGAAGGGATTTTTACCACTCGCAAACGCCGCCGCTCCCCAGCTGCTCGCCGCGCCGGCTTAATCAACGCAGGCATGACAAAGCAAAGAGAAACTGAGAGACAGGGAAGGTAAAAACAATGGCATGTGTGTGTGTACGTTTGTGTGATGAAAGACAACACTGCTGCCCCCCCCCCCAAAAAAAATAAATACAAGCGCAATTAGCCATCGGTGTGCTCATTAGCCGAAACGGAGATGTAAACAACGTGTCGGGGACATTCACACATCAGCAAATCACAATTACACCACTGTAGGTTACGACAGAAACTAAACCTTATGTTAACAACACCCAACGTTGCAGTAACGTTGGCAGCTGTAGGGACAAAAGCTGACTGCAATTTCATGTTTACTATAGTCCATGTTAATCTGAAGTTTGCGAGGGCTAGCGTGAAATCTGGAATTTTAAAAAGAACGAAAGAGAGAGAGAGAGTCACTTTTATGGAGGAAGATCACAAATAGTTTATAGTGTTGATATTGTCTCTTCACAAATGGATGGCATAACAACTTGATGTGAAAGTGGTCATTTGTACTATAGCACAACCGAAAAATAGTTGGTTCAAGGAGCATTTAGCAGCTAAAGGGTCAGATGTGTCCCTCTGGAGTTGGTGGAGAACAAAACGGAGACAAAAGAAAATTGAATATTTAACTCAACAACTCCAAATGAATGCTAAAGTTGCTCTGTGTCTGTTGGCTTTCTAGATAAGCAACTAGCTCTGTTAGCGATGTCAATTTACAGTTTCTGGGAAACAGAGTTGATATGGCAGTATTTTATCATATTTAAATTTGACAGTAAACTTCTGCAAAGGGTCATAAGTTGTTAGAGTTAATGGTTAACTTGGCTTTTTTTTTATGAGCCATGTGATAAAGCTGGCGTATGGTCAGCACATGTAACATGTAGCACGAGGGGGCAGACAGAAGCCGTGTTACACGCTCTCATATCTGAAAGCAGCCTTTAACGTGTGCAGCACATTAGTCTAATTGATTTCTCTGGCATGCGGAGCCGTGTGGTTCCTCTCAGCGAGACTTCTTCATCTCATTCCCCTGCTCCTCTCCCTCCTCACCGCTGTGATTTATTTGTCCCTGGGTCAGAGGCGTCACTGCCTTCAGAGTCCTACACACTTCCAATCCGTCACAGCGAGGTCCAAGGCTCTCAACTGTCTGCCATGCTTTGTCTTAAGAAAGGGCCTTGCATGTCTGTTAGTGTGTGTGTGTGTGTGTGTGTGTGAAGGAGACACAAAGTGTGTGTGTGTCACAACAGAGTAGAGCATCACTCTGACTTACTTTATGACCGAAGCCGTTTTCTCTCCTTCCCTGCGTGGCCAGTTTGTTAAGACTAATGTGTTTATCTCAAAGCTCCGCTGTCAGAGAACCTACATCATGCAGCCCAAATGCATGCTGGGACACGGCCCTGGGTAGCCTGCATGGTTGCCAATGCCAAACGCTGGCGTAACACACACACGATGCTTTTATCACACAGAAAATAGCGTTTATATCTTAATAAGGCTTGTGTGTACGTGTGTAAGTGTACGTGTGTGTTTAGCTCGCTCCCCCTGCCAGAAACGCAAAAAAGGAAAGAGCAATGAAAAGAGTGGGAGAGGGATTTTCTAATTGACAAGCTGTCTTATTCATCCTGTCTTCATGTATAAGCTAACCAACGCATTCAGCGGATATGCAAAAGGCTAATTGCCCTCGACAGAACGGTGCAGGAATTCTGTTATAATATCTGCAAGAAAGAGTAATGAGTGTGGCCCCTGTCTTTGTCGGGCTCCAGCCTCTTTGTTCCCTCACAGAGCAGCATTCAGAAATAATGACACACACACACACACACACATACACACACACACACACACACGTGGATAATTTGAAGCCCAATAATCTCGGTGCAGCGGCAGCTCGGGTGTTTCAAAAAAGGTGCGAGACGGAGAAAATAGGGCTAATTTAAATTGCCAGATGTGATTGAGTTCCATTGTGTGGTCTGGCTCGGCTTCAGGGTGGCAGTCAAAGGGAAGGAAGGAGGAAGGATAAGAGTGAGGGGGCGAGGCGGTGAGAAAGGGGGGGGGGGGGGAGCATTGATGTGCAGAGCTTATTAGGGCCGGGCTGCTGAATTGGACTTGATCACTGGGGATTCTCCGGGCAAAGCCGATATATCAGCAGACGCTCTCGGTGAAACGCCGCAATGTGGCTTTCACACCAACACACACACACGCTCATATGTCCACAAAATGACACACATATATCCTCGTGAGTATCATCCTCATCCTATATGTAATATATAATCTCCCCCTTGAACTCGCGGAAGTGAGATGATCACGTCGACCCGACTGGGCTGTGAGTGAACCCAGTGGAGCTCTGGTTCTCAAGCTCTGCTTACCGAGCAGAGACTGGGAATGTGCACAGCTTTCTTTTGGCACAATATGTCACGACAGCTGGCGTCCAATCAAATGAGCTCGTGTCAGCCTGCTCGTAACACTATGATCTTATCGCTCTATCTCCATCGACGGGGAGAAGATGTTGTGTTATCATCAATTAACAATATTGACACTGAATAAAGAAAGATGCTTAAATTGTTAACAAAACAGTGAATAAAGTTTGTTCAACTTAGGGTTAATGGTTTATTTAAGCACAATTATAAAATTTTATTTTGAAAAAGTAAATAAACTTGTGTGTTTCTAATTAACGCTGCTCAAACTACAGATGGAAACCAAAAGGCTTCATTAACCTTCTGAACCCCTAAAACCAGTGGGCAGCCTTAAAGCCTTAAAGTTAAAACGTTGACATTTCTATATCCCAAAGCCTCGGAATCATATGATGTATAATACTATACAATGATTATAACACTATATAATATACATAATTGAATAAAGTTACTGGCTGAACAAAAAATGGAGTAAAACTACCATAGTGTCATAACAGATGCATTAAAATACTCTATCCTTCCACAGAAAAGGAAGGAGATCACAGAATCCTCTGAACCCTGAACAACTGGTTTGATGATGATAATCATCATCCACTTGCTTCATCACCTTGATGATGACATGAATGATCATGAATCATGAATGAATGAATCAGCACTTTGCCGACGGCGCCGCTTCAAACGCTCAACAGCCCTCGCTGCCCAAATGAGGGACAGAGATAACTGTTAGAACAACCCGCCTGTTGATGAGCAGGATGTATCGGGGACATCCCTCATCCTCTCTCTTCCTCTCCCGCTCATTTCCTCCCTCCTTCCCCCTTCTACGTGTCCCACAAAGCTTCCTCTAATCCCTGCCACGTCGAACACAAGCCCCTAATGGCTCCTTGGGGTTTGTCACGGCTGCCATCTTGACAAATTCCCTCCGTCTGAAATGGAATGCGATATAATTCTAATAAGATCCCGGTGCATGAATATCTCACATGTGGTGATGGGAGCATGATGGACAAACTGCATTATGGGAAAGAAATATGAGGATGAGAGAAGCAAGGGTCTCCTACAGAGAATCTATGGTGTGCCGTCATAGCTGGTTGTCAAGCAGGGTATTTCTGCCCCTGTGTGTGTGTGAACAAAATAATTCAACAACCCATGGACATATTCTCATCAAATGTGGAGGGTGTACTACTTAAGTAGGTATCGTTTGATGATTGACATATGAAGCTGATAGGTCAAAGGTTAAGCTCAGCAAATTGTGGTCCAAAAACACAGTTTCCAAGATATCTTCGCAAATAAGACCAGAAAAATCAATCTGAAGCTTATATTGATCAGTAAATATCATGGCAGTTATGTCATCTAATAAGTGACGTCATAGTCACATAAAAGTCAGTAAATGATGTCATAGAGTAGTAGTATAATTCCTATTATAACATTTATGTAAAATATGAATTGTGGCTGATGTAACCATTGCTCATATTAGTCATTTTTGTGAGGGAAGAACCTTTTGTCCTCAGAATGTTTGGGCCTTTTCATTAATCGCAGTTACATAAAGTGCACATGAAAGTCCTGTGTGTTGCATCATGTGCATATTTTTCAAAATAGATTATGAATTCTGGACTTTCAGCTTTCACTCTACACACAAAGATGTCCCATTGTTCCAGTAAAATGGTATTTGTTTAATTCATATCTACAAACACACAAAGACACAGACTCTACCTCGGCACCAGTTATCCGACTATAAAGACCTTCACGATTTGATGACTTCATCTGGAGCTAATCCATTGATAATTAAAAAGAAGTGACTAATGCAGTTGCCGTTCGAGAGATTCCTTGTGTGTTGGTTTTGTGTGAATGCCGGTCCTCCAGCTGTGAGCTGTAAACGTGTGTGTGTGTGTTGTGACGTCGCAGCGGGGCTGTCACACTGTCCTGGCTCCTACTTACTGTCAATGAAGCTGCTCGAGGATTTGTCACCAGATGAAATAATCATTTCGGTGTCTCTCTGCTGTGCACTGTGATGTAACACTCAAATCTAACAGTAATCCCATGGGACTGTTTCTTTAAGGTGGACACTCTGTACACATGAGTATCTGTTGGGCAATAGGACAAATTTAATAAGTATAAATATGGATTTGTACTATGTTCATCTTTTCCTCTGAAATGTATTCATATTTTATTTAGCTTGAGACCATTGTGTTCTAATTTCAACTGTTTCATTAGCAATGTCCCTTTTTTTTTTAACAACACACAATGTGCACACCAACCCAGATGTGTGTATATATAAACCCCTCTGCAGGAGAGTGTGTTTGCATGATTCAGCCGCCACACGCCAGGGTGCTGCCTGTGACATGTGCCAATCTGACTTGTTTACACTCGTCACTCGCTCAAAGGCACGTCCCCCCCCCCCCCCCCCCCCCCCCGAGACACAGCGCGCCCAACGTGGCAACAGGAGACTATGATTAGATGGCCCCTGTTTGTGCTGCCGGAGACAAACACACAGTTCAGACGGCGGACGAGGCACCGGGCGGGCGACCCGATAATTACGCCTGCTTGTGAACTCAAGCATCAGACATTTGCCCCTAAACCACGGGCATGCATGTTTAGAGACATGGACACAGACGGCTGGGTTGTCCCCGCCTGTCTGTCACGACAGAGCCGGGCCACAGCAACTGATGAATAATAATTACACCGTTATGTCAGTTCCCTTATTCCTCATATTTATCTGGTTGATTAAAAGCAGCATTAGAGGTAGAATCCGTTTTTTTTAAATCTACTGAACAGAACAACACGTTTTGGTGAGTTCCTGATTGGGTGCTGGCCCCTGCTTGCCAGCGTCCTCTGGGTAAACCCGTGCACCGGGAGCCCGGAGGCCCCAGCTGTCACCACCAATAAAGTCTGCCAAGGCTCCTGAGGTTAGTTAAACTTACATTATACTCCCCCAAAATGATTCTCAGACGGTTTGAAATGTCAGTCACAGCCTGGCGGGGGAAAAGGGTGACGGTGCGTCATCGCAATAAATATTTTAAATGATGAATTAAAAAAAAGGCTATTGGCATAAACCGCTGTGTGGTGTTTGTTTTTCTCCGCTAATGCCAATAGTCTTGGGTAAAGCTTAACGATGTATGCAGGCGGCGGAAGGAGCGACCTTGGCTACCTTGGTTTACAACCCCGGTATAATCGTGTGTGGGGGGGGAGGGGGGGGGGGGGCAGGAATGAAGGTCAACTCGTTTGTTTTTGTCGGGCTGTAAATATTTCACCGTACACGCTGGTATTGAAAAGTCTGATGAGCTCACTTTCAGCTTCAGCTGATTCAGAAATGAAGTGCCGCCCAGTAGTTGTGTTAATTACTTCTTCAACTGTGTTCCGGCCAACTTCCGTGCAGTAACACACACGACAGACACTGTTTTGGCTAACAACGCAATGCCTCATTAGCTATTGGCTATTTGCTAATCTGTTTGTATGAGGAAAAACCATTGGACAAGAAATCTGTTCAATTGGAGGAATTAAGTCAGAGATTAAGTTCTGCAACTTGCTTTTCTTAGGCCTCCCACTGGGTTCTTACATCCAGTGTTAATTAGCATCTCGGGCTATTTGTGCGAGAGGCTAAAGGCTAAATTAGCTCCAGAGTGAGAAACAATGACTTGATGATGATGAGTTTTCTTTATTTTGGGCATTATTTCTGTATGTTTCTGAGATTCAGAAATGGTCGAAATAAAATGTATCCAAATTTTGTTTGTTTCCTGTCTCAGGACGAATGTGGCTTTGATTTCAAAAGTTACTTTTGCGTAGGAGGAAAGATACAAATGTTGTTGTTTCATTACAATTGTTCCTGAAACACAATCTTTTCTAATTTCAGAATTTGGCAGCAAGCTTGGATTTGAACCTCCTTTCACTTGGATAGGAGGAGAAAAGTTCTCTATTAGTCTATAATCTGCTTGGTAATGATACCTGGTCCCAGATCTGTAGCTTGGATGATGTATGTAGGTGTAATTTGGTTCAACACCACCTAACGTAAAGCAAACCCTCATTTAAATCACTAATTTCAAATGGGTGCTCTATATATTGCCAGAAATAAAATGCCATATAAGAAAAAAAGAAGTGTGCTCGTGCCTTATGATGTAATTTAAAAATCCTAAATGATGTGCTAATCTTAGCCGGGCTGTGTGTGCCGGGTTCGCCCACATTGAGATGCAAAGCTGTGATGGCAGGCGTCTATTTGCCTCCGCCGTCGACGCCGGCGCTTTCCTGTTTGACACCGGATTAATAACAACAATACAGAGATTTATTTGCTTGCGTAAAGCTCGAGGTCTCTCTTGCCCTCCCTCGCTCCCTCGCTCCCTCGCTCTCTCTTTAGCCGTTTTCATAATTTGAGTATTTCTCTTATTCCTGCCATCATGTTCAGGCGGCAGCGGCGGCGGTAGAGGGTCTTAAGTGCACGGTGTCACCTTTTTGAAGTCATTCTTCGCCCACAAGTTCTTTGATGATGTCGCGTGTGCTGTGGGCTCCGTTTGAATTGAACAGAAACATGTCAAAGGAATGTCTCTCTCTCTCTCTCTCTCTCTCTCTCTCTCTCTCTCTCTCTCTCTCTCTCTCTCTCTCTCTCTCTCTCTCTTTCTCGGTGACACAGTGCTGGATCTCGCTGAGCTTTTAAGAGCGAGAGCCACCATCCTCTCTGTTTTGCCTGTGCAGAACTTAATCGAATTTGTCGAAGAAAACAACAGATGAAAGCTTGTCTGGGGCATTCCTATTGGTGTGTGTGTGTGTCTGCGTGTGTGTGGTTGTGTGTGTGTGTGTGTGCGCATCCACATCCATCCAATCTCCTGGCCCGCCCGCCTCTCGAGAAGTGCTGTGGTGGCTCAATTAGCAAAGCAGCCAGCAAATTACAGAGCTTCTCTCTCCTTCCTTCTTCCGCCTCCATTTGTTTTGTTTCCTACTCGTACCAGACATGTTTTTTTTCCGTCCTTTTCATAACAGCCACAGACCAAAACAAAGTAAAATAAAAGAAACTCGCACTTTGCCTCGCATGGTCGCCAGGAGCCGACACAGAGGCGCCGAGCACCGAATCACCTCTTGGCCTCTGTCTTCCCCGGCTCTCGGCTCTGTGTCGGCTCAGGCTCGATGACCTGTGAAGGTGAAAGCCAGAGGAGCCAATTAGAGCTCACAAAAAAACGTCCAGGGCCCCTTTCATTTTGTTCTCCACATCTCTGATATATCCAGCTTCCCCATTCCCCATCTCTGCCATTCTGGGGAGAAAACACTCTGAGGAACTTTTCAAAATCATATCTTCTTACAATAGTTCCTCCAATTAGCTACAAGTCACAACACTTGACAAACTTTCGACCCGGTAACACAGGGAAGCTTCCAGAGGTGTCGGTGGCGGCTAATCGGTTCAGTGGCGACAATTGTCTGTGTGTAATTAGTCTTGAGTGCCGGCTGGAGGAGCTCAGATGGAACCGTTGACATCTGGTCCACACTTACTGTATAATTCCACTCGGCCGTGCGAAGCCGTCCACAGGTGTTAAAGTCCACTCGAGGCTCCGGGCTCTCCGATTAGCGCTCGGGTCGTTGAGGGCCATCCTGAAATTAAAGATTCTATTCAAAACTATGTTGGTCCGTAGAGCTGCACACCACAGCGGCTGGTAGTTGACCAAAATAAATGTTTTATATAGTGTCTTTATGCCTTAAGCAAAAAGCAAAACTTTGTTTGCCTTTAACTTAAAAAACTCCTCATAAGAATCACAATTCAGCTGAAAAATAATAATTTAGTTTCGACCTGTTTTGACCAAACAAAAATACACAAACACAGAATATACATATTAATTTAGGCCAATATGTAAATAATCCCCTTTTGTCCTTGGGTTATTTTGTTCGTCTGTTTTAATGAGTATGAAACATGAATGGTGCATTTTTTCAAAATCTATCTTCACGGAACGGTGGAGAGATCTGTCAGCGTTTGTTCTTCTTCTGATGAAGGAAAACAAAATCAAAAGGTCACGGCTTGTGGAAGAAGTCGTTGCAGGGGAAATTTGAATTGTCATTTATTCCACTTGGTTATTTAGTGTGATTACTGAATGTGAATATGACTGATGCAAAGTTTGTGTGAGAGAGGTACAAGGTTTTCTGTTTATACTCGATGGTAAAACCTTTCCTTATATTCTACAATACTTAAAATCGCCTGGTTTCCTTTTTTCATGGAACATTATGCAACACAGTGTTTGAAGTGAGTTCTCAGTCAGGTAGATTTTCATCTGCAACCGCGATGAAGAGAAGAACCCCCATGATCCCACACTGCTTCACACTCAGCTCTTTCTTATAGAGGAAACCAAAATGCATCGTAGAGAATCCTTTGAAGACTTTTTCCAACCACTCACCAGAATTTTGTTCAGTTTTATAAAAGATTTCTTCCTCCAACAACTTCATCATCAAATGACATTTACTTCAGATCCTTTAAATGAACACAAACCTCAAAGCAACTTCCAGATTTGCACGGCAACCAGGAAAGTGCTTTGCAGAAATACTTTAATCCCCATAGTTTGTAAATCTGATGAATTAAAACATCAAAATATAGTGTTTTGAAGTCACCGGTATTTAAAACACAAGAGAATAAAAGTCCACCTTGGAGGAAATCATTTCACACGACTTCACCGGCCTTTCTTCTTTCACTCGGCCTCCTCCTCACCGTGGGTCGGCCTATCTCTTACATGTGCACTGTTTAACTCCTGATAACACAAGTCTACAGGCGGCTGCACGCTGTGTGTGTGTGTGTGTGTGTGTGTGTGTGTGTGTGTGTTTGTGTGTGTGTGTGTGCTCGATTTGAAGTTGAGATACTTGGCCCGTGATCTGTCGATGTGACTGATTTGGGCGACTCACAGCGCTCCCCCCACGTTAGCTCTCAGAAAACAAAAAACAAAACCCCGCCTCCTTCTTTTCGCCCAACCCGACCGCGAGTTGTCCATGCAATCATTCCGGGCCCGAGCGAGAGCGGCAGCCACAAATGAGAGAACCGCCTGGCATCCTCATGAGGGATCAGGTCAATCAAGCCCGCTGTGGGCGGCAGCAACCCCGAGGCTGAGCGCTGTGCTACAGAGCTCAATCAGCGGCGGTTGGCCTCGGGGGCGGCCTCCTAAATGAAAGAGGATATTGGGGAGATTGTTTAGTCTTATCATCGTTCATCATCGTTCCTCTGTTGGCCCTAACAATATGGTGCCTGCTTATTGGGCTTCCCCCTGAGGAAGACCAGCAGCTGCCACTGATAAAGATATACGAGGAGCGGATTGGAGAGATCGGAGGGAGACAGGAATTCTGGGTTGGTAATAGAAGCGAGCTGCAGAGGCGGGTTTGTGGCTGAGGAGGAGGAGATTTAAGACGTGGAGAGGAAAGAAGAAGAAGTGAGGGGAGACGTAAATGAGAGCACAGATGGGCGTAGCTGCTTGGCTATCCCTCCATCACTTTGCCGTGTGGCTCCAATCAATTAGTTGTGGCTCTTCCTCGCTGGCGAAGCAGCACTGGAATCGGGGGGCTGCAGGTGGGATAAACAAACTGGCTGGTGAGAGAGGCTGGTTCCGCCTGGACACCCTGGAGGCAGCCGGGAGGATGAGGATTAAACTGAACTCCATCTTAAACAGCACCACCCACCCCTCTTCCTCGGGGGAGAAGCCGATGCAGCTGCGGAGCTACAGCAGCCACTGCCTCATTCCCTAAAAGATGCAACCTCGTGGTGTGGCCAACATGTTATCTTGGTAAAATAACAACAAACAAGTCTCTTTGCATGAAGGGAATGAAGGAATAATAGGTGAGAGACGGAAGAAGAGAGGGTTCAGGGCACGTTGTAAAGGTCACAAGCCTCGTTCAGACTCATTGTGATTCAAGTGCACGGAGAAGATGAAACGTTCCACCGTGAACACAAATGGTCAGACTGTCATTTGTGCGATAAGCAAAGGGCATGTCCCACAACCGCTTGGTTTTGTTGGCTCCACTCCTCAAACAACTGATTAAAAAACGGTCATTTAGGATTTCCAGTGTGTGTATGTTTGTGTGTGTGTTGTGTAATTCAACGGCCACAAGTGAATAGGTCCACGTTTTAGGAAACACACTGATTTATTATGTGTGTTGGCTAAAAAAGATTGATTATTGTTTCCAGAGGAGTTGAAATAGAGAAAAGGGAAAGAAGCAAGCGCCTTAAATCAAGTTCCCTCTCAACTTAAGAGATGTGTATATCAATGTGGAGTTTACAACATGGAGTGGTAGATGCCATGACAGCTCCCTGAAAGTGAAGTCATAAACCCTGCCTCCTCCATGTTGGTGGATAGGACATGGAGCAAACTAAAAAGACAAATACATTCAACTCAAAGATGGAGAACCTACTCTATGTGGTTCAGCTCTGTGTTGCTTTTCGCCTGCAGCACTGACACACACACACTCACACGAATGACACGGCTCTGCTAGCTAACACAGCCCATGCGCTAAGCTGTTGTTTTTTGATGGACGGGTTTCCTCTTCGTCCCCAAATCACATTTGTTTGGCTCGTCGGAGCTCGTCAGTGAGTCAGGACACGTTCAGCCGAGCTTAACATAAACGTTGCACAAGTGTGTAACTTCTAACTCTGCCTAGAGCTGTTATTGTACGGGCCTGAGTACAAAAGATAGGAAACTTCTGAGGCTGTATTTCAAGACCTTTTGTGTCACAGCAGCACAACAGGAGTATTCCTTTTCGGATGCTACTTCAAATGCGTCCTTCCATCCTCCAACGGGTGGATCCTTCTCGGACCGAACTATCCCAGGATACATTGCAGGATGTCCAATACTTAAGTATCAGGCTAAACTCAACAAATAGCGAACGGTACATGTGTTAAAAAAGCAAGGGGCATTCAAAGTTTCTGGAAGTCCTCTGTAGACCCCATTATCTCATTTTGGTTCGGCCATCAAAGTCTACTCAGCCAACAAATGGGGCGATCTTCTGGGGTTGGGTGGTATGTGTCCTCCAAAGGATGCAGCCCCTGAATTGAGACATAGCTGTAGTACATGAGGCGTCTGTAAGGTGCATTTTTCAGATTGGACAGAGTTATCTCCTGCCTCCTGTGTTTATGCTAAGCTAGTCTAAACACGACAAGAACAGTGGAATACATATATTTATACCACAAACGTCTTCTTATCTCATTCTCTATTCTTTTATGAAGAAATACAAGATGAACTTGAGCTGTAAGATCGACATCATGAGTCAGGAATCACAGACAGCGAATCAAAGAGCAGCTCTCAGATCCAAAAGTCTGTTTGTGATGACACGGCAGCCGGAGCCGGAGGAAACGTGACAACGTGACATCACGACGGATCGGTCGGAGAAGCACCCCCCAGCCAGTGACTCCGCCATGTCCCCGAGTGATGTCACTGGAGCGAGGGGGTGCACGATCATCCTTCTGCGGCTTTAAATAGTCCCCTGCTTTCCCTTATCTCCCCCCCCCCACCCTCCTACCCTCCTTCCTTACTCACCACCTCCTGTCATTCCCTCCTCCACTCGTTCGTCCCCTTTGCCTTCTATCCTCCTCATTTCTCCGCCGCTCACTGAACAATACAGCTTATCTCAACCCCCCCCACCACCCAACTCCTCGTTCGTCTCCCTCTCTTTCTCGCAAGTCTTTTCGTGGGAGGAGGAGGAGGAGGAAGGGGAGAGGGAGGCGGAGGGGGGGGGGGGCTGGGGGTTCAACGCGGCCACATCTCAGGCTTTTTGCTAGATTAATTTGCGGGGGCCCTGGCCTGCACGCCACTTCTTACTGTACGCAGTGAAAGTCACTCAGGGATTAACGGCGGGCAGGGAGGCAGCGGCCCCCACCTACTTGCTGCCTCTGCAGAAAAATACCCCCCCCCCCCCACATCCCTCCCAAACCTAGCCCCCCCACATCTCTCTCTCTCTCTCTCCTCTCCCACTCAAAACCACTTTCTCTATCTCTCATACCTCCTTCGCTCTCTCTCTCTCTCTCTTCCCTTCCCTCCATCCCGTCAACCCCCTCTCTAGTTAATTACTGTAATGGGCTGGCCGTCCTTGGGGGGCAGTTGGAGGGCAGGGGGGGTGGGGGGTGGGGGGGGGACCGGAGGAGATGCCGGCGCGGTTCGGCTCTGTCATGCTTCTCGCCTCCAGCACTGCCACACAGATGTAGACTTCCCCTGTAGACTCGGAGGCAGGGTTCATATGTACTTGAAGATGCACACACACACACACACACACACACACACACACACACACACACACATGTTTGGTCTCAGTTTGCAGCTGGGGATGCTAGATATGGACGAATCGATCGAGTTGGTGCAACGTAATATTAATGATGTGAATGCTGCACAGGGAATGAGGAGCTTTGCACGTGGTTGCACTGCTTTACTGTTACAGTCGAGGTCGGTCCCTGTCTCGCCGGTTGTGGGTTTTGTTGTGAAGATCAGGGTTTGGCTTGAAATGACTATTTTATACAGGCAAGGAGAACTTCCATGTTTCAAATACAATAATAAGCTCAGGTAGGGTTAAAATCATTGAAATTCATTTGCAGACATCAAATAAAACCCTCCAGTCCTTTGTTGACCCGTCCATCCAAACAGAGCTCCTCCCCCTCCTCGTTCCATGACATCACCCTGACATCACCACATATCTTCCTCCTTGGCTGCCGTCACCATTACTCGAGCCACTAGAGGGCGTTGTTGACTCCAGGGCTCTTGCTTTAAACACTACAATTATGTAGTTACACAAGTTATATCTGTATTTCATAAGATGGTAACATTGAAGTGCATTCGTACATGATTTCCTGAGCATTCCTCCGAGTCCTATGAAATCCAGCTCGACAAAATGAAAACTACCCAGAGAGAAAATCATGAAGCGGCTTTTGCAGAAACCATAATGACCAGAATAGTATTTAAATGTGGTTTGATTCCCTGAAAATATTACAGGTTGTAACTTTTCAGCTGTGCAGCAAAAAAGCAAAGTGATCGAGGAAAGGAAAAAGAGAAAGTATGAGCAATTTGAGTGGGGGGGGGGGGAGGAGCGAGTGGCAGATGAAAGGGTGGAGAGTGATGTGCTGAGATGGATGCGGCAATATACCCAAAGTGTCCACACGCGGGGAACGTGGGCTTTTGTGTGGGAACTTATTGGCCCAGTTTAAGGATCAGTCAGCTGAAACACTTTGGCTGAAGCTGACAGCTGTAGGAGAAATGCCAAATGGTGCTGGCACAACACAAGCGCACACACACACACACACACACACAGATGGACACACACACGTACAGAAGCGCCTATGCTTAGAGGAAACACCGAGCAGACACGACTTCTCTCTATCAAGCTAGTTAACGTGATCATGCGTCTGGTCGACTCCCGGAAGAAAATCCCTTTTTAACTCTTTCACCGTCGGGACTATTTAAGGCCTCGCAGCTGCAGGAGCGGACCGGCGGACGCTTCTCATCTAATCAGCATCAGTTCTGCCCACAGGTTCGGTTTATTTTGTTTGCTCTCCTCTTAAACACACTGGCAGGAGGAGGACGGGAGACATTCTTTTTTGGAGCGCGTCCATTTACAACTTGGACAGCGAGAGGCTTTTTAATGGAGAGTTTCTTGGGGTTACTGAGTACACGACGGAGGTGTAATGGGGACGAGTCTAAAGGGGGCCAGGTTCTTTATTTTCCCAGGAGCAATTTTAACTGTTCAGAACTATTAGGGATGCGAAGTCCGTGAACTTTAAAAAAGAAAATATGAGGCTGTGGTTGTAGACTAATGGAAGTGTCTTGCTCTTCTCCACAGAGGATGTTACTGAGGTTGATCTAGTGTAGAGTCAAATAATCGAGTAGTTGAACAACAGAAAAATACTTTACATACATTAATAGACTTGAAAATAAATGTTAATTATTCAACTTAAAGTGATTAAGCTGCTTTCACAGTAAAATGTCTGAAAAAGGATTTCAGATTTCAGCACCTCGGACAGCGACAACATTTTCTAAAAGGCTCAGCCAGTCCAAAAATATCTGAATATTCTCTAATTTCATTTTGGGTTTTTGGGGGGAGTATGAATGACATCGCAGGACACACACACTCTGAAATTAATCAGATCTACTTTTTGTAATCACATGCACACACATCCGGACAAACACACAAGTGCTAAAGACGATGACACTATCCTTGACCTTGTGAATACGCGTCGTGCCTCATTCCTGTTTTCTTGTTTGCTCACAATCATCAGTCTGGATTCATGTGTTTGTTTGTAGATGTTCTGTTTCCCTCCGTCTGTGGGTTTTATCACAACTGTTTTCACCAATTTAAAGGCCTGTGCAGCCACTCTGATGCTTTTAAGAGACGACAAATGACAGCTGAGAGATTTGGCGTAATAAGGGAATGGGGACAGAGGAGGGGGGGGGGGGGGTTAAAGTGCTGGATAATCAGAGAGGAGGAGGGGGGGGAGAGACCTTACAGCTCCTCCAAATTGCTCTGGTGCCACTGCTCATTAGGATGATGACGATGTGAATATTTACTGTTCTTCTCCTGCTACTATTACTGTGCTGGCTGTGTGATCGCCTGCAGCTATCACTACTCCACTGTGGCATTTAGTCACACACACACACACACACACACACACACACACACACACACACACACACACACTAAAACACTTTACGACATGCACAAACATCACACACACGTCAGTTTTACATACATTATACATTAGCCCGCTGAGAGTGATAAAGCACGTTATTAAACGTACTCCTTGTTGTGAGCGTGTAGCCAATTAGCATCACTGTTACAGTTCAGGGTCATTTGAGGTGAGAAATGAGCACAACCGAGAAATTACTGCAGTAGAAAAGTTGTTGAAGTTATTTACTAGCCTGTAAAAAGTTAGATGACAAGATAAGATAAGATAATTTATACATATGTAAATGTGCAATGTTAACATAGATATAGTAGTAATATTTATGATGTAAACAGGCTAACAATGTTAAAGGATTATAAGTGCAAAACAGTAAAGATCAACGTGATAACAACCACACTCATGTTGGAGCTGCACCATCATGTTTTTCCATTACATCATGTCTTATTTTGATTCTTATTTCGTCTGGAATCTTCCTGGTTGTGTCTGTAAAAAACATTTGCAGATAACTTCTCAAACGTTGGGCTTGTAACGTCAATGTCTTCTATACACAAATACAACAGCAGACATCACAATGTTCTCTGCTGCAGAAAAAATAGCATTTTTTTATATTTCATGGCCGGCTGTCAGCCCCGGTGAGTATTTACAGAGTTGCCTCTGCTGCGCCGGGCACGGGTCAAAGGTCACAGATCAGAGGCCAGGAGGAGGAAAGGCAGCCACACAGACCATCAGCATCCAGCACGGAATCTACCATGACGCTGGTATAATGTCAAGGCCTTCATGAAACCAGTGCGTATATGGATGAAACTGACCAAATCTGTAAGTACTGCTTGTGCATTCACACATCGTGGCCTCATTCTGCAGTTTAATGAGAATGTGGCTTTTCCGTTTGGATGAGCGTTATTTCACTGTGACCGGGAAGCGACATTAACGCCTCTGGTCATTTTTAGGGGAAAAGGGGGAAAATGGTGAATCACCGTCTGCTGGGAGAAGTGGGAGCATGATGGACTAGCTTTGTATGACCTGAATCATGTTGGGAAGCGGTCACCACGCGATAAAACCTGCAAACATATTGTTAAAGGCTCAGGATAACGAAATAGACTCAACGGATTTCAAAAGCGAGTGTGTGAATCTCTGGATTGTATCTACAGCTAGATAGCAATTGATTTTTAGGTCTAATAATGGATGAAAATATAAAATTAACAGAGACTCGATCAAATATTCATCTTCACTTCAGGGGCCGGATTTAGAAATAAATCAGACCCTCAGAGTGGAAGGTCACAGTGGAAATAGGACACTTGACAGCTGGTTGTTTTCATCCACAGCAGCTGGGGCTTCAAATGGAGCCCTCCTGCATAAAGGGAGGCTGTGTGCACTTTTCAAGAATTTCTTTTGAAGTCTTTACTTTAATCCAAAATTTACTGTAAAAAAAAAAACCTTTTCCAGTTCCAAAGTTTAAAGATTCAAAATGAGGTTGAGCCACTTGCTGTTTAAACTCTGTGCCCTGTGTATTGCAGACAGATGTGTGATCAGCAGCTCTCAGAAGAAACCCCTGCACTGGGTCAAGGGTCACAGTCAAGACATCTGCTCATGATGGACACGTAAGAGACACAGAGACATGAAGGAGAGACATCAGAGTGGGTCTTAGAGAAATGTCTTTGCTGTGATGCCAACATCTTGCAAAAGGACACTGCCCTCGATATGTTCCTTAAAGCTCAGTTGTGTTTTTTTACGGCTGACATAAAACAGATCTTTCGGACTTTTATCTAAACTATATTAAAAGGTCAAACCATCATTTTTATCCTACTTTTCTTATATTCATTTACGAATTTGTATCTACTTCATTTCTTTTTCATGTGAATCTATTATTTCTGTTTCTTTTACATCTTTCATTCTCTTCACCTCATCTATTGAATGGTGCGGACAAAATAATAGGAACACCTTAACCTTACCTCACAATAACACAAATGCATTGTGTTGTATTTAAATCATGTCGCAATTGCAAGTTAAACAAAAAACCATACACATCCGTCCATTTCGTCCATGCTTCATATCGTGGATATCTTTTATTTTGAGTTATTTCTACTTTTTCGGTGAATCTGATCTTGTATTTATAAAATCCTGCTCATCCCCGAGCCCCACACGGCTTCTCCCACTCCCAGAAGCCACAGGCATTAATAATTGCAACATATAAACCCAGTGTGAAGCCATGGTCAACGGAGCTCGCTTCAATTATTCATGTCACACACATGTGGGTGTCGGGGGAGTGACGTCAAAGAACAGGGAAAGGTTAGATGGGGGGGGGGGGGCAACATTTCCCGTGTGCAGATGCCAAGTGTGTCTATGAATCTGCTCATAGAATTACGAATCAATTATTGTACTATAGTGATGTGCAACAATGAAGAATGTCCCGTAGACAGCCAGGGATGTATTTTGGTGAAAAAGCTAAACCACTGACACCAAATTTGAAATAACAAAAAATAGATTGGTTTCCTGAGGTGCATATTTTCACAGGACGCTCCGACTGGAGAGGCGATGCAGCCAGCGACTTCAGGCTTTGGTCAAAATCTGCAATAGGAATAATTAGTCTCGCCTGATGGATGATAACAATAAAATAAAGTGTTATGTGTGATATTGTGGGTTTTGCAGGTATTCTGTCGTTTGAAGCTGCTTTCAGATGGGAACAATTGTGCGAACAGTTGTGTTGTTTCGGTCACAGCGGAGTCGTGTGTGTTTGGACGGGTGTGCGTTGGTCTTCATGTGTGAAACACAACTGTCAGGAGAGGCAGCTCTGTTAAATGGTTTCGACCTTCTCACCCTGGAAAGATCCTCGGAGCTGAAACAGAAGTGGGTTTTGTTGTGTTTGTCTCGAGTCTGCTCCTCTCCCAGCGTTGTGATCATATAGAGATACCCCCCCCCCCTCATCCAGATGTCAGGGTGCTTTCACACTCCACTGGACACACTGTGGCGACACCTTCTCTCCCTCACGTTTCGCCCTCTCCCATCAGGTCACACCTTCTCGTCCTCTCTCCTCCTTTTCGCGCCCTTCCTCTCGGGTTTATTCGGTCTTCCATCACTCCCCTAACACCCCCCTCCGCCCCTCCGCCCCTCCGCCCCCTCCCGCAACTCCCTCCATTTTTTCACCTTTTTTTTCCCCTCCTGCTCTGTCGCACAGCATCCCAGGCAATCTTCAGAGTAAACCCAGAGTAAACAATACCAATTATTTCCATCAGAAAACGGCCAAGGAGGACACGGATCTGATCGGACGTCTGTGTGCGTGAACTAATACAACTTTAAAATCATTTGAAAATAACCTAAGTTTTGGATTTCCATGCACAAAGGCAAAATGGAACAAAACATTTAATCCATGTTTTTGAATCAGCTGTGATCGCTCTTCTCCCACATATCTACGTACTCTGCTAACAAACTATAAGCACATATATTGCATTTCACTATGATATGGCCGACACCACTAGATGCTAGATGGCAAACATCTAGCATCTATTTAAAGTTGATTTATGTCCAATTTCCCCTCAGTTTTAGCTTGTTTTTGGTCTCCACCAGCTCCAGAGTGAAAGTGTGTGGATTTCTTTTGGATGAGCTGTGCTACAAAGCTCTTTAGCTTAGTTGTTGATCCCATTTGTTCATTGGAAGGCTGCAGACAATGGATATTTAGAGCTGTTTTGTTGTTTTACCTTTATGAGAGTGAAAAACGATGAGGTAATGACTGTGTTAACCCTTAAAACTGACATCTAAGACATTCAAATTATTAAAAACCTAGGTGGGGTCACTGCTATGAGCAGCAGTGTCCGAATCTTGTGATAGAAACTTTGAGAAAAATGTTCCCTGAATGTTATTCACGGCTCGTCCTCCTTTTGAAACGGAAAGTCAGGCCCTCGCAGGACGTGGACGCGCCCAGTCCATCTGCCCTGTCTGCCACTGAGATCAGGGACAAATGAAGAGTTTGCCATGGACCACTGAGCAGCGCACCTCAGAGGTTTCTCTATCTGCCACGTTTCCAACACACAGACACACACACACACAGACACACACAAGGGATGGAGCCAGGCCCGGGCTGTGAGTCCGAGAATCACCCCTGAGATTTGACCCATCCTCGTTTTTGTAGGAATGAGCAGCCGCACAGGAGCCGTCTCCATTCTTCACCCATCACAGGGTTCACCCCCGCACGGTGACCCCCAGCACCCACTGGACCTCAGGGGGCTGGAGCCGGGGTATTTTAGATATGTGTGTCCATTCAGAAAACACAAAACAGGTCGTTATATGTTCTTTAAACCGTCTTTTAGTCACGGTGGATATTATTTTTACTATAAAAATTGAGTTTTGCAATTAGAATAATGACTCCAATTTATCTTGCTTATGGCTAACAGCCAATTTAACAACACTGAAGCCTGCAAATCCCTCAGATGTGGATGTTACGGTCTTGGAACATCACATCTGTTTTACCTCGACAGCATAAAGCAGGAAAGCCTCGCCCGATAAGCCGGCGCGCTCCGAACGACCACGACCGGCGGATGATGGAATGAATGATGAGGTTTTAATCAGAATCTTATTATGCCGGGAACACTTCACCTCATCAGCCCCCGCTCTTCCTCCCTCGCCGGACGACGGGCAACCTCCCAGAGTGCCTTGCTGCGTGGCCTTTTCAATAATGTAGAGGAGGGAGAGAGGGGAGATAAAACGAGAGAGGAAACGATTCCCTGGCACCGTGGGAGCCCCCTCTGTGACATTTACCTCTAGCGAAGCCCTCGACGTGGGTGTGTGCACGGGTGTGTGTGTCTGTGTGTGTGTGTGTGTGTGTGTGATGGCCCTCTACCAGGCTAATGATACCCCCCTGTGGCACACACTCTTCAGGCACAAAACTGCTCTGCCAGTCAGGCCACACGTGTCCTTTAGAATCAGACCGAAGGGAGCGGAGGAAGAGGAATGGGGAGATAATAGAGAGAGGGAGTGTAAAGAGTTTGGAAGTGAAATATGGGAGCAATACCCCCACGTAAGTGCCGAGCTGAGGAATAATAGAAGGGCAGGAAATAAAGGGAAAGAGGAAAGGTTGAATAAACGGAGGAGGCAGTTCTTCTATCTGATTGTATCACAACTTTAAAACCACATTTCCAGAAAAGCTGCAGTCCATCACGTAAAATGAGATACAGCAGGCTGAGTCAGTAGCTGCCACTGAATCAAAGATAAATTGTGCTTTTATCGACATTCTATTATTTTTCAATTATGGTCGTATCTAAATTTCTGTCCCACATTCTGTGTTTTTATTCCTTTACGACAGTTTTTTTTATTTTTAAAGGTCTTTGGGCAGTAGAAATTAAGTTTTAAGAATTATTATCAAAATTATGTCTCGTTGCTCGCTCGGCGCCAGGACCTATTTGAAAACCAATTAGTCACCAAAGACGCAATGAATCCTGGGAAAGGTTGAGCCGGGAAGGATCCACCTGTTGGAGCCTTCGTTTCTCGGGGATGGAAGGACGCATTTGCCTCTAGTATGCGGCCTCCAAAGGAAGCGTCCCCTGGATTTTGACAGCCCTTATATTTATTTTATTACATCAAAGAATGTTGCTCTCTCCTCATTGGTCTTCAAACCTAATATTCTAGTCTACTGTCATTCTGTATCTCCACAGGAGCATGAAGCCTGAGTGTCATTTCACAGGCGTATGATTCTTTTGTCCAAATGGAAAATGGACACAAAACGAGGCGGCTGTCGACGAATGAGAAGGAGCCATCATCCTCTTTAATCCATCAGCTCCACCTGTTACCATTTCATACTTCATTAACCGTCCCCCCCCTATTCGCGGTGCTGGGTGGTTTCCTCCGTGTCCACGGGGAGTCCTCCTACCCCCCACCTGGGCGCACGGCATCGATCATTACCCCCCCGCTCCAGCTCAAGGCCTGCAGAATGTCACACAGCTGGAGCAGGGGAGCCTCTGAAGACACATGAAAAAAGCAAAACCCTGGTGAATGTCATTAAAAAGACAGAGCGCACCTCTGCTGCCCGCAATTTAGTTAGGGGAGGAATTCATTGTGGCGCCGCGTAAACCCACTTCACCTCAGGTTCTCAGGCAGAAGACGCAGGGAAGGAGAAGCGTCTCCCCCCTCCGCCGGGGGATTTCAATCATATCACATGACCCTCGCCTCCCGTCACGGAACTGTAGGTGTTCAAATTTACATTTTTATTCTTGTACAGAAGTTTAAAAGTCAATTTGTGGTTTCGCAAACTTTCAGCTTCAATGGAGACACTGAATTGTGGTGTGAATAAGATGATGACTTGTTTCTGTCTCTTGACCCTGACACACGCCGGTGATTCGTCCAGGGTTTACTCCGCCTCTCGCCAAATGTCAGCGGGGGATTTTCTCCAGCCTCCTGCAACACTAAAAAGGATCATCATCATAAAACCACATGAAGATGACATTTGAAGATTGTGTGTGCACCTTAGACTGAAGATGGAGGATGGGTCTCCACTTCTTGTCACCATACAGAAGTGAAGCCAACACATCCCTGACACGAAGGCGGCCATCTTGCACGTTTGCACGATCGGGACGATGAAGTATGATAAAGTATTTTTTATCAGAAAACGAGTTAAAACCCCAAATCCTGGAAAATGACATCTTGAATATTATAATACATTAAACAAATGCGAGTGGGTTGAATTCATCTTTTTAATTTTAAAGGCATTTATCTAATATCCCCCCAACAAAGACACCGATACAGTTTCTTCCAGGTTTTCCTTACAAGTTTATATAATAACGCAGAAATATATTAATACACAAAAAGAAAAAGCCTTTGTTTTTCTGATCAGTCGTCAACATCGAGTGGAGAAGATGACTCTGTGTCAGGGAGCTGAAAGGGGGGGGGGGGGGGGGTCACAGCTCGGAGTCAGCGTTTGTTTACACAGAGAGAGGAGACGGCTGACTGGTCGAGTGAATCTCCTGCTTCTCTCTCTCTCTCTCTCTCTCTCTCTCTCTCTCTGAGGAGACATACTAGAAAATAAAGTGAGATTGGGACAGAGATTAATGCTTCACCCCCCCCCCCCCCCCCCCCTCTAAAAACATATCTGATTTCAAATGTTAAAATAACCTGAGAAAAAAACACGTGTGGGTTAACAATTCCTAACACAATTAACATATGCATATCATCCTGAAATCCATAACTCAAGACAGAGTGATGCGCATATATATATACATTACAAAAAATTTGAAAAATTGCGCATTTAGAAAAACAGCCTTTTATATATTAAAATATTTCGCAATTTTATTGTATTCCCCTTGCGTTGCCACTTCCTGGTGTTGTTGTGTTGATTGTGAGTTTCCTCCCGGTAAAGGTTCATCTGAACTTATAGAAGAAAGTATACTACTAAGGTCAGACTATTTAGATTTGTTGCACTAAAACCCTTATTTTCAGGTTAAATGTTAATTCCAAATGTCTATAGGGAATATACTGAGTGAATATAACTACTTCTACTACTAGTTCTCCAAGTTCTTTTTTATTATTGACCGTGATTGTCTGAATGTCGTCCTTAGTGGCTTATTTTGGGATATGCATATAATTAATATCACTGGGTATATTTGTATTGCTTTTGTGACATTTAATAAATCAAGAAAGCAAAACATTTGCTGCAGAGAATTAGATAAAAAACTAATATAAAACATTTTTTATTCCCTGACTCTTATAAACTCAAGTCTGAGGAGAATAAAAACTCTTGTAGTCCAATGCCTACATCTTGTGGATCAAACCGAGCACTGCAAGCAGCTCACTTGGTTCATATCCAGCATTAAAGAAACCTCTGTGATGCGATCTCTCATTCCTATGTCAGTTTTTCCTGTCTGGTGGCTGCGGCCTGTCTCAGCAGCAGCTCTCTGGCCAGGTCCGGCCGGCCGCTCTTGGCCAGGCAGCGAGCCAGCTGAGAGGCCTTGAGCTGGTGCGGGGCGGCGGGCAGCCCCCTCCTCCAGGTGGCCAGGACCTGGAAGGCCTGGGAGGTCAGGCTGTCCCCGGCCCGCAGCCTCACCAGCTGAGCAGCGCTGCGGCGGAGACGCAGGGACAGAACCAGCTCGGCCACCTCCTCCGCCGAGAGCTCGCCGGCCAACCACAGGAGAAGAGAGTCTGAGAGGGAGTCTGGAGGGAGGATGGAGGAAGGAGGAAGGAACACTGTAGAGATACTTACTCAAAAATTCACTTTTGCAGCATTTGTTGAGGGACTTTTTTTTATAGTGGGAACAGTAAGAGACATTTCACTCACCCGTCTCCTCACATAACTTCACCCTCGCCATCACGGGTCGATTGATGCTCCGCACTTTCTGAAATAAGTCAAAATTTAAAATGAACGATTGTTTCTTTCTTTCTGCAGCTCAACTCTAACCTGGACTTCTCCGCCTCACCTTGGGTAAAGTCAGAGACAGAGCACACACAGGGTCTCCCGGCGGCTTCGTGTCCATCAGGGCGGCTCCGTCCCCTCGCCACTCCAGCTGACCTCTGGTGACCTTGTGAAACATGGCCGTCCCCTTGTAGTGAGGCGAGCTGTAGTTCCCAAACGGGTCCACCTCGGTCAGACGCACCAGGAGGTGGTTCGTGCGCTGGGTGTGAAAGGTGAGTCTCTCGTGTGGGACGTCAATTGGGTTGTTTTGAGTTCCTATCGCAAAAGACAGAGGAATGCATTGTATGTTTCTGTCAGGTGTAATCCAAACTAAGGAAGGTGTCATACAGAAGAGACAGAATCAAAAGGAGACTGTGTTTCTGTACTTGTGGACGTGATGTTGCCGCTGAACCGCAGCAGGAGCTGGTCCCCCTCGCACATGGAGATGTCCGACGAGGCCTCCAACGGGCCCCCGTAGCCCTGGCTCCTCAGTTTGTTCAGCTCCCAGCTGAGGTCCCGGCCGGGCAGGGCCGCCACCAGGGCCGCGTGGGGGTCGTCTCGGCGGCACTGGAGGACGACGGTGACGGCGTGGCAGCCCAGCGACTCCTCCAGCCGCTCGGCCAGGGAGGTGAGGTGGGGGGGCTGCAGGGGGGAGAGGAGGCGGACCAGCAGCAGTCTGAGGGGAGAGCATGGGGGGGGGGGGGGGAGCCGAGTGAAGAGATTAGCTGAAGAGACGAGTCTGCTATCGCGGGCCGGAGAACAAACTTAATACTCTTAAAATGGAATAAAAAATTCATACTATCTTCAGCACATATATTATTCACAGGAGGAAGATGTGTTAGATTTTAAATAAGTATTTAAACTATTATATTCCAGCCGGGATTGAAGCTCCTCTCATATTAAAAGGAATAATTCAAACTGTTCAACTAATATTCTTAATTAAATTCTCGCTGGCTGAAACCAAAATCACTCCGATACCTTTACTTTCTTATATCTCTCGTCGTTTCTCCAGAGATTTCTGAACATTTGCACAGTTCAAGTGGTGATTATGTTCTGACGTAGAAAAGCTAAAGCCTGGAATTCAAAGTATGTTTGCCCCCCCCACCCCCATCCCAACCCCCCCCTTTATCCATACTGCCTTTCTTAAACCCCTTATGTAAAGGAGAGCTCACTCTAAGTCGGTTGTAGCATTCCACATTTGGTTTCTTCTCCCCCGTAGTGAAACGTGTGTCGAATCGTAAAAGGCGTTTGTGTAACTAGCGTGAGCGACAACCTGAGACGTGGAACTGAAGCTGCACGAGTGGTGAGTTCACGATCTTTATGGATGAGAGTTGAATTTAATCTTCCAGGAGAAACGCTGTCGGTTACGAGTGTGTATTTGACTTTTAATAACCACAAGGCATTGAAGGCTTTTTTACTGTCTGTGCTATGAATGTGTGTTTAATGTGGACTTTAACTTGTTGTTGACGCAGGGACGTCCCATCAACACATCAAATCCCTCCATGTTGAAGTTCCCACCAGGGCTGAATGTCCACCGGTAAAAATCCCTGATTCTCATTCGACTCCCCAAAGCACTGTTCTCCTCAAACCCTCATTCCCTCCTGTTGTGTGTCTGTGTGACCAGGAGCAGCGTCGTCCACCTCCTCTACGTGGTGGGAGGACTCCTGATGACGGTCTCTGCCGGGGGTCAGTGTGTGGACGTGGCTGTGAGGACGGCACAGGACCCGGCTAAGCTGCTGCGCCTGTCGAACGCACTCATCAGGCTCATGGGCCTCAGAGACCAGAAACCAGTTGTGAGAAACCGACTCTTAAAAACTACTGACCGCAGAAGTGAAGCCAAAATGTCTCAATCGCCCCCTGGTGCCTGACTATGGTATAGGTTTAAAACCCTGCCTCCTCCATGTTAGTGGATGGGACATGGGCCAAACTTAAATGTAAAAGTACACACAAAATAAGTTTTTCTTAAAGGCGGTTTCCCTCATTTTATGTAGTTCGTACCCGTGATATTTTGGCTTCATTTCTGGAGGAAGTAAACTAGAAGAATCCTCTCTATGACCAAAATGGTATTCAGTTTCTTTAATATCTTTACTTCTAACTTTTTGTGTCCTTCAGAAAAAATCCCTGTCAAAACGGAAACTGAAAAAAAGGCTGTACTTCACTGAAAGGTCTTAAAGAGCTCATATCAATGTAACGAGTATTATTTTCTGTATCAAACAATCCAAACTGTGTTCACTGCTCTCGATGCTTTTCAGTCTCAACAGTCTCCTTGATGTGATCAGAGCGGTGCAGCACAGATCCCAGGAGTTTCCCGATTCCCCTGAGAAACAAACGCACCTGGAGTCTACATGTTCTAACTGCATCTCCGTGAGAAGGTACACACGGTAAATTAAAACCTTTTCACTTCAGTTGATCTGTCGGCTATTAGAGGATTTTGTTCTGCTCTGTGGTCAGAAGCAGGATCAGTTACATCCTCTTTCGTGGTGTGAGAGGCTGGTGCGTTCTGACTCTGTGCACGGGAGACGACCCTTCAGATCAGCTGCAGTGGCTGGTGGACTTCAGCAGGACGGCTCAGGGACGAGGACACGGGGTAAGAAATCCATCGGCTGTCCACGTCAACACGCGTGTCTGACGTATGTAATGAAAACTATTCTGACATCACACTGTGTGGATTTCAGATCTCACTTCTCATTGGAGGACAAGCCGCTCCAATCGGTGCCAAACCTCTGAGAAAAGAGGATTCAACCGAGCTAGAACCTTCTCGTCTGAGCCTGGTGTCGTCTGCACTGTGTGTGGTTCTGCTGTGGTGGATCCTGCCTCACATGGCACTTTGTGTTATCGTCTTGTGCAGTTGGACGGTGCAGCGACACATGCAAAGAGCTGTGCTGTCATAGATAGGCTTAAAGAAATAAAGACGTGAAAGTATATTTCCTTCCTTGTCCTTTAAATCAACACAGATCAGAGGTAACAAACCTTTCCAAGCCCAAGATCACTTTTTAATTCCAAAAACTTAAGCTCCTCCAAAAAAAAAACACTTAGGATGGTTATATTTGTATTTTCAATGGATTTTGATAATAATCCAGCAACTGTTCTCTTCAGATATTTTCATTTTTGCACCGATGATTATTTTCAAGGGCAGGAAAACTCGATGTTTCAAACCTGTCACAGTTCTCTGTCAGCTCGAAGGAGGCCAGGCCGTTCTGCAGGTTCCTGACTGTCACCCTCTCCAGGACGCTCCACTGCTTGTCCCTCGACACCAGAACCACCAGCAGCTCTTTGGACGTTTCCTTCGGGGACTTCAGGGAGGCACCGAGTCCACTGACAGAGACAAAGACATCAAAAACAAATCATTTGCAAGGGAAAGTCCTGCTTTTAAATCTGTATTATATTATTTTCACTATGGCTTGTATGTTACCTCACTCTATTGGAAGCTAGTTGATCCCAAGCTGGAGCGACAGGTCCACTGTGGGGACGCTCCGTCTGTTTCCCCCGTCCCCTCACGTCCCTCTTCCTCTCCGGGTTCGGGGGACAGGGGAGGGTGACGGTGAGGGGTCTCCTCAGGGGCTGCGAGCTCGGGTGGGCGAGGTGGAGCAGCGGGCTGGTGGACGCCACCGGATAATAGACCTCACTTCTGGACTTGACGGCCGCCAGGAGGACGGTGTCCACGGGCTGGATCTGAGGCAGACGAGGAGGAAGCAGCTGTTCTGCATTATTCAGGCACCAGTTTAGAATGTTTTTTACAACACACACTTTTGTTTTGCCGGCAGCAAGCTGTTTTTAGCAGAGTGGGAGATGTTGGTTTTGGACGTGAGATCAAGCAACAAAGTTAGATCACAGACGTCTGGGCTCAGAGAGAAAGGCCACAGCTGCTCATTTTTCTACCTCACAGCCAAAAACCTGTCAAAATGAAGGCTCATGAATTAATAAGCAGTCAATGTCTTTCTGCTTCTCTCTCTCTCGTTCCACGCTCATGTCTTTATCTCATCTTTGGAGCATTTCCAGTGTTTTGAGCAGGGAGCATTGTTTCAAAGGGGCTGATCTCAGAATTTACACAAACTTTTACCCACTTTGAAATCCCCTAACAGCCCCGGAACAAATCCGCTGTGTAAACCAATGATCTCTACTACACGCCAAACTCTTATTAAACACAGCAGAGAGAAGGATGGGTAGTGATCAAGGTGGAAGGGAGATGGATGGATGATCAAATCCTCCTCCGTACCGTGGTTTGTGCCATCACCGGAGCGGCGAAGGCCCCTGGGAGGTAGCTGAGACAAACGCGGGGGTCCACGGAGAGCTTGAGTGACAGACCCCTTCTGGGAACTGTGTAGTTTTCTCTTTTCAGACAGGAAACCACCGCAAAGAGGCCCAAGGCGTAGACCCTCACTTCTGCAAATGAGCCCTGTGAGGACATTAATGAAACAAATGGAATTATCTCTTAGGGACAAATCTCTCATTTACTCACAAATAACCAGAATTCAACCCCTAAGGTTGAGCTTATGAACAATTATGGCACAATAAGTTATTGTTATTATAACTGACCAACGCTTTTGAGAATGTCGATTGAGGAAACAGTTATCACTTTATCAATTAAAATAAATCCTGGAAACCACAATAAGTTCAATTTATGCCAGAGCCCCATTTAATTCTTTATTTTATCATTCTCGCCAGGACTGTATCTGAAAACAAAAAAACTAAAAAAGGACATATCACAAAATAAATTATAGTTTCACCCCCTGGAATTTCTGACATTAAAAACATTAGAATACAACCACATAGAAAACTTTACCCTCTGTCCTCCATACGTTCCCTCTGTCGTTGAAGGAGTGACGTAACTCGCCCTCCTCTCCTCGTCGACTATCTTCACCGCCACATCCCGGTAGCTGCCCCGGTAGCGTGCGCAGAAGGGCACGACCAAGGTCACGGGGAAGTGGAAGTTGGCTTGGCCTTGAACCTTGACCCTGATCACCCTGCTGACCAGCTCCTCTGCCCCGGTCACCATGAGGCAGCTCAGGGCATCGGCTATTTCACAGCTCAGGACTTCAGCCGCTCCCACGGGACCTTTGATAAAACACGCGTCTGGCACATGTGATTGGCCGTCCTCCATTGTACCAGTGAGCCTGGATATTATTACAAAAAGACGAATACGATCATATTTATCATTGCAATAAGACATGAAATGAAAAAGCAGAAATGTTTTATCTTCAAGGAATATTGGTGTGTGTCTGTCTGTGTGTGTTTTTGCAGTGTATTATTGATTATTTGTTGTGTTACAGTGTTTTTGGAGGAGATGAAGCCATGCTGCCCTGGTGCCTGCTCAGCTCAGCTTTAATTAACTCACCCCACAGTGGTCCACTCGCTCTTTGTCTCCTCTTTGACCTTGACATTCGTCCTCTCTGCGTCCTCGTCCGTCTCCTTCAGTAAATCCGTCTGACTCACTGGAGACACACAGCCCTCCTCATTATCACCCACTTGACCTTTGACCTCCAGTTCTCCCCCAGTCTCCTTCATATTGCTGGAACTGGTGAATCTTGTGTCGGCTGTTTGTTCAGTGTTTGGTGACGGACTCCTCTGATCCCGTTCATCCTCATCCTCCCGTTCACAGTCAGAGACGAGTGGATCCTTAAGGCTCGGGTGGTTCCTGCCGTCTTCAGGTGGAGCTGAGGTTTCTGGGTCTCTGGTTTCCTGAAGCACCGTGTCCACAGCTGAGTCTTCATCTGCAGATGCACGGAGAATCTCTGCTTCCAGTTTGGAAACGATCGTGCTCAGACTTTGCGTAAGGTTCTTGAAGTCCTCCGACACGCTCTGGAAAATATCACTGAAGGAGTTTGAACCAGCTCCTGAACAAGAGACAAGAAAAAAGAGATGTTTAGGACATGGGCAAATATCACAGCAACAATATAGATATTTCTCAAACTCAAAAAAACTAGATATTGTGATTTATAATTAAATTGTGACTTTATTATTTTAATGTCATTCATTTTGTTCTCATTAAACTATGAATATATGTAAGTTATACAATTGATCAAATAAATAAACATTTGCTGGGAATCTCCAAATCAAAAGAGAAAGTTTTATATACATTTTTTAGTCAGAATATTATGATTTATTTCTCATTAAATAATGACTTAATTCTCGTAATATTATATATATATTTATACTTGTACTATTATGACTTTATTCTAAATTTTTCATCTTCAATATCTCACTAATAATCAGACGTATAAGGGCAGAAAAGGACATTAATGATTCATATCTGTTCCCTACCTGATGTGGATGCATCCTGCAGATCACCGCCCCCTAGTGGAGACCTACTGAGCATGCAGGCACACTCTGTGAGGGCCTCTCTCCATGCTGCCACTCTCTCTGAATGAAAAACTCTCAGCTCCCTCAGCACACCCAAAACCTTTTGCTTGCATTCTTCTTCCAGCTGCAGTTCATCATCTCTCCCACTCCTCCCTTCATATTCTGCTGGACCGAGCATCCTTTCTTCTCCTCCCGTCTGCGCCTCCTCTCCTCCGCCTCCACCTGTGCATCTCCTCCTACCCACAGTCTCCTCCTGATGGACCCTGGCTGATCTGTCGGCTTCACCTCCCTGAGTAGTCTCAGTGGACGAGCTGTGGAGAGCGTCCTCCTCCCCTCCGCCGTGAAGAGACTGGGCTTCATCCATCTGTTGCAGAGCTGTGACATACAAGAGAAGAGTCATCAGTGTCTCATCCGGCCGGTTTCAGCTCATTTCGCTCAAAATATCGTTGAATAATATACAAAATGTTCAGCAAAAAATAAAAAGCTTTCTCTTGTGCACCTCCTTTTAGATGCTAAGCTGAGGGCCCCTGGTTCTGCAGTGTTGCTGTGCTCGGCCGTCCAGGAGCCAGCTCTGTATTTATACGGCTGCCAGCAATAAAGCACATTGCCAAGGCGACCCCCGGAGGCGTGGCACGGAGACACAAAAGAGGAGCCAGGAGAAAACGCTCTGTCCTCACTCCATCCCTCCATCCCTCCTTTCTTCTGTCACTCGTTTTACTGCCTGTTCGTTCAGACAGTACAACAGAAACAGCTCCGAGGCCTCATCCGCTCCTGGATCAGTAAAAACAAGAAACCATCTGGTGTGTGCACTGCACCGGAGGACGGAGACTTTTAAAAAGAAACTGCATCTCACTGAAACGTTTTACAACATCAACACTGTTCTGTGTCACTTTGTGGGGTTCCTGTGGAATTCCTGATTTTACTGTCCTGAGACAGAGAGAGTGGAGGAAGCAGTCAGATCCTAAACCGAAGTGAAAACACAAATACGATCGTTAACTAAACCGACTCCATTACAAGAAGAAGAAAGACAAGCTGTAAACGCTGCACTGAAATAAAGCATACAGTTGTCAAAGTAAAGGGAAATGGTGTCAAAGTGATTATTGTGAAAGAACATTGTGTTACTTCATCACATGGAGAATCTCTATGGGCCTTTTTACAATGATTTTTAGACTCAGAGTTGGAAAAAAAACATCAACTTTGCTTTAATTTGACACAAAGAAAAGTAAAATGTCCCGAAACCGAAACACAGAAGCTGAATTCAGCCTCATTTTTTTGAACGTTTCTATTTCCTTCTGCAAACTGTCTAGTCAAGTCAAGTCATTTCTATGGCATTTAAAAAAAAACAACTTTATTGTCACTATACAAGTATAGTCGAATGATAAAAAAAGAACGTGTTTTAAGGAATACAATATACAATATTTAAATAAGAACACCCAGTATTAAAACAGAAGAAAACTGACTTTAGTCATTGTTGGATCAGCGCTCTGCCGCCATCAGGTGGCTGATTCTGCAAACTGCACTCTTCCACTTCATTGATTATTCATTTATTAGAAGAGATGATTTTAAAAGAAGAACACAAACAACACAACCTAAAAATGTTAAGAAAAATAAATTGTATATATTTATTGATGGTTTAACTTGCACTTCCGGTGATTTGTCTATAGCTTGATGCTCTTTTATTTGTTTATTGTTAATACTCTTACTTAAGTTTGATTTTGTTAATGATATCTCTTTTACAACCCCCATGATAATACTGATAGTTCCAATTTCTTCACGTCATTTAGTCCTCTACAACATGTAGCAGTCCTATATGGGCACAAAGATGATAAACGGAAGAGCAGTGGGTGTGATTCCAGTCAGTAGGTGTGTTTTCTCCTTCTTCTTCACCTTCTTCTATTCTTCTTGGTGTGAGTCAGGTATCAGGCTGCTGGCTGCATTCCTCTCCTGTGAGCTGGATGTGCAGCCCGGGTCCTCTGGATCAAGCTGGGACACGCACACCCCCTGTGCTCCCTCCACTCTGTTGATCACAGGCACAGTTTGCGTTTTAATTGTGTTAACAGGTTCACAAAGAAGAATCTGAAAAAAATAGTCCACCAGAGGCATTAAAGTCTGTTTAACACCCTGCGGTGTCCGGTAATGGAAGTGGAGGCGCGGGGCTGCGCTTGTGCCATGGTGCGTAAAAAGTGGGCGTGCCCGAACACAGGGAACGGAAACAGACGTGTGCGTGTGTGTGTGTTTGTGGGTGTGAGTGTGTGTGTGTGAAGCTGTGACGCTCAACAGAAACGCCAGAGCTGCACAATATGACCGAGAGGACGCGTGTCAAGGTGCGTGGATGATACCTGAGGATTCCTCCTGCAGGTGAGAGCCGCACATCCCAGCCTCAGGTGATCCTTCGTCGATCTTATCTCGACTTAGGTGCGCGCCAACGTGCACCAGGCTCATTTAATCGATGCCAGAGTGTGTGTGTGGTGCTTGGGGAGTGGGGGGGGGGGGGGGGTGTTATTGTCACTTATACGTAGTTTAGGTTCCTTTAGAATAAGCGTAAAATAGAAAGTGAAGCCATGCAGTCATGTTTTAATAATAGTTTTCCTGTTGCAATACATCCACAGTGGCGTAACAGCCCTTTCCTGTAAGTGTGAACATACAAGATGAGCACATTTCACACGTGGTGAGCCACTGATGAAAACACACACGCACACGCTGACACACAACTCAACACCGCACACAACTTTACCCCGCTACAGTACAACTGCAAAAGGTGGACATCACAGGTCTTTCTTTCTTTCTCTCAAACCAGGAAGGATCCTCACTTGGACTTTGGCACTGAAGAGGTAGGTCTGTGTGTGTGTTGAGTGTGTGTGCATGCACGGGCGTGCTTGCTGTGTGTGACTCACTCTTGTCTAAGCATACCTGAAGTGTAGTGGAGAGAAAGAAAGAGAGAGAGAGAGGCATTGTGTAGAAGTGAGGTCAAACAGACACACACGTCTCCTGTGCTGGCAGCTGGTTTTGTGTAGTAAACAATATCTTGTGTTAACAAATTGCTGTTATTGTTTGTCAGTGGTTTGTGTGTGTTTGTGGTATGGTGGCCCTGAAGTGTAAAACAGCAAAACATAAAAGACAGCAACAAATATTGGTCTTTGTGTTTCATGATTTGTCATTATCTGTTCTTATTTGGAGTTGTTTTCTTAGTTGATCTTGTGTTTTTCTCTTTTGTCGTGTTTTCTTATTCTCTATTAAGTTTTTGTGTTTTCCTATTTTCCGTTTTGTTTCTTTACTTGCTGTTGTGTTTTCTTATTTCCTATCATGTTTTGTCATTTGCCGTTGTGTTGTTTTCATTGTTTATGTGTTTTGCACTTCAGGACCACCGTAGAATGCAGTTACAGACACACACACACACACACACACAACTTCACATGTTCTCCTCCCTCTAAATGACATTGTTTTTCTTTCTGCTCTATCGATCCCCACGCCCTCTGGGCCGTGACACCAGTGGGCAGCGGCCATTGATCACACAACTTCTATTTCCAGGCTTTAAATAGCGCTTCACTAAAAAGAGTGGGGTTGTGTGATGGCGTGCAGCTGCGTGAGTGGGTGTTGAAGTGCTATAAGGAAGAGATGTGGAGCAGGGGCCTGGGTCAAATGAGCGAGAGAGCTTTGGCGTGTGTCTGCTCTGGCTGCTAGCCAACACGTGTCCCTGCATGTTAACACCGCAACACACAGCTGGGCTGCTCTGGTAGACCGAGCAGCACAGGCCCCTTGTTTTCAGCACGGCTTGTTGTTGTGAGTTTTAATTTCCTTCCTGCAAGCTCAGTGCTATTAATACAAAGATGTGGTTTGTGCTCAAAAGATGAAAATATGGTGAGTTAAAAAAAACATCAAATGAGGAGATAATCTCTATTTTCACTGATTTCATATTTGAAATTCGGTCAAAGGGACAGTTCCTAACCGTGTTCGTTACAGCAGTAAAACTCTCAAACCCACACACACACACAAACCGAGTTTATTTCCCCGAAAGCAGAAGTAACGCCGCTTTATGGCCGCTGCACCTAAAAGAGAAGTGGACGTGAGAAGATGGTTTGGACGGTGTTGTATCGTCCTGCGAGTTTCAAGTGTGTGTCTGTGTGTGTGTGTGTGAGAGCAAGATGGAAGAGGAGATGGTCCGAGTTTGATAGCGAAGAAAGATGGCGTGGAGAGATTAACAAGTCGACTTTTCCACCAGAGCAAGTAGCTGTTGCTCCTGAGCTGCAATATACAGCTGACATTTCCAAACCCGAAAAGGTGTTGTCATTGAACCTTTCTTTTGCTCGGTGTAAATATGTTACCTGAAACTGTGAAGCCATGTGTTGGTGGCGGCTCTCCGTTTCCTCGTAGCTGTTTCATGCGGTTTCATCCAGGAGTGTTGCATGTTTAGGTTCTGTTGATGTGTGTGTCTGTGTGTGTGTGTGCTCACCCTTTACAGAATGAACAGTAGATGCATCTTGAAAAACATGAAACATGTTGTATTCATGTGTTTAGAGTGTTAACACAACAACCTGACACCATCTCCAATTTCTGCAAAAAGAAAGAGTTTCCGGTGACGTGAATAATTTAAGACTCACAATAAATTAATCAGAAAATTGTCAGTATTGGCGAGAGACGGACAAACTCTTGTGAGAGACAGTTGACAAGTGTCAAGAGTGAAACATTTTTACATTAGAAGTAGAAAAAATGTTTATTGATTCATGGGATGACGTCAACAACTCGGCAAATCGAGGACCAAATCTCTTCGCAGACTTTTAGAGTTGTTGTTGTTGTTGTTGTTTCGACCTATGTTGCGTTCACTTCAACTTATTTTAACTTTAGGTCCAGGCTAGCTCAATCTCCCTGTTGTCACCCTTTTTATGCTAAGCTACTTCAGATTTAACAGACAGATGTGAAACTCTCATATCATTTTTCTCCTCTCACTCGTGGTAAGAAAGTGAAAAAGTCAATTTCCCCATAAATGCCAAGTCGTCCTGGTAATGAGGTCACACAGACCCACAGCTGCAGATGATTCACGCCATGGATGTGAGATCTCAAGCTGAAATTTTCAATTCTGCATTTTCAACTGCAGAACTCTCCTCTAAGACAAAATCAATATCCACTTTGGATAATTTTGGATTGTAGGGCAAAAAAAGAAAAATACACCAAAGCCTCTCATATATTTTAAATTATTCTTGTTTGAGTTAATGGATGTTTGAAAGGTTAATAATCCTGTCACTGGTACAAGAGCGGAGTCATGAACTTAGATCTCAAGTAAAAGATAAAATTATCTTTGATGGTGCATGCAGCTTCAACCATCACTTACTTTTATCTGGTTTTGTGTCTTTTTTGTTTTAGGTCAGAGCGCTACGTCTTCTAAAGCTCGGCCTGATGTGGCAGATCTGAAAAAAACAGAGCGCCATGTCGGAGCCTCCGGATCCCAGCCAGGAGATAGTGGAGTGGCTGTCCACCCTCCGTCTATCCCAGTACATCCCCTGCTTCCAAGAGGCAGGATACCAGTTTCTGGAAGACTGCGAGGACCTCACAGACGAGGACCTCCTGGAGCTTGACGTCCTTCCAACGGGACATCGCAGGCGCATCCTCCGCAGTTTGGAAGCGCTAGGGGTGAACGCTCCTAGTGGTGGATGGGATGAAGAAGAAGAAGAGGAAGAGGAGGAAGGTGTACAGAATGGGAGGCGCAGGAGGAAGCCAGTGCCACATCCCAGACACATCTTCCTAAAGGACAAGAAGAGGGGACAGTCGTGTCAGCACAATCCGCCAAAGGACAAGTGGCAGTATGAGACTGAGGGGAGTCAGACTCTACCTCCAGGAGCAGGACTGGGAATAGAAACTGGGGACAGGAACCTCCCAGTACCTCAACCTGCCCCACGCCATCCCCACAACATCCAAACATCCAAATCTGCACCTTCCCTCATCCCTCCTTCAGTGTCCTCCTCCTCCTCCAGCAGCAGCAGCGAGTCTCTCTGCTTTTCAGGAATGCCCTCAGACTGGGAGGTTCAACCCGAGGACCCTCCTGATGATAACCCCCACCCAGTGACGACTGAACACCAGGGGGGGTTTCAGGGGGAAATGGTGGAGAACTCCATCTATGAGACGCAGTCCAGTTTTAAGAATCGTGCCGGTCCGCGGCCGACTCGCTCCTACAGGCTGAGGCACCGGCCCGTTCCCAAGATCCCGATTCAGACCATCCTGCCATTTCAGGACAAGTAAAGTTTATTTGCTTATTCTTTATCTGTAGGTGAAATGTTTTCAGATATGTTTGCAGATAAGGCTTTTCAGTTTCTTAGATATTTCTCAGATTAGAGAGTTGGATAAGAACATTGCTCAAACCTGGAGAAAGCCAGAACCAAATATATTGACTTAATGTTTACAGTAGGTGGCAGTAATGTACCACATGGTGTTTGAACTCTTTTTAAATCAGAAGAAGAAGAAGAAGTATTACAGAGTAGTAGGCACCATAACAGCAGGATGAGCAAAGTTTTTGCAGCATGTCATGAATTTTATCATTTTATGCTGAAGACATGATAACACATATAAAGGAGTGGATGTGCCTGGGTGTTACCATTAGTGGCTAATTGTTTGTAGCAATTAAACACTTATCATCAGAAGTGCTTCACAATTACACACACATTTCACTTGCACTATAACACACACATTTGATCAGTCTGTTATAGGAGAGACATGTTCTGTGAAGAGAAGTTTGATCACACATCGAGAAAATCCCCATTTGCTGTTTCCCCCTATATCCAGTCTTTTTTGCTTTTCCTGCTTTTTACCTGCTGCTAGTTTAGTTACTTTACATTTTTACCCAACTCCCAGCAAGAGAGGGAATAAGTCTATTTCCCAGAATGTCTAAACTATTTGTTAAGCACAAAAAGTTTGACTTTATGAGAGTTTATGAGCAGTTTCCCAAAAACTTATCAAACAAGTTGGAATAGAACGGTTTAAAAAAAGAAGCCCCTGAAGGGGACACACTTGGATGGTGCCGTTCACGCTTCATATCACATTGTCACAGATTGAGAACCTCTTAATTTTCAGTTCTCCATTCCATATTATCTTCATACTATACGTTGTTAGACGTTTAAGCTGTGAAACTTACTCTCAAAGTTTCACATCTCTATTCTAAATGTCTCTACAAAGCACGTGGCTGTACCTGTTCTTTTCCCTTCCGTGCATGAATTGCCGGTTCTGAACCATTGATCTCTCTTCCTCCTCAGGAGCACAGCACCGGCGCAAACAACCAGCCCCGAACACGTCACCGGCTCCGAAGGTCCCCCCGGTGCAAACGGCACACAGAGAGGTACACGCCGTCTCTCATCCGCATCCGCTTCATCCCCGCCATGAATATTTCATTCGCCGGTAGAGTCGGCGGTGGCTGTTGTTTGCTCGGATGAAAGACGGGAGGGGGGGGAGAGATGTGGGTTGGGTGGGGTGGGTGGCGGGGGAGCTCGGCGTCGCCCCGGTTTCAAGCGCTCACCTCCCGGGAAATAAGCTCCCTCACATCTCGTCCCTTGGCAAGACCCTGGCGCGTGAAGTCTTTTTAGAAGTTGTTTAACTTTGCTGACAGCACACACACTTGTAATACAACCAGTACAAATACATATTAGGATTTTGCCTCCCCCCCTTGGTGTATTTACCGGGGCCCAGTCGACCGTCCTGTCTCATCTGACGAGGCAGCTCCTGATGTACCAGAGCTGCTGCTGGGATGCCTTGAGTGGCGTGCGGTAAACACCTGAGAACCAGTCACTCTTTTTGGGGAAAACCACTTGACCCAGTGGTGACGTGGACTCTGGCAACGTGCATCAACAGCTTGTCGAGGCCTCGTCTGCTCTCTTTGTTCCCGGTTGCTTCTCTGCAGCGGTCTCTCGGCACGCCTTGTTTTGCCAACTCTCTCTGTGTGAGCGGAAAACAAGACGGGGAGCGAGAGACCAGAGAGAGAGAGAGAGAGACAGTGAAGTGGTTTGGGAGGGAGGGAGGGAGGGAAGGAAGAGGAGAAGGATGCAAAGCAGGCTGAGAGACGGAGGAAGAGAGGGAGGCGAGGCGGTCCCAGCGCTGGGAGACGGGGAGCTCGGCTGGCACGATGAATCCCCCCCCCCCCTCATAGCCAGGCGTTGTCTGGCTTCTCATTTCATCCGAGCATATTTGAAGAGTTTTACTCTGAGATGAGATCCCCAAGTTGTAATATATATATATATATATATATATATGTAACATCGTAATCTCACAGAGAGACTGTGGTAGTCGATGAAAACTCACGGGAAGCGGGGGAGGCCGGTGGAATTTTAATTGACCCCATCGCAATAAATCCAACTTTTTCAGGAGAAGAATCTCATTGAGAAAACACTTCAATAGTAAGTTGATGAGGAGGACCTCACCTCAAACCCTGCTCTCCCTCCTCGTGATGGTACTTGGGCAGGACTCTAACACAGCAGCCCAGGGGGTTGATGGGAATATTCTATTAGCAAAACCACTGTGATTGATTAATCAAGGGTTTGTTGTTCACTCACGCAAACATTCGTCTATGTTGAGGCACTCTTCTATATGAAAAAGCAGCACTTTGCCATTTGGGGTTCAGTATCTTGCCCAAGGACACGTCGGCATTCGGAATGGGCAACACCGGGATCGAACCGCCGACCTTCTGGTTAGAGGACGACCGGTCGGACCCCTTTTGTGTCTCGCCTCCATCACGACAACGGAGAGAGGAGGTTTGTTGTGGCTGACTGAGGTGGATCTATTGAATATTATTCCAAGGCCAAAGCAAAGTGAAGCTTTCGACAAATAATAAAATAAAAGTAAAATGCAAATCAGGTCCAATCAGGTACATTATATTTTGCGGTATTCTAGTTCTTTCTTCTGTTAACTGAAAGAAACCAAAACAAAATGAACCAATTTCATCATCATTAACATTATAATCCTCATTATTATTATTATTATTATGTAGAGGAAAATGCCCCTTCATGCTTTCATACTGGGACTATGTGACTGAAGTGACATTTCCAGTTGATTAATGTGAATACAGTCGGTGGCAGTTTTGTGTTTCTGCCCTGCTTGCCATGCAGTGACATGGATAGATGGTTCTAACAAACCGATCTGTAACTCCCCGGCTTCAAAGCAGAGGGGCTTCATTCAGAAACAAATCAATCTCCTCGGTCCCTCCTCGATCAATCTCCTCACCAAGCTGCATCTAGGTCGCTTTTCCCAGACAGAGACTCCGGAGCGAGCAGATAAAGAAGCAGCGTGGTCGACTGAAAGAAACAAAAGGCAGGAGGCTGGAGGTCGGAGCCGGCGAGGGAGGAGGGAGGAGCAGAGAGGAATCAGACAGGAGTTGAGTGCAGCCGGGGTCCAGTGGCCTTGGGAGGTTACCCGAGGGTCGGCTGATAGATGATGATCGATGTTTGCCATCAGCCTGCAGAGCCTGTCCACTGTGCTGCTGCGGATTCTATCATCAAATAAACAGACCTTCATAAAGTGCACCGAGCCCAGCACACGACCTTTGTGACATCCTGTATCGGCCTGTATTGTTTTGGAAGTGCGTGTCCATAAAGCTTTAGAAAGCACTGCATTCACATCTGTAAGGGCTGGAATGTGACTCGGCTTATTTCACCGTCCATCCTTTTCATGCCTGCGGTTTTCTCTGGAGGCAGCGTCGTGTCTGAGGGTGTTTCGATCTTTGTACGCCGGGTTTTTGTGTGTTTGTTTGTGTGTGTGTGTGTGTCTAGCCCCGTGGCGGTGTCTCCTGACCCTCGCAGTCCTCAGGAGAGGCCGGTGTCATTTTTCACAGAGACAGGCAGCCTCCCACGCAGGGCGGCCCCGGGGTCTCCAGACTAATGGTGTCTGGTCGGAGTCTCTTCCTCGCCTGGCACTGTCCACTCTCCCTGCAGGAGCCAGGGGCGGAGCAATGGCCGGGGGAACTGAGCAACCATAACGGGTGTGAAAGGCGGAGCAAGGGCCCGAAAGTTAGTCTGGGTCGGTCCAGCGCCAATGAACTATGATTCTGCTCGGCTCACTTGCAGCGTAAAACTATTTTTGTCATTTGTTTTGACTCTGGGAGCTGTTGCGGAAGTTGACACAGCATTAAACAATATAAATGACAAAAAAAAAATATAAAAAAGCAGAAGTGCCTCTAACCTCTGACAATCTGAGGGTTGATCCACAAAGGAGGTTTTGCTGGTAATAAAATAATCATATTACAGTGGCAATGAAGTTAATGACATTTTTTGAATGGACTATATTTAGTTTCTTACTGTTTAAAAAGGGAATACAGGAGCCATTGATGTTTGGCACACGCCCATCTACTAACCAATGATAGTCAAGCGTAGGTGGACTCAGCACACATGGTTGATATCAACAGGATGTTATCCAAAAGTCCACAGTGCCCTGAATTCCAATTTGAAACTAACCAATCAAATTTAAATGCAACAAAGACATGGACCTTGGTTTTGTGCTTTCAGGTGTGAAAATGCCCGAAGGCGTCTACAGGCCTTCACACTGTGTTCTGCAAATTTCAATTCCCAATGACTAAAACCACCACTGTGTTGTCCCTTTGTCCTTTTTAGCTTCACTTCCAAAGTCCTTGACGCCCATCGCTCCCTATGGAGAGACGTTCCTGTACAACAACCCCGAGAGCGCTGAGGTAACAGAGCACACACACACAGACACACACACAGACAGACACACACACTCCCGCCCTGAGCTCCCAGCAGCTCAGCAGAGAGGAACAGACGTTTGTCAGATCTTCAGCATCATCTGAGGTGTCGCAGCCCGCACACCACACTTCCCTCTCGGTGTTAAAATTGTCACCGTGGTCGCACGGCGGAGGTGAAACCGAGCTTGTTTCGGTTTGACCCCCGAGGTTAATAGAAAATGTCGCCTAGCCACGAAAAAGTTGACGTAGCTTAGTGCGGCAACACGATAACGGTGTCTGACCGAGAGATGGATTCATCTGATGCTAATCTCCTCTGTGCTCTGCAGGGCCAAGCCGCTAAAGAAGGGCTGCAGCAGGGCTTTAAGGAGAAGATGAAGCAGAGGAAGCTGAGGTATGGTGTTCTGATGTCATACTGCTGCCTCATGCCCCCGGATGTGTCACTTCATATTTCCTGAGAAACGACCCGTCTGTATATGGTCCTGTAGCCTCATGTTAAAGTGTACATGCAGTGTTATAGTTGCACAACCACAAAATTCTACTTTGTTTTTTTTTAACCACTTGTTGAGCTCCAGCCACAGAATTATTATATATTTTCAGGTTTTCATATTTAAATATGTAGTCACATCTTAAGAACGAGGTGTATGCACTAGAAAAAGTGAAGCTCTGAAGCTGCATTCTAAGTAAAATGATTAAAAGAAGAAGTAAAGGTGAATTTATGGGGAATAATTACCTTATAACGATTATAATTATTGTTGTTATCATTGCCCATGAAGGAATAATTTGAGTAATGAGTATTCAATCGTAGATTTTGAAGAAATCAACCTGCAATCTAAAAACAATTATTTAACCTTTACATATTCATATAAATAAAAAATAACATAATTTAAAACATGTTCATCATAAACTGTCATGGAAACCTTTTTGGCTTCACTTTTGGGCGCTTTCCTGTCGGCCATCTTTTTGTACCACCTGTGATGGGTGCACTGGGATGTCACTGGTGGCTAGAGGTGCAACAGAGCCAAACCACACTTGTTAAAGGAGTTTAAGCTCCAGAGAAACACTGTTCTTCATCCCAGTACCCAGTACAACATGTGTCACGTTTGTTCACACAGAAAAAAGCCACCTAGGCAGGAGTCAAAGGAAAACGACTCCTCACCAGCAGCCAAAGAACCGGACCCTTTCAAAGACGAGTATTCAACAGTGGACGAGTGTGCCGGCATTTTGCCCCGAGCCGCTTCGGACAAATGTTTCGCCCTGAACCCTGATGGTCCTGCTCCTGGTCCGGCTGCCACCACTGGGCCCAAGGACGGCTCCATGATCATGGTGGAGTGTGACCTCTACCAGGAGTCTGCGGAGGCTCTGGGGGGCGTCGCCAGGGATGCCTTGCCCGACATCTCCCCCTACGCCTGCTTCTACGGAGCGCCCAAACGCCAGGTGCTCAAAGTGGGATGGCTGGACAAGCTGTCGCCTCAAGGGTAAGTCCCACTGCTAGAGAGGATGATGAATTTAATGAGAGCTCAGATTATCAGACGTTAGAAATGCCCTCTTCATCTGATGTAACGATACGTGGGCCTGCACGGAATCCTCAACACTGACGCTTTCTATTCTCCACTCTGCCCGGCTCATATATATTCATTTCCCATTAAGATCAATGCTTTTTCTCTTTGGAGTGCAGCCTCTTACATGAACAAACCAACACCATGCCAGTAAAGTGACAAAGGAGCGCCACGGTCCACAACCCACTTCCTGTTTCTTCAGACCCTCTTCTTTCTGCTACCCTCCTCTTTCTCTCCTTGCTCCTCTGTCTTTGATGATTATTTAAAACTCTTAAAAAGCATTGGATACAGACGCCTGGGGGGAGATCTCTCCATAATGCATGGGCCTATTGAAAGGGCAGGAGGAGAAGATGGGAGATAACCCCGCTGCATTCAGATGCACATTGTATCGACTTTCGTTTAGCTTTTGGCGTTTTCCTCGCACGGCCACGTTTTCCATACCCAGGGTCTCTTACTCTCTCCGGCTTCCTCTTTATATTCTCCTTCACCAGCTGATTTGCATGGGTTTGGCAAACTGCCGCCATTGCTGTTGAATATTCTGTGCTAATTGGCATCTGTTGATAAAACTCTTGACATTAATGAATCAGTCGCCACTCTTGATGAAATGAGAAGCAGTCACCCGCTCCCTGTCTTGACGGTTGTTGACATGTTCCTTTGTTTGCTTGTCGAGGCCGATGAGTTTATCAAACTAATTTCTGATCTCCTCTTTCCTCTGCAGAAAGTGTGTTTTTCAAAGGAGGTGGATGCGGTTCGACGGCGAGAGTCTGGCCTACTACAACAACGACAAGGTAGGCATGAGGAGAACACGTGTACTAATGGTCGCTAACACCTTTTTTGCAGAGTGTGGACGTCGAGACCTGTGGGGATTTAGATTTTAAAACATTTGAAATTCTATCCTGGGTTGTCTGGGATCAGTCATGGCGTCTGGGCTGACTTTTCACACGGGGCACGTCTGTAATCGAGGAAAACAAACAAACACAAACTGCAGGAGAAACTTTTCCCTCTGAGTTTGGGACTCATCTACACACAAACAGCCTTTTAAATGACTAAACCTGAGTTTTTTTTTTTCAAAACAGCTCTGGTTTCTGTTTGGGAAACTATGACATCACATCCTTCCCACTGTTGCAATAACTGCGGTTATGTACCAGATCAAAGTTTGCTTCACTGCACCACATTACCGACATGCACATGCATCTGCGTTGCCCAATAGTGCTCTGAACACAGTGATCTTCTCGTTTTTTTTTTTATTGATATAGATATAAATATATTTCACCAACTTTTGCCCCCCCCCCCCCCCCACACACACTCCCCACCCTGACAGCCTCCACACGCTCGCTGGCGAAGTCAATCTCCCTCCTGCGTTACAGAAATCCATACCGATGGAGGGGGGGGGGACCGAGCCAAGTTGTCGTTCTCTTCCTCCTCCTCCCTCTCATTGTCATCATCACCATCATGATTAGCTTGGCAGGCTAAATAATGGGAGCAAGGACGGAGCGAAGCTCTGCCACGCGTGACGGGCCGGCGCTCCCTGTGCCCGCCCAGCCGCACGGCAGAGTACATCGATGTTGGCACCTGACCAGGGAAAGAAAGAAAAGAGAGGAGAGGAAAGAAGGGAGGGACAGAACTCTCTCTCTCTCTCTCTTTCTCACTCCCTCCCTCTCTTTTTGCCTCCCTCAGCATTTCGTCTTCCCTGCATCTCTCTTCTCGCTCCTTCTTCCTGACGGTTGAGCTAGCATTGCCCTCCTCATCATCAGGGGGAGGGAGGGAGAAGGGAGAGGAAGGGATTGTCAGGGTAGAGTACCACCCGTATTCATAAGCTGGTTTTGAGATGCTCCTGTTGAGTGAAGAGAACAGTCGTCACTAAAACACCATCAAAATAAGTTTTTTCTTCACGCTTCAATACGTAAATTGAAATCTGTCTGGTGCCAAATGTCGTCTTCTGTACCACAATCCGCTCACTCAACAGTTGGCACGCTGCAAAACTTTAATTATGTAAATTGTGTGTTTTTAATATGCAGTGCCAACATGTTGTGATCATAAATGTTCCAGGTGTTGTCCATCTTCTTGCGATCTTTGCTACGCAGCTCTGCTTCATTCTGAGAACATGCCCAAGCCTCCGACATGTGATCGCTAGCACCCCCTTCTGGATCTTAGTCGTCTTTTAAAGTTCGTTATTGGAGAAATTTTTCAGATTAGGAAACCTAGATCCAGGGCAGTGAGTTGATGCAGTTTTCACCACTGTCGCCTTAGAGCAGCTAACGTTCTGGGATCGAACCTGACGGACGACTGGGATTCCTCACTCCACCGATACGTCTTAAGTGGTGTTGAGGGTCAGTCTGCAGCTCCAGAGGTCGAGGCAGACTCTACTAAGGCTTCCTAGTAGGGAAGAGAAAGTACATCAAGAACTCAAACTGTTGAAAACGGGCGAGCGGAAACATTAAGCACATGATTTTTTTTTATTTGAAGAGCCACAAAAACAATTCAGAGTGTTGCATTCTGTGATTTGAAGCGAAACCACTTCCCATCGGACATAATGTGCTTTGCCTCCGTGTTCTCACGAATGACCCGTTGGCTGCTTTGTCGCCGCCGTGTGTGTTTGTGTGTGAGGGGTGACCTCGGTGCCCCCCCCCCCCCCCCCCCCCGGCTCATTTTCGCTGCAGCAGCACCGCACAACATCACAATCAATGATGTGGGACCTGTCTGATGCCTGCTCGTTAATCACTTACTAATTATAGCCCTCCATGCTCTCTCTCTCTCTCTATCACCATCTTTTTCTCTTTCCATTGCATTTGTTGCTTTGTTTATCACGACACGCTCCGTCACCGGCAGGGAGGCCACCGAGTCAGCACTTTACAGTCCCTGTGACTGTCGGAGGAGGCACAACACAGTTTGCGTGTGTGTGTGTATGTGTGTGTGTGTGTGTCTGTAGAGGGATTGTTGTTTAGACTTTTTAAAAGTCATCCTGCCAATGTGACTCTGGGCAAGCAAGAGGGCTTCATCATGTTTCAGGGGTGAGCGGAGAGGTCGAGTACAATCTCTCTGTCCCCCCCCCCCGTGTGCCACCCAGCGCCTCCTCCATGGAGTGAGCGCAGGGCGACGGGAAGATGGCGAGGAAATCTGTCGACACTGCTTTACATTGGCAGTTGAAATATGAGTTGAAGGGTTTTAATAGTGCAGAGATTTGTGTGTGTGTGTGTGTTTGTGTGTGTGTGTGAGTGCTATAATTGCTGCGCTACTCGCACCACATAACCTTTTGTTTCATGTTTTTTTTCATGTTGACACACGGGTTCAAAATCTACACGGCAGATCTCAGAGGAGCCGTATTGATTATAACACTTCTCCACTTGAGGAATGTGCAACTGGAGCAAAATGAGATGTTCGCCGGCTGTGAGTGTGCTCCTCCTCCAGACTGGACCCAGTGACTGGTTGCACTGGAACCATCTCAGGCTCTTCTCTCTGCTGTTATATGAGCAGTTTAGTTAATGGAAAATGTATGTCAAACTAAAGCCTTCTTCATTAGCTGTGATTATTCAGCCGGCCGTCATCTGCATCGCCCTCTTATTCCAACTCAACAAAAGACTATATATAAAGATGGACGATGTGTCTCATCTTCTTCCAACTCTATAGAAATGAGGCCAAAATACACCTGGAGCCCGTAGTGATGATGCCGTGGTATCGATAATACGCTTCATCATTAAAAACTAATTACCACCAAACTTAGTAGAATAATGAACACTTGGACAAAGATCGGTGTGATGAGAACTACCTTATATTACTGAAAGTATTTGAGAAGAATTCTTTTTAAAGTGTACTTTGTTCCATCCACTAACATGGAGGAGGAAAAGAATGTTGGAGCAGCTTCACAAACAAAAAGCCTGACTGGAATCACAAATTGCTTTTTGGCTTCTTCAGTAGAACATTTTTGGGAAATTGCTTCCAAGAATGTATTTCAAGCTTTAGGCCAAAATCTGTTCCGACATGCATATTATTATTAAATGTAAAAAAAAAGAAAACGGGCTGATATCAGCACGGTCTGATCGGTTTATGATGTTTATCGTCTCTTCTTGACTCGCACATGAAAACCAAAAAACTCCTCCCGAGTCAAAACGTTCCCATGCCTGATCTCTTTCTCCAACTTTCAACACCCCCCCCCCCCCCCACACACAAAAAAAGCCCTCCCTTCCAGTTGGAAATCCGGTGGGATCCGTCAGCCCATGACAGAACTAATCGCACTTAATCACCGTCGCAGCTTGAAGGTTTCTGGCCGCTGTGATGTCATCACCGGCGGTGGCGTGGGAGAGTAGCGAGATCCTCGGTCTCACTTCTCCCTCTCCGGCGTTTCCGTCCAATCCACCGATCACACCCCCTCTTGCCGGATTTCGTCGACAAGAGGGGGATTGAGTCTTGGAAGGGGGGGGGGGACAGGGATGGCGTCTCCAGGGTCCTGCTGTGGTGTCGTTTGTGTCTCTGTGTGTGTGTGTGTGTGTGTGTGTGTGTGTGTTTGAGAAAAACAGTCCAAAGTCTGGCTTTAGGGCGGTGAGAGGAGGAAGTGAGGAGGATGGCTGCGAGGGATGAAGGGATGAGAGGACCGGGGGGGTGAGGCTGGAGAGGAGGCCAGAGGGGAGATGAGGTTTTTTTTAGGATTGGGGATCAGTGCGAGTGTGTCAGTCGGGCTGATTGTGTGTCTATCTGACGCCACAAAGCTCTCTCTCTCTCGCCAAAGCCCGAAAGCCCCTCTGCTCACTCCCTTCTGTGTCTTCCCCAGACGCCGGCGTTTTCTGTAACAACCCAAAACTGTGTCTGTGTTATTTTTTCTTTCTGGTTTCTGTTATTTATGCCTGCTTTCAATTCCATCACCTGATCTGCAATGCCTTCAGGAGAAATCTGGAGCATGTACTAGTACTGGAATGTACTAGCCATAGAATTGTTCTTACTTTATCTCATGGTTTGGTACTTTTCCAGATATTCATATCCTGCTCACATTTAATATGTATGAGGTCTAATCATTAGGTGATTTAAAAAAATATATATAATAAACTAAATAGCTCTTATCCCCCTTAAAGCTGCACTAATATTAATATTGGAGCAAGACAGATATGGATTTTTGCAGGCTGATGCAGACATTGGCTAGTAACAACTATATATGTATATATATATATATATCGGTCAATATACATACGAATAAATCAACAGTAACTCCTAAGATGCCGTTATCAAACCCTTATGACAAAGAACTGTAAGAGAGGCTTCATATTTTATATTTAACCCTACATTTCATAGCTATAAATAATAACAAAATACAAATACAACTAAATATATAGAACTTCAGATAATACATGATGAAAAGGCAAAGATAAATCTTCTCTGCATCATTTAATATATAAAATATAACATTCCCTCAGCAGTACAGTTTGCCTCATATCTACTGAGCGCTTCAGCTTCACTCGGCTCATTGTTTGGTTTTTCCTCCCGGCCACTTCCCCGGTTAGATTCCCTCTGACAGCTCTCATCAGCCCAGCCCCGGCAGACCACTGAGTGCTGCTGTACTCACACAAACAGCAGGTGGACTGAGTTACTGACTTTCTGCTGAATATGGTTGTAAATCCAGCAGCTGCAGAGCCACATATTTCCTTCAGGAGGAGAAAAATCAGACTTGGAATCATCGTCAGGGCGTAAAACACGACTTCAAATTAATGTTGGCGTTGCTCCTGATCAGATGCATGTGTATAAAAGCTACTTTATTATGTGGCAATGTTTCATTTGGGTGTTTCCAGCTTGTTGCTCTCCCTCATAATGGAAAACAAATGTAGTGGTTGCAGTTCTAAATGAGATTTGTCTAATAATGAGGGTCTTGCTTGTTAATAATTGCTTGCAAGTTACTATTTTAACGATTTGTCTTGTGATGAATGTCTATAATATGAAATACAAGTGTAGCTATCGTGAAATTGGATATTACAACGGTGACTCAGCCTATTACAAGTGGAATAATTGCAAGATCTGTGTATTTGCAGTATTTTGAGCTGGAAGTATGACATTTTGGGAAACAGCGATATCCGCAAATGATGAAGAATCCTATTTTAGGTTCTGAGGTCGGCTTCCATGATGTTTTCAGAGGATCAGCAATGTGCTGAGTGAGCACAACTATGACTCATCAAAAAACAGCTTCCACAGAACAAGTCAGCAACCATTTTTTGGCAGTTTCTGACATCATTTTTGAAATATTGCAGTGTTCCAGCGAGGAGCTGTTGGAGGGGGGAGCTGCTGGCGTTGGGGCTGCACACCTCCAGCTGCCTCCCTCCTCTCACTGCTATCACCACCCTCTTCTTCGTGTGCAGCTTCCTATCGAACCCTCACAGATGCAGTTTGTCTCATTTCTTCACTGAATCAGTCGTTTCTCTTGAAGCTGCCTCTGGATTCCTGTTCGCTGTTGCCACCAGCAACTACAGGTGACACAGAAACGCTACTGCTCTCAATTATTCAATCCCAGAACAATAGAATAACAATGAGACTGTGATAGATATATATACAAGCCATGCATGACCACACACCATTGATATAATAATTGTTTTAGACCTTTGCAATGGAACAAATTGGTCTATTAACACAAATTTGAAATAATAATGTCAAAACTCTACAATCTACTAGATTCACAACTGGCTTAACTAACCAACTAACTAACCCCTCACCCTTATAACTCACTTGGACTTACCCTTTAGACTTGTACTTGCTCTGAACTGCACCATCTTCTAAATGTCCACCATGACTCACCAGTCAGACAATGAAGCGGCTGCGTTACTGCTCACAAGCGTTTTGCAGCAGATAACTGCAGTACCCGGCTTTGACCAGCTGGTGTCCTCATGCCTCCATTGAAAACCCGATTCCAGTAGGGAGCTGCCAGAACCTGAACTCCCTCCGCCCTGCTTCCCCCCCCCCCCCCCCCTCCCCTACATCACTGTACACTTTAGCTGCACCGCTCTGCCGTTAATTGTTTCCTGAAGAAGTTTACTGGTTTTGTTCTTTTTCGGAAAGAATGGAGACGTTGTGTTATTCACACAGGATAGAGCCCCCCCCCCCCCCCCCCCAAAAAAAAAATATCAAAAAATAAAACAACCCTGGGTTTCTGACTAACGTTGGGAGGTTGAAAATGAGAGGTAGCGATACGGGAGCAGCTAAGAGTGAGAGGACGTGGGAGTGAGCGTGGGAGGAGGAGTCGGGAGGAAATGAGTGTGGAGGAGATCTTTGGCAGGGGGAGGTGAGTCAGGTGTGTCTGTTATTGGAGAAAGAGAGATAGTTAGACTTCATTGCCTCCTTTGCAGTCCGTCCTCTCGGGATAAGTCTATAAACATACAATGCGTGTGTGTACGTGTGCGTGTGTGTGTTTGTTTGTGTGTGTGTGTGTGTGTGTGGGCGGCTGCAGTACACGTTGTTGTGTCTGACTCCACGCTGACTGCTTCCTTTCATCGTCAGGAGTATTTACAGATGCACGTCTCACAATTAAAACATGACCCCAAAACTAGAATTTAAAACAATTAATTACCGTTAACCCATACTGGGGTTGTAATTATCCGCACGCAGCCGCCATGCTACACACAGACACACACACCCACCCACACACATTTAGTTTCTCCTCTCTCCTCACCTTCCCTCAACTTCCGTCTAAATTTAGCGAGAGAGAACGAGGGGGAGATATTACTGTGAAACTCCTGGGGAGAAGCAAAGCGCCCGGCTGCCTGTCAGTAATTAGGTTGAGCCACTTCTTGCCATTGTTAACATCCTGCTTTAATATGAGAAGGACCCCTCCCTGACCCTTCTCAGGCGTCTCCATTCCTCCGCGAGGTCTCTCTCTTTCCCACACGCCTCCCTCCTCTCCCTCATCTGCATCTCTCTCTCTCTGCTCCTCATTATGGATTTGGATTTATGTTTTTTCCTTTTTTTCCTTCTTTCCTCCTCCTCTTCGACTTTATCCGTTTTCCCTTTTGTGCCGGATCTCTTCACGCCGCTTCCATTCTCCTCTCTCTCTCTCTGCCCTCTCCTTGGCCTTTCACACAGACCTAATTTCATTTTTTTTCGTCATTTCACGCTCTCTCCCTCCCTCCATCTATCCCTCCATCCATCCGTCCATCCATGCATCCATCCATCCATCCCCTTCACCCCTGCTCTCTCTGACAGTGCTGCCTGCCATATTTTTTGGCAGCATGGTCTCTAGAAATGAGCTTTTGCGAAGGGCAAGGTCACGAGCTTAATTAACAAAGGAGAGAGAGGAGTCAGGAGTTCACTCGTGCTTTTTTTTCTTTTCTTCTTCTTCTCTCTCCATTCGTCCGTCCTTTGCTTTGGCGATAGAGTGAACCACAGGAAGATGGACGACGTGACATCTCCCCAACGGGGAAACCAAAGCGTCTTGATCACGATGTCGGTGGCTGTGCTGCACAATAGCTCATAACTCCTCCCTCCTCCATGTTAGTGAATAGAACATGGGCCAAACTAAAAAGTCAAAGCGTCGAATACATTGTTCTCAGAGGGTTTGAGCTATTTCTTATCACAAGTGTTAATATTTCTGATTATTTTCGGTTTTAATTGGTTGTTTGATTCTATAAAACAGGGTGAAACATCATGATTGACAGCTGAGACAGTCTTGATGGGATCTCGTTACAGCTTTAATCTCTTTTTAAAGTTTAAATTTGTCATAAGGGATCTGAGGTTCTGGTCGGGATAGTGCGCAATGGTAGGAAGTTGAGACGCGTCATCCATCTTTATGTTCAGTCCATGGAGCAAACCTACAGTATCGTCGGTGGTCATCAACACAAGCCTTCATATCGTCCACAGGGCTGCAGAGAATCAAAATGCTGGTCGAGCCCCGACGAGGAGCAGCCGAGGCAAAAAAGAGACGCGTCGGTTTTTTTAACACTTTGAATGATAATGACATTATCGACATGAATAATGCAATGTCTGCTACGACGCTCTTTCCCCCCCCTCTCTCTCTTTTCTTTAGTATAACCCAGTGATTCTCACGTCTCTGCAGAGCCGTAATGTGCTGTCCCCACTCCCTCTGCTGCGAGAGCTTTATAATCTCCGATGTTCTTGGCTTCTTCCAACTTCTTTAAAGGCGTCTCTCTCTCTCTGTTAGATTTGCCACGTCACGTTTTGAATACTGATCCGACGGCAGCTCCGTTCTCTCCCGGCCTCTGTTAGAAGTGATAATGTTGAGGTTTGATTTGTCTTCTTTCTGCCCTTTCTCTCTCTTTCTCTCTCTCTCTTTCTCCACATTGACAATGACCCAGTACTTTAATTGCCATTGTCAAGGGAGGCAGTAAAGAGGGTCATGAAGCCTCCAGTGCAACATCCTCCTTATTTGGATGCCTCCGCTCGGGCTGCTGGGGGAAAACATGGGGGTGATGAGACGATACACACACAAACAAACAGAAAATTCCCACTCAACCCAACAAACACTTCCTGTGCGTTACCCCAATCCCCACTACAGCGTACACGTCTCTTTTGAAACAATTGGGAAGTTTGTTTTTTCGGCTCGTAGATTTGTTTCATGATGACGCCCCAAGTGACGGTGTATTGTGGGCTCCATCATATGAGGTTTATATTTTGAACTTTTACCTTTTTAAGGGTCGTCAGTCCATCCTTTCTTTTCTTGTGAACAAATAATCTCAAGAATGCCTTCAGGGAATTTCCTCCATTTCTCTACAAACATTCAATTGGACTAATTTGATCTTGGAGGTCAAAGGTCAAGGTCGCTGTGACATCACCTACCACATTTCTGTGAACAGGATATCTCAAAAAACGTCTTTAGGGAGCATCTGAACATTTTATACCAAGGTTTACTTGGACTCACTTTGGAAGAATCTGTTGGTCAAAGGTCAAGGTCACTTGGATTTTTACCACACATGTTTTTGGTTGTGTGAATACAACACAACAATGTGAGGAAATATCTTGGAATATAGTTCACATTCAGTTTGACTTAAGGATAATCTGATGAGTCACTGGGACCTCATGTTGAGACACCTCATGATGAGACACCCATAGGGACAAAGATTATCTTGGACTCAACGATGACCTGATTAGAATTCCAGTTTACATTAATGTATCAATAGAAGTGTGTGTTTGTTGTCCGTTTGTGTTCCTGCAGCAGTTTCTTGATTCAGATGTTTTTTTCGTCCAAAAGAGCTCTGAGCCATTTGTCAGAGTTATTGTTTGAAAGGGAACAGGGAAGCTATTTCTGCGGCTGAATCTGACGGCGTATTGATGGGTTATGGCTCTCGTCTGAGGATGTGTGTCAGCGGCGTTTCAAATTGAAAGCGATCGTATAGCCGACGGTGATACAACTCCGAATTACACGACTATTGACGCAAGCCGTTTGCTGGGAAAACGGTAATTGCGGCTCTACAGATGCAGACAATGGGAATAAGCAACAATTCAATAACATTATTAGCACAAATCTGTGTTTGTCGTGTCTCTGATCTATCCTCGTGTGTGTTTGTCTGTTTTCAGGAGATGTACTCCAAAGGGATGATCCTGGCCAGTGCCATCAGACAGATCCGAGGACTGGGCGACAATAAGTTTGAGGTCGTCACCGCCCTTCGGACCTTCACGTTCAGGGCGGAGAGAGAAGGTACACCCAGTGCATCCTTTCTGTTTTTTTCCTGTCCTCTATTTTTCACTCATCTATCAGCTACTTTCTCTGCTTGTCAGTCTGACTCTCTGATTCCCTGTCTGGCCTTGTTTTTCTCTTCTCTCGTTCCCCCGCCTCTCCCTGTTCATTCCCTCTCCGCCTCTTCCTCTCTGTTTGTCTCACTCGTTCTTAATTCTCTCTCTCTCTCTCTCTCTCTAAATGCCTCTCTGGTAATCGTCTTTACTCACCTCTTCTCTCTTTCTTGTGTCTCTTTCTTCACACGCTTATCTCTTTCCCTGCTACTCTCCCCGCAAGAAGGATGTCAGTTTAATTGGTCAATTTACAACTTTTCTCAAACTAGTATCTCTTTTATAATTACAAAATACTGTATTTTGAGAAAATATGTCAATCTCATTAATTAGTTTTAAGTGTGGAGGTGTAGCGGGAGATGACAAGCCTGTCATTTACTGGCTTTCTTTCCAAGAAAAGATTAATATCACTCTTTAATCTCTGACTTATTGAAATGATTGACTTGCTGGAAGTTATCAAAATCCAAATCTACTGCTTAATAATGAATATTTTTTGTGTGTTGTGTATGTATGTCTTATTATAACTATTGTCATGCGATGGAGGCTAGACGTTTAGCCTAGCTTAAACATGGAGGAAGACTGGGCTAGCACTGTCTAAAGTTGAAAGCTAAAACCACAAACTGTCAATTTACATTTACGGTTCACGCTTGTTGTTTGGTTTTTAACTTTCAACATTGCTGATGAAGCTGTCTTTATGCTAAGCTAGGCTATAACCACCCTGACTCAAGCTTTGTTCTTAACACACACACCTAAGATAGATTTAAATTTTTTCTGACGTGAAGCCAAATAATCTTGACGGCCCCTAGTGGTTGGCTAGAGTAATGGCCTCACCTCCACCTTAGAAGCTATAATAACGGGATAACAAGTCGTTACTGAAGGCGCAACATCACCATCATTACTGCACAGACTCTGGCCTGAAATGGTGACAGAGAAATGGCGGCACACATGACCTAGATAGTTTAATGATGTTATGTCCCTGCTTGAACTCGGGTTATCAAATTAATCTTAAAGGTCAGAACAAATGAACAAAATCTCAGCTCCCTAAGGACCTGTCCTTTAGTCTCCTTCCTCTCCTCATCCCTCCATCAGACGAAACGGAGCGAGAGTTGTCTTTGCTCATCGTCTTCCAGCGAGGAGCTCGGCCTGTGTCGGCCTTAATGAGAGGGGAAAGGGCGATGCTCTCAACTCCTTACCTCCTGCCTGCTTGATGGCAGCCTATTAGGAGGCTGAGATCAAACTGCTCATTTACTAAGCGAGGGTCATTTTCCGGGGTCAGCTACTGGCCGCCCCCTTTGAGTCATGTGAAGAAGTGACATCGGAGGAAAATTGAGTTTTGCATGATTATTGTTCCTTCGACTCATCGTGTGGGTTGAGTGTGAATATCTGAGAATAGATTGAACTCGAAGATCTTTTATCGACCGGATCATTGAGACCTCAACGGGAGTTATTGAGATATTGACATCTGCCGCGCTCGGAATAGAATCATCAATATTTGGCCTTTGCATCACATTGAACTTCGGCTTATTGGTCTCGATAAATCAGCCGCTCGTGTAGTCGTCAGTGCTCGGTTGGACATCGCTCTGTTACTAAAGCTTATTAACAGACTTGTGATGTAATCCTTTAGAATTCAATGTCCTGGAAGCAGGTCTTAAAATGCTTATTGGTGCAATATCATAAGCAGACAAATACAATACATATGTTTGATTGTTCTTGGTCAAGAGCCGGAGCTCCTCCTCCGAGGAAGCTCGGTGTAAACACAGTGTAAAGATCAGAAGCCCTTTGATTTTGCCGCTCAATGGCTTTCATGCGTAATTAATGTAATGAAGAAGCCTGCCTTCTAAATTATGTATCGGAATGCTGCAGTTATTCGCTACAATTGGAAACACAAAGAAAGGTGCGAGTAATCAGCCGTGCCCCAGAAACAGTGTTGGTAAAATAATACTTTTCTTAACCAAATATTCCTCTAGTTTCAAAATGAATATCTGTATCTCTTTATTAATACACTTTATCCTGCTGAAAAGGGATGTTTGATCACGTCTACTTCATAAAAAAGTTATTATAGCTAGCAACCATTCAAACTTTTCTTCATTTATCATCAGCGCTTTAACCTTCCTCCTGATCCCCGACGATTCAGTGCAGCAGCGTATCGATGACTGCCTGATTCCTCCTTTTTTCTTCGTCTTGGTCCATTTATGAGTCGCGGATCCTCAGCGGTGTCATTCATCACTCTGTCCGCTCCTCGATCGCCACATGTCACCCTCAGCCATCTTGACAAGGCACTGGGAGGACCGTCTGATTTGGCGGTGGCCTCCGACCGCCCGGGATCGGCGGGGAGCCTCTCTTCTTGGAGGTGGCTGCCGCCGTCAGAATGAAGGGGGGCCCGGGAACGGGAAAGAGAGGAGAGATAGAAAGGAGGAGAAAAGTTGGCCTCATCACCTCATGCATCTTTAAACAGGCCCACTTGCCTCGTGGCGGAGAGTCATCAATCTTGGGGGGGGAAACACATGAGAGAGGAGGAGACATGAGGAGACAGGGAGAGGAGAAGGAGTAGGTTAGTGAAGTGGAGTTAAGGAGCCACAGGGCTGATGCAGGGCTGATGCAGTAGCGGTGGGTGTTTGTGATGGGTCGGCTGGTCAGGAGAGTGGGAGAGCGCTAAAGGGCGTCCGGGGAGGTTTGGCGAGGGGGGGGGGGGGCAGAAACAACACGGGAAGAGGGGGATTAAGGCGAGGGAAGAACGGGAATGACGGAGCGAGACGGGCAGACACGCGAGCTCGGTGTGAAAAAGCAACCGAGAGGTAAAGGCAGAGAGACGGCAGGGAGAGATGAAAAGGGCAGAGTGAAGATGGAGAGGGAGGGGGGGAGGCGGAGGAGGGAGAAGTGAGTGAATAATTGAAGGCCACCGGAGAGAGTGTGCACACAGCTGTCGGCCGATTCTCCACTCGGTCCGCAGGTGGCCTCTTCCCTCAGGTACTGTCAGAGAGAGAGAGGGGAGAGATGGAAGGAGGACGGAAGAAGAGAGGCGAGGAAGGGAGGGATGAGGTGAGGACTGGCTGGGGGGGGAGGAGAAGAAAGCGAGAGGCAAGGGGAGTTTGGCAGGAGGAGAGTGATTGAAAATGGTCAGGACAAGGAGAGGGAGTGTTGGTGAGGTGAGGGATGCAGATATACACACGACAAGAGAGAAGATGAGATTTATTGTCTCTGTGTGTGTTTTTGTGTGTTTTTGTGTGTGTGTGTGTGGGGGGGGATGTTGATCATTTGTATTCCGATGCTTTTGCACTCGCTTTTTCCGAAAGCCCGCTCGGAACACATGTCGGGTTTGTTTGAGATGACAGGAAACAGTTTTTCGAGAAAGAAGCGGTAAGGAAGGGAAAACAAAATGGTTGGGAACAGGCCAGAATGAAAATTGCTGACAGAAATATAAAGTCAGGAGGACACAGAGTGGGAGGAAAGTTGTATAAACTGCAGAACACATTTCACTTGGCATCTTTTCCCATTTTTGGGCGTGATGCAGTCTTGTTTAAATATACATTAATGGGTTGTTTTGGCCACTTGGGGGCAGCAAAACAAGCTGTTAGCTCAACATCGACACAGTGGGACCTTATAAAGTTGTTGACATGTTAGCAAACACTAAACTTCATTTCATCTTAGATTATTTTTGCTTATTTACCTGCAGTCGGGTCACTTTTTGGGACACATTTTACAACCAAATAGTAATTTCTTTATATTATTTATATGTAAATATGGACTTACACCTCTGGCCGTGATTACAGCCTGTTTTTCTCTTGGGTGACAAAGTTTCCCACTGTCCAGTCTCTCCTGAGATGTTTGTTGGGCTCTGGCCGTCCCCCTCATGGACATTCACAGAATTGTCCCTAAGCCACTCCTGCCTTGTCTTGACTTTGTCCTTGGGCTGACTGTCCTGATGGATGGCGAACCAGTCAACTGTCCTTATCGCTCTGGACCAGGTTTCCCCCCACTGGTATTTCAGGACTTTGCTCCATTCAGCTTTAACCCTGACCAGTCTGCCCTCCCCTGATGCTGAAACAGTCCACAGGGTAAAAGCTGTGGGGAGACGGGAGTGGACAGGTGGTGAGCGATACCAGCTCCCTGTAGACATGACACTTAGAATGATGACCAATCTGTTTTTTATCAGACCAGAGAGTCATGGTTCTCGGTCTGGGAGTCGTTCAAGGTGCTTTCCATGTGTCAGTCACTGAGGTGAGACTTCTCTCTGGACACTCCTGCCGTAAAGCCCCCCCGTCTGTGGAGGGTTACTGGATCTATGGAGCTCAGCCAGAGTGAACCAAGGTTGAGTCCAACCGAGGTGTAGAAACATCTCAGTTAGAATCAAGAACTATGGTGTTATAGCAAACGATGTGCATTTTTAAATCAATGTGATATTTCAGCTTTTCCTTTTTATTCAAGAGGATCAAATTCATTTAATAAAGCATATAGCTGCATCATGATCGGATATTCAAAACTGAAGCTGTCAGGATACTTTCTAAATGCACTCTCAGCTCACACACTGTACACACAAGTGCTCATATCTGCGATAACCGTCTGATCCTGTTATCCCTGCCAACACTGTCGGCATTATGGCAAAATGACACGACAAACACATGTAGATTAAATATTGAAGGGCAATGTAAACATTTTACTCCATGCTCCGCTTGTGTGTTGGCACGAGACGATGGAAACGAAAGGGAAAACAGAGCAAACAGCCTCGGTCCCTCTGCTCTGCCTCATCATTTCACTTTTTATTCCTGTTGATGGAGACTGCGTGGGCGGCTTCTGAGATCTCTCCTGGTCGCTGAGTGGACCCGACTCTCATCTCATCCCCCCCCCCCCCCCCCGCCTCATCTCTCTTCATGTCCAGAGTGGAATGGTCGTTCAAATGCATGGCTGTACGTATAACTGTTAACAAGCGAGATGTGGCTGAGGATGTATATTCTTTTTATACGCCCGGCAGAGGTGAGGACGTGTTTGAACGCTGCATAGAAATAATTTTTGGCAAGCTCGCTGGATGTTTACATGCAAGCAACGAACATGCCCTCAAACACGCAGGCACATGAGTCAGATGCCCACATGCTAAGCACTTTATACGGGCACAGCACCATCTCCTTTCTCTGTCTCAAGTTTCTCTCGGTCCTCCCGCCTCCTCCCTCGCTCCAGCCTTCCCCTCCGCTCGCTAAGATGGACAGCTCGGGCGAGAGGGAGGGAGAGAGAGAGAGAGGGGAAGGAGGCCCTGAATAAATGAACAGGCAAATAAGTGAGCGCAGGACAGGTAATGGAACTCAGAAAGCAGGGTGGGAGCGGAACAGAAAAGCCCAGTGATGTAAAGAGCAGTCAATAATTGAGGAGGCGATTCATTATTCATGCGAGCTCTTTGTGAATTCATAAGAATTTGGACCGGGGGGGAGAACTCGACCAGGGCTCAGATTGGGACCATGGTATTTGGGAGTTTTTGGTTTTGGGAAGGGCGGGTGTTGTGTGTAGGGATGCAGTATGCATCCCTACACACATTGCAGGATGCAATGAGAGAAGAAAGTTTGCCTCAGGAGTAGAGATGATGGTGGACAAGTCTGCAAGAGGCTGCGTGGGGGGGGGTGGATTAAGGTCTATTTGATAACAATGTCAGGTTGACGGTGGATGGAAAGTGATTGACACGTCAGAGAGAGTCTTCTCTGCTCTGAAATGACCGGCTCAAAACGCGTAAAATCAATTTTTTTCTGAGAGAACAATAAAGAGAACAGAGGAGAGTCAGCTGTGACCCAGACAGACCCGAGGATTATTACAGAGGTCGGTCCAGACAGAGCCGAACCGAGCGATGACGCCAACGCTATAGAAGCGGCACCGCAAGCCTCCAATTAACAAGCAACTGTGGTCACAAAAGACGTGTCCTTTACACCCCCCCCCCCCCCCCCCCCCCCACCTCCAGCACTTCACAGATCCTATTGTAAAGTGAACAGAATTTGTGAAGTTTCCTGCTGCACAACACAATGATATTCAGTTCTTCATACTTGGCTTAAAAATTACTGGAGCAACTATTTAATAATGTTAAATCTATCCCCAAATATAGTATCAGAAACACTTGTATTTTAAACAGCACAAACTGTTTTAAGTATAGCGATGGATAGAAGAAGGAAACAGAGAAGTGATCACACAAAGTGAATAAGACATCAGATCCATTTGGAAGCGGTGACACGAGGCCCCGTGTTTGAAGATCGTTCAGAAACATCCTCCCTTCCTGTTCACAGCTCATCCCGAAATACACTTCCTGGAAGCGGCGGGTGCGTTGCCCCCCCCCCCCCCGTCTGACCACACGCCCGGTGCAGTGCTGTTCTGAGAGCGTCACATTGTCATGTTGTGTTTTTCACAACAGTGTCTGTCATCCTGTCAGAGAATTGCTTTTGGATGATGAGTCGATAGCAGCGCAGGGTTTTGAATTGATGTTCCTTTTCCAGAAACTTGATATTGTTTTTGTAAAAGTAAGAAAAGAACTGCTGCCTTTTCTCAGATCAGGTCCATCCCAGCTGATGGTTTACTTTTCATATCAGTGTACAGCCTTGTTTGATGTTCTTTCTGTTTCATATTGAACAGTTAGCACAGAGGCTGCTGCTGTGGACCTGTGATGTGTGTGTGTCTGTGTGTGTGTGTGTGTGTGTGTGTGTTTACAATCTTTTGGTATCTCTTGTGTTTCCACTTTGCTGGCTTTGATAGCCCGATGTCTTGGGCGGAGAGGGACTGGGGCTTTACAGCACAAGCTGATTCTTCTCCCCTTTTTTTTTTTTTGGTTCGTTTGAAAAGTTGTAGCTGTAGATGTGTGAGATGTCTTTTTTGAGTGAACATTGTTTGAAAAACCCAGTTTGGAATTTGATGCCTTGCACCACACATGAGCCGTTTAACTGGGCGGTGATCCTAGTGCACAAGGACTTTGAAGACATATGCAAAGTGCTGGTTAGGGGACAATTTAGCATCTGCAACTAAGTGAAGCTGATCAAACTTTCACTTGTTACATAGTGCTGTAGTGCCAATGCTCTGTATATGTAATGGCTGCAAAGATTGGTGCATGTACTAGATAAAAAACGATTTCAATAATCAATAAATACTTTTTTTTTGTGTGCAGAAACTGGAAATGTTTGCTGGACCCAGTTGATTTTCTTAAACTAATAAGAAACTTAATGCAAGTTGGTTTTTGAACTGTTCATTGGTTAAAGCATTAACTGGTCTTAACTTTGGTGTCTTGGTATAGGCGTTATTTACTATAAAGACAAAAACCAAAGAGATTAATCAATAATTTAAATGATTATTAGTTCTAGCTGTAGAGGCAAATAGCAGTTTGATCTTTTCTTTAATCAAAATAATAACAGTGGACTAGAACTATAATACATACATAATGCTGTTTTTTCCCCGTGTGCCCTTGAGGGCTAATTAGTTGCTGAGGGTGCAGAGCTTTTGCCTTGGGAATTTATTTGTAATAATTCACCTGTTGGGGAACATGTATGTCACCAGGTGCATTAAGACCCATTTGCAACAATCTCATTTTAAGTCTCCAGGAAATACAGAGGCCAATTTTTTTGTTTTTATATTCTACAAATTTCTAAATGCAAAATCTGACGAAATCAGTGTTCTACTATAATGTTATTTCAGATGTGAGTGTTTAACATGAAATCTGACACAGATTCTTAACACAGAGGAGCTGGCATGCCAACATTAGATGATGCCTCCTGGTGGTTGTTGAGCTGTAAGGTTACACTCTTCTCTTCTAGTCATCCACTTTAACACAATGCTGATTTCTTTCCCTCCTGCCTTCACTCACACTCATAAACCACATTCACCATCCACCTCTCTTCATTTTCTTCCCTCTCCCTCATTCCCGTGTCCACAGGGGAGCGCCAGGAGTGGATGGAAACTCTTCAGTCGGCCACGCAACCCCCCGCCTCCGGCTCCCAGAAGCCCCCCGACAGCCTCCTCCACCCCTCCTCCACAAACAAGCGAGGCCTGCTGGAGCTCCGCGGTTACAAAGGCAGAGTGCTGGTGTCCCTGGCGGGGAGTAAAGTCAGGCTCTGCAAAACAGAACAGGTACCTCCAACACCGCTGGGACTTCCTCTCTGCAGGATGACAGCTTCCTGTTTGAAACGGGGGAGATAATAATCACAGTGGTATTTGAAGCGAGACGAGGCGGCGACGGAGGGGTTCATGAAAGAGACGGAGATGTTCGTGAATGCGTAATGCGGAAAAGTAAATATAGGTGTAGCTGTGTGAAAATGCATCAGGGGTTTACCGAGTGACAATATGAGAGAAACCAGATGGTAACCAACTTATTCATGCAACTTTATTAACCAGATATGCAAGCGCCCACATAAAGGTCCAGAACATGTTGGAAGTATCAGTTTAATGAATATTTAGTTAGTCTGCAATACTCAATACTAGTTAAACTTCTTCACTGCAACATTTAAATGATAGATTTGGCTCTTTTACTTCCCTCTAGTGCATAATATAGTTTTAATATGTAAAAGTTCTTTAAATTCATCATTGTGACATCACAATACCGCACATTTGCATAATGCAAGTGACAAACAGTTGGTCTGACATGCCCCCTAACAAAGCCAGATAAGGAGTTTCCTACAAGATCTGTAAGTGTTTGACCGATCACAAGAGAGTGGACCAGCTGGCCAATCACAGCAGACTGGGCTTCCCAGGGAGATGGGGGCCTTAAAGAGACAGGAGCTGAAACCAGGTGTTTCAGACAGAGGCTGAAAAGAGGAGCTGCAGCAGTGGACAGGATGGGGAAAGTGGATATCAGTGTTTAATATACTTTTTTCTTACTGAACCCGAATGAGCTTAACCCGAAGCTAACAGGCGTTTCGTTTTCTGTTTCCAAACCCGACCTGAGCCTAATTACAGGCACTTAATGTGTAAAAATTCAAGGAACTGAACCCAAACTAAAAAACGTTTGGGTCTCGGCAGACACTCCCGTCCCTTAACAGCAAATATGTGGTGGGAAATAATAATTGCATTTAACGGTTCTTCGATATCTCTTACAGCAAATGTGCTCCAGACTTTTCCTGTTGTTGTGCCGCAGTAACTCTCTGCCTTGGTTTCCAGTTTAAATGTGTCTCATTGTGCCGAGATAACTTTGAGCATCTCCATTTAATTTCAAGCTATCTGGAGCCATAACATCCATCCTCACATGACAGACATGAGTGACAGGATGATGGCTTTTTGAAGTGTAGGTATATTAAAGGGAAGGGTTTCTTTTTTTATGCCGGAGATGGGTTGTAATAGCACAGGCGGTAATGTAATTATTTTTTTATTGTTTTTCCGAAAGTAGAGTCTCCTCTTTGTGTTCACTAATTCCTTTTGATTGACACCTCGGCAGTTATTACAATACCTGGGAAAAACTGCAAAGACGGAGATTGAAGTGAGAGGGAGAAAAGAGAGAGTTGCTCGGATTGTGTGTGTTTCCTCCTGATACTCACACAGCTTAAATATGAATATCTGTATATATATACACATGTGTATAGGACAACAATTGACAGTCATGGTGGTTGTGTTGTTGTACAGTTTAAATTTCAACACGATATCTCAAGAACGCCTTCAGAGAATTTCTTCAAATTCGGTACAGACGTTCACTTGGACTCGAGAATGATTGGAATCTGGAGGTCCAGGTCACTGTGACCTCGAAAAACCTTTTATCGCCTTGATCACATTGTCTGAGGAACACCTCGAGGGAAACTCTTTCAATTTTGGCTCCAATATACTCTTGACTCACTAGTAACTGATGCATTTTAGGGGTCAAAGGTCACCACGGCCTCATGAACAAGTTTTGTTTCCTTTTAGATAATTACTTCAAATGTTTACCAGTTGCCAGTAGAGAATTAACTGATTGGTTTTCAGTGTTTAAAGGTAAAAAGGTCACAGAGACTTCACATGAGACTGAAACTACACTGATTCATTCTCGTTTTGTGGATCTGAGCTGAAACACACAATCGTCCTTGTGCAAATGTAGTTTGTGTCACCATGTGTCACCATGTTGTGAATATGTGAGAATCCTCGGCCTGTACATATTTTTGCAAATACTTTGAAAAGCCAGCGAGGGGAGAAAGACAATTAGTTTTCAAGAGAGAAAAAATAATTTGTGCTATTCAGGGACGACAGATGCGCCGACTTCAGTTTGTCAAGGTCAAAAAATATTGTCGGAACCAAACATATCTACCAGTGTTCCTCACACTTTGTGTATTTTTCATTTATTTCAATGCCTCATCACTGAATCTTTTAATTTAATTCAATGAGTGAATACATTACGGCACGAGAGGAAACCAGTTTGTTCTTGGAATAAAATAAATCCTATGTTTTAGTATTCGATTTATATATTAGCATATTTTTCCCCTTCTGTTTAAATTTGCCCAAAGCTTTTTAAGTATTCACAAACATGTTTTTTTGTCCGACCGTACCAAGTGATTTCATCGGATATTTATGCAGCAGATTTTTTGACTTTTAATTAAAGTGTTTCGTATTTGTGTTTTTCAAGGTTTAAGGTATTTATTCCATTATAATGAGCTGTATTTGGTGGGAAGCATATTGGTGTGACTGGGACCTCCTGAAATTTTAATGGACCCCCACCCCCCCCCCCCCCCTTCCTGCGTTTCTGGATGTTGTCTGAAAGAGCTCGATGGTTTTTAATCCTCCGCTTCTCCTCCACCAAATATCGACGGCTTTGCATCTGACCTAAAAAAAACTTCCCTGAAATGTGGCTTTAATTTCCTTTCCCTCTAAACCACTGAAGCTGTTCAGTGGCATAATGACTTTAATGTACACGCTTGTCTAAGTTCCTAGAAAAACAGTCAATATGTGGGGTTTTAAAGTCATTTGGAGGAAGATGGATACTGTAATATCAGTAGTATTTCAGTATTAGCCTTTGATTTACTGCTAAACTATTAAAATACTTGGTTGTGGCATCTTATGCTTCAGATTTTCTATTTGTCAAATGACCCAATGGCCCAAAAATGTCTTTAAAGTGGCCTCCCTTGGGTCATTCTTACAGATTCTTACTATAATGGAAGTCCAGTTAATCTGATTGTCCCCACTCATGTCCAGAGACTCCACCTGTGTCCCAGTAGCAACGTCTCTGCGATTTGAAAGATCCACAATAGCAGCGATACTATTTCCACTACTTGTCTCGAGCAGTGCCCCCCCCCCCCCCCCCCCCCAGCACGTACTGGTGTGCATATTTGATAATGCCGCGCGCATCCAACTCATTTCCATCCCTCCCCGGCTCTCGTCTCGTTCCGCTCGCTCCCCTAGTTTTGTTGTTTGCCTTTCATTATTTTCTTCATTAAGGTGAACAAACATCTTTGTGTGAATTCTCTTTTGGTTTACCGCCGCATGTCAGCACATTTCCACTTCCCTGATCTGAGACAAGGCGGGGGGAACGACGGAGGGAATCGCAGGGAGAGGGAAACTAATTAATTGTATTATTTTCAGGGTACGAGCTAAATCCCCGGCATCAATGCAGCGGCGACGACAGACAGATGGCAAACGTGAGGGGAGGGGGGGGGGGGAGGAAAAACAAAGAGGAGAGGAAGAGATTGAAACAAAAGAGGGGTGAGGAATGAGCGTTGGTGGTTTCTAAGAAGAAGAGGAGAGTGATGGAGAGCAGGAGGGAGGTAGACCGTCGCCCCCCCCCCGTTCGAGTCCAGCGGAGTGGAGTATTTAATCTAACATGATGAACGAGCTATTGGAAACATCATCCTACCCCCCCCCCCCCCCCCCCCCCCCCCTCCTACCCCATCCCCGTCCCTCGTGATGGAAGTGTGTTTAAGGTCATTTAAACACCAAGGTAAAGAAAGTCCAACAGTGCACAAAGTGTTCCACGTCTCTCTCCCCCCCCCCCCCCCCCCCCCCCCCCCCCTGCATAGGCAGATCCCGACAACCAGAGCGTCTTGTATCATCTCGTGCATCACAGGTGTTATCTGCTCCGCCTTCACTGCGGCGGCTGATTGGTTGGTTGTTTGTTGGTCGATCATACTTCCTGCTCTCACCTCGTATGTAAAGCTCCGTTTCCCACGAGCTCGGCTGAACACGGTTTGCACGATGAAATCATCCTGGCTCCTGATTGGCTGGTTGCACACACAGTCGAGCCTCCTCCTGGCAGGAAAAAGGTATTCGGAGTTTTACAATAACAGCGAGACTGAGGATTTAATTTAACCTCCGTCTCATTTGCTCCTCTCCAGATCTTCTTTGTATGAATTAGCGGCGTCCCAGGACTGCGAGGCTGTTTTGTAGAATATGCAACACCAGAGACCCCCCCCCCCCTCCCCTCTTGTAATGAGTTTCGATTCTGTGTGCATACCTGTCGCAGCTTAAAGAGCAAATAAAAAATACCGTCAATTTAAATTTGATATGTGCTGAATGTAATTTACACCCATTGTGTTGTCTTTTGCGTTTCTTCTTTGTGGCTATTTGAGGGCAGCACACTAAGATGTAAACTCGCTCAGATTAGCTTCAGCCTGTTAGCATGTTGATGCCGTTATTAGGGATTTAAGAAACATCTGGTACCGATATATTGGCTAATGTATATGTTCATAAAAAATTCAAATGATTCATTATCAAACACTTCATAACAAAGACATGTAATTTGACATTTTTGCATTCTAAACAACTTTGTAAAGTCTGTATCGATCAAAGATAAGTGATCATTACCAATGTATCTAAAAGACAAACCCTGTAAAGTATTAATTAAATCCTCTATTATATTAGATAGTATTCATCAGAAGAGGTCCAGGTTGGTTCTGCTGCTCTGCTCTTTACCAGCCCAGCTCACAGTGGAGCAGCAGTCGGGCTCATAAAGCCTTTACAGCCGTGCTCCACATGCACAGTAAAGCTTTATGAAACATTTTTTGAATGCATGTGACTGATGGACCAGTGAAGTGACTTCCACCGGCTGCTGGCTGCTTCTTTAGTCGCTCTCTTTCATTCAGTACATGATTTTTTTTTTTAGATATTCTTTCAGGACGTGTATTTTCATCTCTTAAAAAAATATTTAACTGAGCGTAAATAGATTTCACCATGAGTGCATTCATCACCAGCCTCGTGCTGTGTCTCTCTGTTGCCTCCACGATATTTGTATGTGTGTTTCCCTGCGTCTCTCTAGTGCACGCTCATTGTCCGCGGGGCCTCTCTCTCCTTGGCCTCTCCGTCTCTTCGCCTGACGTTCACAATAATCAAAAGTCTTTTGTCTGCTTTTGAGTGTCTGCTCTTTTCAAACTCCCCCTACCCCCCCCCCCCCCCCCTGTGAGAGACGGCCCTAACCTGCAATGCTTTTAGAGCAGCTTAAGTGGTTGAGTGGACGCCGAGTCGTGGTTACAGAGGCAGAGGGCGCCTCAGCCGGTCGGTGCTTCTTTTAGCACCAACTCTGCACTCTGCAGTGAGTCGCTCAACAAGAGGTGGGGAAGCGTTGAATAGAAAATTATAATTGGACGCCTGAATACACCGAGCGGGGCCTTCGCTGACCACTTACCAGGTGAAGGTTATTTATTTTAGTTGTGAGAGAAAATTCTTTCATCTCTTTATAATTTGTTTGTAGGAATTCAGTGTGTCGTCTTGATTGTTGAAGTTCTTTTGAGATGCTTTGTTTATGTTTAGTGGTTTGTGGGCAAAAAGGAGCCAAGAGCCAAAAAATAAAAACTGAATCCCGCCTGAGGGCCCTCCCCCCCCCCCCCCCCCCCCCCAAGTGCTATTATTGCCACCTAACCCTCGGCTGTTGTAATTGGCCGAGTTATTTTTACCTCCCAATGCCGTTTTTTCCCATTCCTTCCTTCCCGCCATCCTTGGTGAGTTAATTGGAGAGGGCAGGAGGCCACGCCACATATTGGGCGGGTAACGAGTGCTGAAGGCTGGACGGCCGCTAACACCCGGCGCTCTAATTGGCTGCCTGAGAGGGATGAGGGTCATTAGGTACAGGTGACTGCTTTGCCCTCTCGGCGCAGGCACACGCACCCCGCGGTTTCCGACAGGCGGGAGTGCTCATGCATCGCGTGTGCTGCGCCGGCGCTCTCCTCCTCCTCCTCCGCCTTACATCTTCCCCCCCCCTGTTTTATACATGGAAACCATTTGTCCTGCTCTGTGTCTGGATCAGCGCCACGTGTTGCCTCGAGATCTTTTGGCCCAACCGAGCGGTCGGCGAGGGCGAGTCCCGGTCGAGCCGCGATGGAGCCGCTCTCATTAAGCCGTCACGTGTCTTCAGAACCTCGGTAGAACTCATAAGAGCAATGAGGGTAGAAAGTTGGACTTGATAGGACGGAGAGGTGACAGCCCTCACGTCGAAAACTTTTTAGCTCAATTAAGCCTCGGGCCCCAGTCAATCCAATTGTCTCAGCCGCATCCTCTTCCTCTTCCTCCTCTATCTTTATATCTCTGCCTCCTCTTCCTCCTCGCTCAGTGTCCTAATTGCTCATAACGCTTCACAGAATCACCAGTTGCATATTTTCTATTCCGCTCACTCCGCCTCGGTGTCACTGTGCAGAAATGAGAATCGTTTAGTTTTTCCACCGCACTCCGAATCAGTCTAATTGAGGCTAATGACGGTCAAATTAGGATTGTGACGGCTCGCAATTGAGTCCCTCTGGTTTGGAGAAGTTGAAGTGACTTCCTCCTCGTCGTGTGGTAATCTGCAAAATCTGGACGCTCCCGAGAAGTTTGTGGCCAATTAGCTGAAGGCTCCTGCCCTCATTTCTTTGCACGGACCATGCATCCCCCCCCCCCACGTCCCAAAAAAAGAGTCTCATCAGTTTAAGATGGTGTAGATTCATTATCTTCTCTTTGTTTGTGTAATTAGTGCAAATTGTTCTGCTGGTATCGAACAGTTGGTGCAGGAAACACACGCGTTTCATAGCTGGCACGGCGCGGTGGCGTTTAGCGCTCATCGCTAAGACTGTGTTTTGTGATTCACTGAGCACTGGCACAGATCCGGGTTTTATTCTGGCTCTCACACACACACACACACAGACACACACACACTCACTTTCTCTAAACTGCTCAGCTGACCCCTCACCAGTCGCACCCACTCTCAGGGAGGATTACCAAGACCTCCTCTCACTCATGCTTTCTCCCTTGTTCCCCTTCCTTTATGCTCCTGCGGTCTTCCTCTCCCCCATCTTTTTGACTCATGCATTTCTTTTTGGCCCTTGTCTCCGCGCCTCAGTAATGGAATAAAGTGTGTCTTTTTCGGTATTGAAATCTCGAAAAACATAGAGCTGCGGGCTGCAGAAAATGGGCCAAAACTACTGTGAGTGTTGAGGGTGAGGCGGGGGAGGGAGGGATGGAGTGATGGAGGGAGGGAGGGAGGGGTGTGGAGCTCATGAAAACGTTGCCTCGGCATCTAACCCCTATTTCTGAAATGGGCCTTCGAAAAAGAAAAAAAAATGGAGGTTGAATGCTCGGCTTGGTTTGGATTCTCCAGGTGCACCTTTGCCCCCTTGTGCAGAGCTTTGCTGATTCAGACACACACACACACACACACACACACACACACACACACACACACACACACACACACACACACACACACACACACACACACACACATCTCACACACACACACACACACACACACATCTCACACACACACACACACACCCCGGTTTGTGCTGCTATCCCTATGAAGTCTGTGCAATGACTTCCATTCTTTGTGGACTAACTACACTTTACTTTATCCCGATACATGCCTCACACACACACACACACACTCTCTCTTTCTCTCTCTCGCTCTCTACTCTCTATCCCTCTCTCTGCTCACAATCACCACACACACACACACACACACACACACACACATCACATACACTGGTTTGTGCTGCTATCCCTATAAAGACAGTGCAATGACTTCCATTCTTTGTGGACTAACTACACTTTATCCCAATACATGCCTCACACACACACTCTCTCTCTCTCTCTCTGTGTCTCCTTCTCTCTGTCCCTCTCTCTACTCGCTATCCCTCTCTCTCTCTCCATCCCTCTCTCTTCCGTCTCTGCAGTCGTCTCTTTAACACACACATGGGCGTCACACACTGACCAGGCCTGTGCGTCATCTGTGAGACGGGTGAAGAAGCCGCCGACCGCCGAGTGTGTTATTGGTCTGTCACAAGCTATTTCCAGCGGACCCCTCTTGCAGGTCCGACTCTATATGCGGCTCCATCTCCTAAAAGAAATCCAGAGCAACCCAGTCCACAGGAGCGGCCGACACTGAGCACGTCCCTGTGGCGATGTCGGGCCTTCTTTAGTGTTTGTTGGTTTTTATTTGGCCAAATGACATTCAAGCCCCGTGTGAGGAACGGCTTCTGACTCTAATGAGGTGACCTGTTGATCCCGGCTTATTAGGGAGGATTCTAATTTGGCCAGAAAGGGCTCGAGATGGCCCCTAACATTTGCAGGGGGCTTCGGGGAAACATTTGTGCTGTTTTGAATAGTTTCGAGATTCCTTTGCACAAAGAAAGTAAAAAAGTTTGTGAGTGAAACAATGACTAATTGTTGAATCTTCCCTTATTACCCTGGTTTTTGGATTTTCAACTCTGTGTGTTTGTTTTGAAACGATAAATCGATAAAGGCATTTAACATATGTTATCTCCAGATGATTAACTCTAAGAGGCGATTGGTCAAAGGTCATGGTTGATTCATTGTGATCAGAAAAACATTATTTTCCAAAACATCTCTGTAAAAAACAGGGCTAGAGAGAGAATCTTAAGGTTATAGTGATCTGTAAATGATTCTTATTATTCTTATTACGACTAGTGGCGTTTCTTTTATCCCAAACTAGCCTTTCAATGTTTATTATCCGTTCTTGTTCTCGTTCCCTAACTCTGTAAAATGGCCTTGGTTACTTTGAAAGGTGCTTAATAAATCAAAGTTATTATTATTACCTTATTTCTTCATCTTTGTGTGTTTGTTTATCTGTTGGTTAGCAAAATGAACACAAAAGCTACCGGACAAATCACCTGAACATCTAATGGAAGGAGGTCGTGTGGTTCAGGGATGGAAGCATGAAATATTGAATCTCACTTTCTTTTGACATTGTGAGACAAAGCTTTGTTTGTCAACACTTTTGTTGTGTGTGCAATAAAAATCTGGATCTAATGAATTTAAATGTGGTTTCTCTGTTTAAAAATTTTGAATAAATGGATTTTATTTTGACAAAAAGTAAGAAAGTGCATATCTTTGAGAGCTTCTTGCATCTATATGATTACAGACCTAGAGCTTATATAGATCAAGGGATGGGGTTCTTGTTTAGTAATGCGTTAACATTTGCAACCAATAACATTAGAGACACCATCTCCATCTTATTTAACCAATAGTTATGAAATGGCATCGTTACAATCTAAAGAGAGTCAGCACAGCCTGATCGGGGGGGAATGTACAGCATTGATTTAATGGCTCTCCTTCTCTCTGTGTTGGTGCAGGACTACAGAGCGGGACTGGCGATCGCTCAGGTGGAACTCACTGCTGCCAATATCCGAGACGTGGACCGCAGAGGCTTCGAACTCAACACGCCCTTCAAGAACTTCTGGTAGGTGTGCACCCCCCCCCCCCCCCCAACACACGTGCGCATGTGCTCGCTGCCCAGTGTTTTAATCATATCTCATCAGGCGTCAGCTAAGGAGATCAGGGCACAGATTGAGTTCCATGTGCAGAGTTTGTTTGAGACACAACAGTTTAGGTCAAATGGCTTTTCCTCCTTCTCTGAGACTTGAAGGATTAATTCAGACTAGAGTCTTTTTTATAGACTTGAAAATCACTTTAAAACTTAAAAACTTTAAATACAGATGCCATCAACGGCCGATAAGGTTTTGAGCTTGTAGATATCTTATTATGCGACATTTAGCAACAAACAAACTCAACTGCGTACAAGTAAATGTTTAGAGGTATTTTAGGATTATTTAGACTCAAAATTCAAACGTTCGTGCTCACACCTGTGTATATAAATCCCAGTACAAACCAAAGTGCCTGTTTTCCTCTGTGATGGGAGCTGAGCAGCTAATGAGCAGGCGGGTCACCCAGTCCAGCTTCAGCTCTAATGAGACAAAGAGAAGAAGAAGTGTATTTCAGTCGCTGCCTCTCTCACACTCCACCTGGTCGACTTGCACCTCACGGACTCATTGTCCATCCCAGCACACGCTTTCCATGTGAACAGCCTCCTGTGCAGAAATCACTAATTATCGATCTGGTAAAAACATTTTCTTTATGACGTCTCCTCGCGGGAGCTTCATGCAGGTATCTGTGCGTCTGTGTGGCACAAAGCCTTTTTAGGTGACCCCCCCCCCCCCAGGGGCCTCAGATCAATGGGCGCGCTGCTTGTTTGTGCCGTAATGGCCCATTTAGAACACAACCCGTCACAGCTGCCTGGGCAGAGCGCGGCTTGTTTGTCCGTACGCGCTTGTTCACAAGTTTCTTTTTTTCCTCTTTCATCCCTTCCTTTCACCCCTTGTTTCATTCCTCCACCTGTCTGTTGCGTGTCCCGATCGATCTGTTTGTGTCAGCCGCCCGTAATGGTCCCGTCGTTTGGCAGCTTCGTTAAGACGCTGGACGTAATTGCCATTTTGTGTGCGACAAAAAGAAGGTGGAATTAAAATGAGCTCAGGTCTCCCGAAGTGTTTTGATGAGGTGATTGCTGAAAGGCTTTCATTGTGTGTGTGTGTGTGTGTGTGTGTGTCAAATCGATTGGTAGCCCTGGGAGCGTTCTCCTACCTGCTCAAGGTGGGGATTAGTGAGAAACTCATCTAATCACTTTAAGCTGTGGAGACTCACTTTGGCTTTTCTGTTGTTTTGCTGCAGCTAAACAGACCAGGCGCTCAGTCCGCGGTGGTAGATACAATCACAGGCTTTTTATGAGGAGGGAGAATGACAATGAGGCAGAGAGGAGAGATGTAACCAGGCCAAGGCGGCCAAGTTTGGAGTAAAACACTTTTTGGGAGAAATATCCACGTTTGTTTGTTTTCCAGGTGCAAACTGTGACAGGTCTTGGATTCTCTTGGGTGCGTTTCCAGTTTAATAATTAAGATTTGATTATCCAAGGCTTTGAGCTTCACACGCATAATGATGATCTCACAGTTAGATGGTTTAATGTCAGCCTCTGTAAATCTGGCACATAGAGCCGGCACATGAGGTCACGATTCCTACGAAGCATTGCCAGGTTCAGTTTCAGGCGAGGTGTAGATTTTACTGCGTACTTTTTTATCTTTTATTTACCAACTTTTTTTTATTCAGAACCTTCAACTCAGTACTTTGCGCCTTCGAGCATCGATAGATCTTGGGTATGAAATGAAAAGGACATTTCATCCTATTCTTCTCTGCAGATCCTCTCAACCTCTCAGGTCCTTGGACAGACGGGCTCATTCTCTCCTGAGATGATTGGTTGGGTTCAGGTCAGGTGTCTTGCCGGGGCCACATTCACCGAGTTCTCTCCGAGCCTCTCATGCGCCGTCTCAGGCCCTGTTCTTAATTAAGGTCATCGTCCTGAAAGAAAGCGAACCAGTCTGACGTCCTGAGCGCTCTTCACCGGGGGTTCATCATTAAGCATATCTGTGCTTCTGCTCTGTTCGGGCTTTGCCTCGACCCTGACCGGTCTCCCCCCGCCCCTGAACCTTTCCCCCGACAGCGTGGTTCTGCCGCTGCCAAGCTTCGCCGCTGGCATAGGGCGGATTATGAGCGGGGCCCGGTTTCCCCTCGGACACGATGCTTCATAATTGAGGCCAAAAAGTTCAACCTTGTATCATTAGAGCAGAGGATCTTAGAGGAAATCTGCACTGAAGTACTTCTTGATTCTCTTTTTACCTCATGTCTCCCCAGAAACTTACTAAAACCCACTGATTGATTGATTTATCTTTGTTTGATTATTGTCTTGTATATATTTGTCATGAGGATTTATGTCAGTACAATTTATTAACTTTTTTGACTGGCGTTTAAAATTGAATTGCCATTTATTTGGTACATCCCCCCTTGGTGATCCCCTTTGATTGGCTGAATGTCTCCTTCCCTGCTTTCAGTTTAAGTTCACTCGGCTGTTTCATATCAAGTGGATGTATTAATTATTGTCATGTCCAAACTCTGTGAGGAAAAATTGATGCTTCCTCAACTTAAACTTGATTAACTGCTCTTGATATTTGACATCCAAGAATAATATGAAAGAAAAACCTGTTTAATTATGCAAACCACTTTGTATATATTACCATTAAGAACATTACACATGCATGCGAAAGAAGCTATGCGCCCATTCATCATTCATGAAGTGGAATTTGATTTCCTCGCTTCTATGTGCTATGTAGGATAGCGATGCGTAAAATCCTTACACAGCAAATGGGATCAAATCACCAAAACGAAGAATTTCAAGTTTCAAAATCTAACCGGCATTTTCATCGGGTCCTTGGGTGAGTGGAGAAACGGTGAAGTTGATTGTTAAGAGCGTGAAGGTTGTGTAGGTCACTCGAAATGAAACGCCTTTTTAATTCAACTGTACAAGATTTATGGAAAATCTGCTAATTTGCTTTCTTGGGTTAGATGAGAAGATCGATTGAAGTCTGGACACAGCTAGCCAGTTCATTTATTTAGATCCCCAATCAGCACGGTTCTGTTACAACACCGGGATATAAGCAGTATTACCTCTAAGTAGTTTGTCAAACTTTAAAATACAGAGACTTGGGACCTGCTTTGCCTCGGTTCATCTCAGCTTTGATAACTTTCCAGATCATTGCATGGAGGGCAGTGTGGATGGACATTTGAGCACTGTGATTTTATAGTTGCAGAAACATTAGAGAGGCTCGAAAAGTGGCAGATACAAACGGCTCCGTCGTATAAATCTGAGCAAAGGGAGCAATTTAATTATTGTTGACTTGAATTCCCTTCTTCCTTCTTCTCCATTTATTATGGTCGTATTCCTTTCTCAGTGGTTTTGGAGAGAACAGTTTGTTGTTGTCTTTGATTTTTACATATTCCTCTTTACCGACCTGTCGTCCTTCAAGCTGGAGTTTATTCCTTGGCCTCGTCTGACAGGGGGGGGGAGCTACAGGTTATGTTTTAAACTTTGCATCATGGGAGCCTCCACATGAACCAGTCCTGCCTCCCATCGCTCCTCGGTGGTTCTGGAGGCCGTGTTGTGGTTGGGCCGATGGGCATGGAGTGGCCCGAACCCCATCAACCTATCGATCTCCGACCGGCTCGTTTGGACAGAAGTTGCTCCTCCGAGTGAAAGCTCTCCCCCCCCCGACCGCCTCCTTCCCCTCGTACTTTACACTAGGAGCCAGGTTGCCATGGAGACCAGTGTTCCCAGTCCTCCGCTCTTAAGTACCTCCTTTCTGTCAAGCTCGGACTTTCTTTGGGTTTCACTCTCAATCTCATACGGTTCTTTTATTGTCTCTCACGTGCTCTTGCCTCGGCTCACACGCGTGCACGGATCACTTGTCGCACACACTTACACCCACACACACACACACACACACACACACACACACACACACACACACACACACACACACACACACACACACTTAAAAGCCGTCTCCATGGGAAACTGCAATTTGAGTTTTTTTTTACAAAGATCTTGTTAAACTTTACCATCGTCTTTATGTGTGTCTCCTCCACAAGTCTTTTCTTTAGATTGGAAAAACAAGGCCTCTGAAAGATCTTTAACCTCCCGTGCCTTTCACATGTCTATTGGCTGCGTGCATATTGAATGTTTTTATATTTTGAATGAATGAACATGTGCTTTACATGTTTCTCACCATGACCGGCGGGTTGCTTCATGTTTCTTTTTGTATTCTTTGCTTCCCAAACAGGTTCTTTGTGACATAAAACATTCCCTTGACCTGTTGCTAGCGTCACAGATCTTGAATTCTGTGGTGAAACATGTTTCTATTAACCCCTCTGGAAACAGCACTTTCTACTTATAACACTATAGATGCCGGATGTTACTGCCTTAACTCTCCTGGGAGGGTTTTCCCTCAGGTTTTGGAACCTGGGTACATGGATTTGCTCGCTCAGCCACAGCAGCATCAGTGAGGAGGGGGAACTTGATGTTGGATGATCAGGCCCCTAAGCTCCTACTTAATGCAACAAACCTTAATAGCCCTTGTTCTGTGGGCAAGGGCCGGCTGTCGCGTTGATTCACAGGGGCCACGTTACATCAGTCCGTGTCAACACGTTCTTCGATTTCCCCGAGTAACAGGATGTGCTGCGTTCAAGCGCCGAGGCCTCGAGATTTCTGTAAAAAATGTTTTCTTTAAATGGACACTGGTGACACGGCAGGAAGGTAGAGTCTCATCCACTATTAATGAGAATCCCTTTCAAATTATTCGACTTATAAAATGGAAAAATCGAGAAAATTACCATATTGTTGTAATGCATTTGTGACTACATGTACTGTATTGGAATTCCATGTGTAACTGCACCTAAGCATTTTCTGAGTCTAACGTAGAAATGATATCCTGACAAATTAGCAGTTTATAGATTTTAGTGGAGCAAGGTGAGACATATTGATATACCTGCCTCCCCCCCCTCCATCAGTTTCACCAAATCTATTGCAATCACCCATAGACGTTCATACCCCCCTCCACCAAAAAACCTCCAAATCCTGCATGCCCCCCTAACCCTACCAAGCGATACTATGCTGTTTAATTGCTCTCTCTCTCAAATCAAATCAATAACGGTGAGACATGTCTGGGGTGGTGGCAAAAAAAAATAAAAAAATCAATTGTTTGCAGCTTCACGGCCGAGTCAGAGTGGGAGAAGGAGGAGTGGATTGAAGCGGTCCAGGAATCGATCGCCGAGACGCTCTCCGACTACGAAGTGGCCGAGAAGATCTGGTTCGACGAGGCCAACAGGAGCTGCGCCGACTGCCGCGCCCCCCGGCCCGAGTGGGCGTCGGTCAATCTGGGCGTGGTCATCTGTAAGAAATGTGCAGGTGAGGGACGCACGCACACTACATTTGAAAGACAAATACACACACGTGCCTGATGCAGACACACACACATACTGTGGAACATACTGTACCAAAGGATAAACAATGAAATGAGCGATCCCCTGCTTGGAGCCGCCCACACACAGGTTTGTGTGAGTGGCAGCAGGCAGCCTGTGATAGTTCCTAATGCAGTGAAGAAAGAAACATGTCACAAAATGAAGACCTAAAGAGAGTGAGAGAAAATAAGAACAAACCAAAACACTTTCCCATGATTTCCTACTGAAAAACAACGTTATATTGTTCTGATTATTGGAATGAAGTTTGATTTACCTTCTGGTTTTGGTTTCCAAGTGAAATTTAACCCAATTTGTCATTTGATACTTAAATCTTAAATCTTGCTTTTAATACAATTTCCTTTTGACGATGTTCTTATAAATGACTCAAAGACAATCTAGATTTTGCAAGCGACTTATCAGAAATAGAAGTAGAACGGCAATCAGTGAAGCGCATTCGTCTGCCAAGGCCCAACACTCCCATTGAGTTTATTCAAACTGCACCAAATTGCTCGCTAGTAACATTTATCTAATTATACCTGATACAAGAATCATGAATTATTCGCCGGGGAACCATAACCCGACCGACCGCCCTGACTCGTTAACCCGACCGAGCCACTGTACTGTACCGGCAATTATTGATATAGTTCTTAACCTCAAACTTTTTCTGAATTTATTGGAAAATTACAGATTCCTGTGTAGAAAGGGAATATCATGCTTTCCTTGTACACGCACTATAACCTCTGACTCATGTAAAAAAGGTATAATGAGTGATATTACATTCTCAAAACAAAAATAAGGCCAAACCTCGAGCAAGGTTGTAATACATGCTAAAGCGAAAAATAAAAAAAGTGTGTGTCCTCAACTGTGGCCTGATGTTTGTCTGGGAGTCTGTACTCTGACCCAGAGGCACTTTCAGAATAAGATCTCAGGTGATAAGCTACTTATGGGAGCGGGGCGTCTGGCCTCTGGACTCCCTCTAATCTATTTGGCTGTGCTGGATGTCACAGATGAAATGACAACAAAGATTAAGCCCCGGTCGGGAACTCGGGTGGGGGGGGGGGGGAATCCCAAACTGCTTTTTGACCCCGATAAACATGATTTAAAAAAAGGGAAGCGGCGGCCATGCTTGAAGTGAAGGGCATCCTGGCTGGTGTGTGAAGTATCGTCTTCTCCGAGCTTGAGATTTGTCATAAGTTTGAATGTGATCCTTCACCTCACCTCGGCAGAGCCCCGTGTAATTGGTACGCGTCAGATATCCAACATCCCTTTTTCAAACACCCTTAAATGATTTCATTTGCAAGGGGGTTTTAATATTACATTGGGTGGACGTGCTGGGCTAGGAGCGGCTGAATCTCTGCAACCGGGGGAAGCTGTCCTCGTGCCGTGCTCGCCTTTAACTAGGTGGCGGTCCATTTGGAATACCAATGACTGCTAACGCTTTTAATTAGCGCTCTCGTGTCATGGACAATAAAGAGAAATGCTGAACAAGAGAAAGAGGAAAGAAGTAATGAGAAGGCTAATGGTAAAAATGATCCCAGGCTTTCCTCTCCTCTTGCCAAGATGGAATGAATTTTAATAGTCTGGAGCCTCTCTCTCTCTCTCTCTCTCTTTCTCTCGCTCTCTGTTGTGGAGCAGGTTCATATGGTAATATTTTGTCTTTGCTCGTGAACACTTGAAGAGCTGCGAGTCGGTTTCCTAAAAATAGAAATATCAGTTTTTATTTTTAACATTAGAAAAACAGGGGGATTTGATCAAAAAAGCTGAAAAATCCTTTTCTTCAGATCTATAATGTAGCGTAAGCACTTTGCACATTCTCGGTTCTTCTAATCACTTTAAAATAAACGGCATCCAGCTCAGCACCACCTTAAAGTTTGTTTTGTTTACTTTTATCGGAAAGTAAAAAATCCCATATAACCTGGCAACCATTCGGTAAAAATAAGTAAAAACTGCTGAGCATTAAACCTGCATTAATTGATAATTCTGGCTACTCAGGGACAGCAACACAGTGTAAAAGCACCACAGACATAAAACATTATCGCCTCATTAAATGCATCTAGCTGGAAAACAACTGCCTATTAACACATTCAGCTGACAGAGAGAAACATCAGCAGTTGCACTTCTTGGTTTTTAAGTCCTATATTCAAACTCTTTTAAGCTCTGTTTTGGTCTCCACCAATTCCTCGGTCGTATATCTGTAAATGCTCCCCCTGCTTTTTGTTATTTAGCTAGTTTGTTGAATTGTCGGGGGGGTTAGAGAAGGCCTTTCCCCTGAAAACTGCTGCCTACCGCGGGAAACGAGAGTCGAGAGCGACACTTCACGAAACTATAAACACAATTAACCTAAAACGCCTCATGGAGCAAACTACAGAGTCGGTTTTTTTTTGTGGGTTACTCACAACATCTGACCATTTTGGAATTAGATGTAGTGATTTGACCAGATGTCAAACTAAAAACCTTGATTATTGAGCTTTAATAGTTATTTTAGACTTTTTTTTTAAGGGGCTTTTTGAGGGAAAGCATCTCCCACTTTTTTTGGCTCCTTAACCCGTCAACCCCTTAATAATTTGACTTCCCTTAAACTGTCCCTCTCTCTACACTCCTCCTCCCGATGCAGCCACCAGAGGACGTGTCATTACTCCGATGGCTTGAAGGATCCTTTTCTTTCACATGGTTTTTCCTTGTTTCCCTCTGACATGCCTCGGAGTGGTGAGGGGCTTGAGTCACTCGGACAGTTTTTGATTGGATTGAAATCCTTCTGAGTGTTTTTGTAGAAGCTGCACGGACCTTCCATGTGCTGTGGTTTGCACGAGAACGAAGAAGATATCTACAACAGGCTATTTATATGAAAAGGTTCAAACCACGTAGCCGCCGGAACATGTGCACGCACACTTCATTCGGCTTCATTACCCTCACACAAGTGGAAATGGTCCTGTGGTGCCGTGCGGCTCAGTGGCTGGAGCTGGGCTGGAGCACTGCAGCAGGAAGTGTTTTCACTCCTGTGCAAGAACAAGTGACAGGAACTAAGATGGACTTATGTGGTCTTGAAGGCAGGGAGTTTGGAATTTGGGGTTTCAGAAACCACATTTAAACAATAGTGCTGTAAGAAAAGACTGTTTACGTTGATGTATGTTTCAGAGGAAAACTGATTTACCTTCAAGGGGGAAGAAGGAATCCTATTTTACTTGTAGTTTACTATGTTGGTCAGGAAAAAATAAGCTATTAGCCCCAGATTATTGTTTTAAGAGTTCTGTGCTAAATTATTTCAGTAGAAAATGACACAACGTGATGAGGCATGACATCTGGAATACAACAAAAATACATATTTTACTCTCCCTGGACAAACTTTCAATGTTTATAACAAAATAAATAATTAAAAGCTTGTTAAACCCAAATCAAAAGACCCCGATTTCAAGGTTAGTTCTCGTCTGAATATACACATTAAATCCCCTGCGTGCCTAAAGCATAGTTAATAATGGTAACTACTTAATTTTTCAGTATCTAACTATGTGACAAATAATTCAGAGATGCCTGGTGTGTGTGCCCTGTGGCTCCGTGATGAGACGGCCCCTCACACACTTCCCCTCACCGCCGCTCGACTCGAGCACAGAAGACAGTAATGAGTTCATGCCACGTCTGAATCTAAAATTATCCGCCATTACACACAGGACAATAATTCACATCCGAGCGTACAGCAGGTTTCTGCCTGATGCATTATGCATGGGTGCTCCGTCTCTGGCCATAAGCAACCCCAGCAGTCTCTCGCTCACCCAAATAAACAGGCCGACCAGCAAACACAATGAATTACTCATGATTCATTAGCAATTAATGGGCCTCGTTCTGTGCTTTCATTTCCAATTAGGAGTGCTGAGGGGACTAAACGTGTCTGTTGTGAGTGAGAGAAGGAGCTCGCAGTCATGCTCTGCTTCTCCATCTTGTTACTGCCTCTTTATTGTTTATTCCATCGCTGGCTTTAAGTGCGTTTGAGGAGATTTTCAGTGAATATATGCATCTTCATTTTTGAACTTTTTAGGGAACTAAAAACCTGAAGGCCACGATTTCTTCAAATTAACTCATTTAGAAAAAGGTTTCATGAACCCAACTGTTGTCTGGATTTCTGTGTGTTTTTTGTTTACCTTGTGGAATCCATCAACTTGATGACCATGTCTGTCTGTGCGCCAGGACAGCACCGCTCCCTCGGCCCCAGCATCTCCAAGGTGCGGAGTTTGAAGCTGGACAGCAGCATCTGGAGCAACGAGCTCGTGGAGGTGAGTGTGATTACGAAAGCAAATTAAATCTTTATGTTGTTTATTATCTGCCAATAATTCTTTACAAGGCCAAATAGCCACGGTGTCTTCCCCATACATTAAACCCCTGACCATTTACCTGCTTTAACATCTTGCTCCATTGAATCAGGTGCATCTTAAAGATCGTAGAACTTTGTGCTTTTCCTGGGCTTATTGGATATTGATTTCAAATTCTAACAAATAGGTCTACTAATGATTCTCACCTGAATGTCTCCCCTCCTGTCTGTCTTGTCAATCCATCAGCTCTTCCTGGCCGTGGGGAACAAGAATGCCAACAGTTTCTGGGCCGCTAACCTTCCCATGGAGGAGGAGCTGTACGGCGGCGCCTCGGCGGAGCAGCGGGCCTCGTTCGTCCGCAGGAAGTACAGGGAGAGGAAGTACCGCAAGGTCCTGGAGGGCTTTCAGGACCTGGAGCAGCTCAACCAGGTACAGATCCCACAGAGACAGAGAGAAGCTAATGTCACAGGGATTCAATTCTGAGGTATTTAGACAGTATTTTTTTTTATCCAGCGGTTTTGGAAATGGTTGATTTCCTGATATCGGTGTTGTTATTCACCCCCAACAAATTAATGTCTGTGCATCACTGTCAATAAGACAAGGATAGAAGGAGAAGGTAAGAGTTTGCAGCATAGTACCAACTGGTAAACCATCAAGACACAGTTCCCTTTTAGACTCTCATGTATGTTTCCATCTCTGGTCTCCTAAGTAATTGTCCATCGCGCGAGAGAGCAAAAGTGCAGCTGAAGTTCACCGAGCACGCCGTCGTGAGTGGGCACCTACAATAGCCTCGTCTGTACTTCTGAGGAGCCTGGCCCACTCTCCATTAGCTGAACCCACCGAACCTGAAATAGACCATATTCCTCTGACCTTTTGTCTGCCAGTAAAACGGGCACTGTACGTCCAGCGATGCCAAAAGGGGGGGGGGGCGTCTTATTGATCCCAAGTATAAGCAAGTTGGTGCCGAGGCTTTTTCTGCCAGTTTGTGATCTCGGGGTTTATTGCTGCCTCTAAAAAGAAGGGTCTTTAAAAAGCACGGTGCACCGAGCCTTTTGCGTTTCCAGCTGCGTCAGCACATACGCAGATCAGCCCTGTCGTATTGTTTTCGTGAGAGGAAAGAGAGGAATGGAGATGCAGAGAGAGAGAGAGAGAGAGAGGGATTGAGGATGGGGGGGGGGGAGTAAGGAAGAGATATACCAGTGAGCTGAGTGGAAAAGTGGATTAGGATCCACAACAGAAACGCTTGGGTTGGTTTTATTGCGGCTTTTCTGGCTTTTGGGCGCGAGTGTGTGTGTGTGTGTGTGTGAGTGCACGCGTGTGAACATGTGTGCTGCTACACAAGAGATGTGTGAATTTGCTGTCGTAGTGTCGGAGTGAGAGTGTGACAGACACAGAGAGTGTGTGAGTGATTCCACACGTCCGCCCTCAGGACTTGTGGTCTGGGCCCTCGCAGACTTTAAGTCACTTTAAGACTTTATGTGTTTCCATGGAGATTAACTGAAATCCCCCCCCCCGTAGCTAATTTCATAAGATATTTCCTCAACGGGTCTTAATGGTGTTCATATGCAGCTCTGCTACATTACATGGCAACAGTAGCAGATATGGCAAAGGCTGACACAGTCTTCCTGCTGCTTGATTTGAAGCTTTTCTCCAAATCCAGCATTAAAACTACAACATACAATACAAATGAATAAATGTTCTTAAATCACATGTAATTAACATGTAATTAACTTGCACCTGACGTGGTGTATCTCTCAAAATACAATTTCTGACTCAAAAATACCTAAATGGCTGCATTAGAGCATAGCCCTCAATTTTCTGATGTCTATGTCGACTTGGAGTTCTTTGGAACAAACAGTTCACGCTCCAGTGGAGCACAGCACTCGATGGGATGCTGCTTTCCAGTGCTATTAAAGGCAAGATCAGCCTTATGAGCCTCTCAGGTATATACACTTTATAGAAAGATGGATGACAAGTCCCCACATGCTCCCAGAAATGAAGCCAGAATATCCTGGATGTGAACGCTGACACACTAATGCTGAAGACGTCTGGAGCCAGAGGCTGCTCGGTAGGGATTGTTGAGTGGAGCTTTGGTATCAAGGTCCCGCCCACTCGCTCGACCAATCATGAGTCAGTCTCAGCTGTCAATCACGACGTTACACCCCATTTTTTATAGCATCGAATCACTTGCACATACGTCATTGTGATAAGAACTACTTTAAATGATAGAAACATTTTTATAATATGTACTTTGACGTCACATCCACTAACATGGAGGAGAAAGGTTTTTCCCAGCCACAAGGGGGCAAGCAAGATGATTTGGCTTCTCTTTTGCGGAGCTGTCATTTTGTCTATCTTTAGGTAAAGGCTATGCTCTTAGGGAACTTAGGCTTCAAATTAAAAGTACAATTCTATTTAGGAAATTCAATAATGTCTTAATTATGAATGCAAGAGACTTTTATTTTCAATTACAAGCCTGATTCACAGATGAGACAATAACAGAAATGTGACCGAATGTGTAAAAACGTTTCCTTTCCATTCCCAGCAAAACATATCAACATTCAAATCTGCAGATAGTAACACCACAGACGGACACAAGTAAATTCCCAAATGCAGATCCTACAAGCTGTTCATATCTTGTTGTTACATCAATAAACCCATACAAGGACCAAAATGAAGAAAGGTCTGAGTTGAAGAGCCGGACCCTCTGGAAGTCCTGCAGAAAGTCCACTAGAGGCCTCTTGATGAATTGTGGATTTGCACGGCCCCTCAGCCCCTGCAAACCCGTTTAGTTTGTGAGTCTGGGAGTAAAAAGTGCGTGGGTGTGTGTGGGTGTGTGCTTTTGTGTGTGTGTGTGCATGAAAGAGGAAGATGGCAATCGAGAAAAAAAAGTGGAAGTGGGTGTTTGTGTTTGCCTGTCTAGACTGGCTTTATAAACGGGCTCAACAGATTTGATAGGGATCAGTGTGTCATAGAGGCATTACACACACCATGACTCAACATATGTGTGTGTGTGTGTGTTTGATCAAATAATAAACACTCTTCCAAACAGCTCCGCAAATGTTTGTGTAAAGTAATAAATCAGACGCAACCTATAAAGAGTAAAATCGCAAACAAGGACACTGAGTCTAATCTCATCGGACACGTTCCACTTCTGTGTCACATTTACTTACTGTAACGCGAGTGTGAATATGAAAAAAATAAACTAAAGAGCTATATAAAACCTATTCCTCAGGGGAGGCTTCTCTTGAGCAAAGACAATAATACGAGCAATTTCCTCATTGACATTCATGCATTTTTTGAAAATCATGCAATGGCATTTTAACAGGCTTTATGGGCCTCGGGGTCATGAAACCGACTCGCTGCGTTACCGTAAATCACTTTGTGAAGCGTCGGCTGGAGCAATAAAAATGAAACTACACGAAAAAAAGGTGCAGAGGTGATTTTAAAACCCGATTGTGTCGATTGCATTATCTCGAACCGTGTGTGCTTATTCTGTTGAGTTGTTTTCTCCTCTATCCCCCCCCCCCACTCGCTCTCTCTCTCTCTCTCTCTGTATCTCCGTCCCATGTTCCCCATTAGAAGCTCATATCCCGGCGACCTCCACGGAGTCTCCGCAGGCCGCGGGACCTAGAGAGTAGGGGGGGGGGGGGGGGGGTCAAAGGACCCTCTAATATCATTACGCACACTCGCGCACCAACATGCACCGGAACCCCCCCTCCGGCGGCCGCGGTAATTGCCGTGACACTGAAGGTCATTTCCAGAGACGCTGCCGAATAAGGCCAGGTTGCATGGGACTGTTTTGCCATAATCTGACCCCATCGTGTGTGTGTGTGTGTGTGTGTGTGTGTGTGTGTGTGTGTGTGTGAGAGAAGAAAGTAATGATATCCTTCCATAAATCCATTATCTGTGGAGGAGTAATTATTGTTTTCTGCACAAGCCTTACACATAAATAGAAAATAATTGAATCCATAAACACAAACACGTTGGCATCACTAAACAGCGAGGGGATCAGCTCAGTCATCTGCCCCTGACTAAAGGAGGAACTGACCTGGAGAACAGGCGACTCCCTACATGACTGAGGAGGGGAATCAGCGCAGTGGTGCAGTTCTCTTAATGGCCACTTGGGGCTGGCACTAAATAATGTGTGAACAGAGAAGGGAAAGCGAGGTTCAGTCTATTTTCTGTAGATGCTTCTCTTCTTTTTCCTTGATAGTAATGCTGGAATGATTGATCGTGCAATTTCCCCACCACATTTAAAATAAAGCAGATTTCTTATGCCTAGTTTTCCTTAGCTTATTTAAACAGCCTGAAAACGTCACTTTGGTGCATCTTGCCAAAGTTTTGAGAAAATATCTCAAAACTTAGAATACATGGGAGAACCTGTGTTATATAAACGGGGGGGGGGGGAGGCATGAAGATTGAATCAAGACGCCACTCACGGAAAGACTTAGCTGAATTATGGAAATGTGCGGGATCAAAACCTGACTCACTCTAAGAGAGCAGAAGTTGAGATATTTCAACTGTGCTGCCCTGTTTGTTTTTTAATATGTCTTTATGAAAACACCTCAACAGCCTGGGGCCACAGGTAGAGTGTTTTCAAGTTGTCAACACACATTGTCAACACAATATCTCAAGAACACCCGAAGGGACTTTCTCCAAATTCGGTCAAAAAGCTTCAGTTGGACTCGAAGGGAAACTGATCAGAGCTTTTCAAAGTCCAAGATCCCTTTGACCTCACTTCCCCTTGTGAACGAGTTAACCTGTCGAGAGATCCTTTCAAATTTGTCCTTATTGTTCACAGTATAACTTTGGATGTGTGGGGTCAAAGGTCAAGCTCACAAATCATGTGTTTGGCCCTTTTAAACATCATATCAGTTGGAGAACATTTTCCCAGTTTGACCAGTTGTGATATGGACTTAAAGATGAACCGATTAGATTTCAGGGGTCAAAGGTCAAAGTAAGCTCATAAGGAATCTGGAAAATATACATTTGCAACCTCAGGAGTATTTGTATTTGTTGTGATGTGTTGTGCATGTCGTACTTTCCTCTTTCATATTGTACACAGTATATTTTTTCTATCGTTCTTTTTTCATGAAGCTATATTTCACTTACATGCTCCACTGCTCTTATTTTGCTCACTCCATTGTTTTTCATGTCTTTTATTCCGACATGTCCCCTCTTTGAAATTGTTAGTGTCATTATATTTAATATGGCCCATTTGTCCTGTTCTCATTTGCCATATTCCCCTTTTCCCAGGGATTAGACGTTTTATTATTCCCACCGGGAGCATTCGAATTCCATCTTATTTTAACTTCTCTTTTGAGATTGGCGCTGAAGCCCAATTCTAAACTTGATATGATTTTCTGACGCCGCTTTATAGAGGTTTTGTCCTCTGTCAAACTGCTGTAGAGAGGGAGACACACCGGGCTGCCCCCCCCCTCCCTCTACACTGGGAAGTGAGACCATACTCACTGGTTCCCCTTCTGGGATGTGAAATTTCTTTAAAGGCATTAATCCAGCTGGAGAAAGCTGCTTAGAAAGTAAATGAGCCGCGGCCGCTCTTATTCAGTCTTTTATGAGTCCATCACAGCAGGACACGTTGAGGTGGACTCGTATAAATACGATTTGCAACCGTAAAAAAAACACTCGGCTCCCAGAATGTGATTTACAAACGCTTTGAAATTACAAATACAGTTTTTTTTTATATCTCTCACATACATTATTGAAGAATTTTATGAATGGTGCCGAGCTCCCCCCCGGGTCTCGGGAGTGGGCGTAGAGAAAGCACAGAAGCGTCTTCATGCCGTCGTTCTGTCTTATCTTGTGTGTGCTCAGGCGCTGTGTGCAGCTGTGGTGTCGCCCGACGTGCTGCAGACGATGGCGCTGGTCTTCAGCGGGGCGGATGTCATGTGCGCCACCGGAGACCCGACCTACTCCACCCCCTATCTCCTGGCTCAGCGTACCGGGCAGAAGCTGCAGATGGAGTTCCTGCACCAGAACAAACTGTCTGGTAAGAAAGTTTGTGCGCCTCCCCCTGTCCAGCTGTCCGTTGTGGACTTCATGCTTAAGAGTGCACAATGCTGCCCTTACATATGAAAAGAGATACTTCAGTTTAAAAACCATGTTACCTTCACTGCATACATATTTTGAATCATCCTTTACGTTGGCATGTTCCGCCATTGTTGAAATTTCTTCCTAATGGCCTATGGTCGTCTTGCTTGAACTGTTACGATTTGCTTGAGTGAGTTGTTTCGGCCCGAAACTAGAGTGAGTTGCATCCTCACCACTACCATCTGACATCAGATGCATGTGCCACAGAGAGCCACTTCCAGCCATCGCATAAGAAAAGTTAGTGTTATGTATCTGTTCAATAATTTAGAGATACTTCATTTCAATCGATTTTACCATCACGCATACATACTTCTTTGGCTTAGTAGTTGAGGAGTACATCCACTAGAGGGCATTGCAGAGTTGAGACTTTCTGATAACAAACATGGCGTCGATGGCGATGTTTCTCTTAAGAAAGTGGAAAAAGTGAATTGGAAACAATGGTGGTCCAACTTACCTTACCAGCTCGGCAAGTCTCTTTTTTAAAAGTTCAGCCATAATTGAAATGTCTTCTTCTTTGCTTGAACTGTTGAAATGTCCGACTTTTCCCTGGCTTGGACAACAGCCATATAAAAAACCACTGGGTAATTTAGTGTGTAAGATAACTGCTGAGTTTCTCTGCATCACTACCACATGGTACGATTTGCTCGAGTGAGTTGTTTTGGCCTGAAACTAGAGTGAGTTGCATCCTCACCACTACCATCTGACATCAGATCCACGCGCCACAGAGAGCCACTTCCAGCCATCGCATTAGAAAAGTTAGTGTTGTGTGTGTGTGTTCAATAATTTAGCAAGGCCCTCCAAAGGATGCTATAATAAAACTGAAATGGCCCCTGATAGGAAAACAAGTCCTCCACCGCTGGTCCACAGGATCTGAGCAGATATTCTCTCATAATTACCTTATATATAGCGTTTTTTTTTTTATTCAAAAACAAAAGAGCGCAGGAAGCTGCTGTGAAACAGACACACACAAGAAACACTCGTATAAATCTGTGGGAAAAGGGTTTTAAACTAGGTGTGCGATTTGGACTTTTACAACCATCGGCGCTGCATAGATTCAGCTCCATCGTCTGTATACTTTTAACAAGCCAGTCGTGTTTAGAAGTCACCCCACCGCTGTGCTGCCAAGTTTACACAAACACAGAGGGAGGTTGTTTTTCTCCCTCTGCCATGAGTAGGAAATTAAGGCAGGAAAACCCACAAATTTGAACCCAGCAAGTTCCCACTAAAAAAACAACTAAAAAATCTCTCTTCTCTTTATTTTCTCTATCTCTTTTTCTTCTGCACTTTCCCTCAACTCTCTTTTGCGTCACCCATCTCCTGCTGTCGTCGGCGCGGCGCGGCCGTGCGTTGTTTGCTCTCTCATGACGTGTGTGTGTTGTTTTGTGCGACTTATGATGAGAATGTATAAAATTCAAGGAGCAAGGCGAGGTCGCTGGCTGGACAGCCGCGTGGCGGGGGGGGAGGAGGAGGAGAGGCTTTCTCCGGGACTGTGTTTCACATAATGAATGCGAACACTCGCCCGCTCCGAGTGTGTTAGCGACTCCTAATTGCTAGCACGGGTCACCTGGTGTGCCAGACAACTCGCATGCGGACACAGGGAACGGACGCACACACACACACACACACACACACACACACACACACACACTAACAGGCGTGTAGACTTGTCCACCTGAAGCGTGCAGCATAGCAGCGTCCTCCATCTTCTCATTATGTGTCTTGAGCACTGAGGTCACAGACTCACAACCAGTGTTTTTCTTTTTAATACCACAATCACAGTCTTTGCTCTAATGTCAACCAGTAATTGCTGCCCAGCCTCCACCATGGTTGTATTTGCTATAACCGTGGTTGTTCTCTCAGCTCAACCACAGACCACGTGTAGCTCTGTGGAGTCATATATCTTTTGTTCATCTGTGTTGTGTCTGCATATATGGTTAAACATTAAATATCGAATATAAAAGATTCATCCCATGTTTAATCATGAGTTAGAAGATGACCGGCCGACCGCCGTCCTGATCCGACAGGGTCCAAAAGTTTCTTCTGCAATAACACAAAACAAAAACAATTTGCGGAACAGCAGTGAACAACCCGACTGTTGTGTTGTGTGGAGAAGATTAAAGCTCCACACAGAATACTGTCCGAATTCCCTCCATGACATTTTCCTACTGTCGGTCACATTACACACAAAGCTGTGAGAAGTGGTGTTCACTGTGCACGTGGCCCCCGGTGGCTTGCAAAGGAAAACTCGTGAAAACTCTGATTAAACAGAAATTGAACTTTCTTTTCTTTTCTTTTTCTTTGTTTTTGTCAGTCGTCGAGCGCCCGTGTTTTTGTCTGGCAGGAAGTGGGAACAATTCAATACCCACGTGACGCCATCCCCACTGTATCGCCTGGTGTTGACAGAGAGACGATACAGTACAGGCTGGAAAATAGGGCAGGCGGTACAGAGGACAAGACACGATCAGGGGGTTGCTGCAGAGTTTTTAAAGACCCTAGCCTTGCAAAGTGTTTGCACACATGCAGGGCAACATAAGGGCAGATATAGGGATTTCATATGTCAGCATGTGTGCTTGTTTTCCGTGATTCTATTTGTCTTATGAGCCACACATCCGAAACAAGGCCGCACCTCAGGCCCTCGTTCCGCCGCCGCATGGTGCCGCGAAAAAACAAGACACTGCTCCGAACAAAACGACAACAAACTTTACCGAAATCAGCGGTGCCCCCGGTGGGAGGCTGGAATAAGCCGGCAATAAACAATCGCCAAACCCGAGCAATTCTCGGCCTTGTCAGCTCAAGTCTAAATTGGAGTAGCTCTCGGGGCGCTACGCCGTTTCACAGTGGGTTGGTAAAAAATACAAATAGGGAGAGAAAAAGAAAACCTTCTTATTCCCTTCTGGATGTAGAGAATCCAAACAAAGCTGTCAGCTCGCCGCGGCACTGTCCCCTTCCCTCCACAGCAGCTCATTTGTAGCTCCGGCGCCAGGACGTCCACTGATGCCGGAGCATGGGCACTTCATTAGCTCCTTCTCTCCGCGTGTGCTTCAGCGCCCGGCCTCGGTGGACCTCGTTCTCCTGCCCACACCTGCTCGCCCCGAAGCACCCGAGATACCGTAGGAGTGTGTTTCATTTACATACATCCCCCCCCCCATCCCAGATTCCATTAGAAAACAGGCTGGTGGCATCTCTCCGGGGTGGTGTGTCTCCACACTTTAGCAACCCCTGTGGGCAGCTTGGATGATGGCTCTATCCCTCAGAGTCAAAGGCTTCCACTGCCGGGGCTACTTGTATAATTTCAGCCTCATATATCATTTTTCTGTGTCCCTCATATTCCCATAGCTTACGCTCAGGAGACCACGCAAATAAAATTAGCCGTTAAAAACATGTATCCAGAACAAGGTCTTCTGTCACTTTTTCCCTTTTGTCATGGGAGCAAAGACGGATCAGGTAAAAATTTAAATAAGTTAAAAAGAATGAAATAACGGCAAAATGAGCCATGTAGTTTTTTTTAGGATAATCTGTTTTGGCCCAGCTCATGATCTTTCTTGGCACCAATTTCTGAATGTGGATTTACTGCCTCAGCGGATTAAAGTAAAAAAAAAATCTGTAAGTGGACTTTTGGTTCCACTCTTAATTTCATGTTGGATAAAGGCACACAAAAGTATTTCCCTGGGTCATAAGAGGCTCCTTAAAACCTTTATTTGACCCAATGGTGGAAAATTACACAATTAGCGGCTTCGAGGTCACATTTTTGATTTGCCCCCCGATCCACTTGTTTTTCTCGAAGGGTGACACTGACTCCCTGCCGGCCACTTCTCTGTAAATCTCTGGATGAGCGTATTAGCCGATGTCTGCAACTGTAAACAGTAGCACAAACATGTAAATAGCATTTAATTACCTCTCTCTAATCCACCCAGGCGGCTGTTGTGCCGTGAAACCGAGCCCAACCTCGACGTTGACATCATTCGGCTTCTTCTCAAATGACACACCCTAGATTTGGAGGCTACAGAGTTTTTTTTTATTGTTGCCACCCGAGCTTTCCTGACGCCTCGGATCTCTGAATCTTGTGGCACATTAAAAATTAATCCAGCGGGCTTTCGGTGTGGATAATAAAAAGATGAACACCAAGCGTACACAAACACACATTCATCTATAAATATATATATATATATATAGAAAGAGAGAAATATAAACAAGCACTAAATCAAAGGGCCTGTTTCTTCCTACAACTCTGTTCCACCCTGTTTTAAGGCTCTGGGAGTTTTTCTTTTCTTCGTTCCTGTTTTTAACCACCACACAGAGCTGCCGGGGGGAGGGGGGGGCACACAAGGTCACGAGCAGCTGCTGAGAGTTTGTGGAAATTCAACTTTTTTCCCCCCTGATGGAGAGCCTCTGTGCCGAATGGCTTTAATTTTGAAGGATTAGCCTGAAGTGTCATTGGCCAGAGAGCACCTCGGTGGATTTGTGCTCTACGGGTTCATATCTCAGTTAGTGCATCCATCCATTATCCATACCGCTTATTCACCGAGGGTCGGGGAGAGGGCTGCAGCCAATCCCAGGTGACACCGGGGCGAGAGGCGGGACACACCCCGGATAAGCCACCGGGAAGATATATATAGACAAACAACCGGTCCCACTCTTATTCACATCGCAGACTGTGTATTAAGATGGAGGACATGACTGCTCCACAAAATGTAATGTATGGCATCTGGATCTCCAGATCTAAATCTCAACTCCTCCATGTTAATAGATGGGACTTTGACCAAACTCAAAAGTCGAGGGATATGTTAAACTAATTTTATTCTTGATATGTCTTTTTTTTGTCCTTGTGTTTGTTTTTCTAGTAAGCTTTGTTTTAATTAGGTATTTGATGATACCGAACTGGGATTCAAACCTTTAACCCTATTGCTGTGAGCCGACACTTCCCCACCGTGCCGCCCTCACTAAATACACTAGCTCCCTTTCTGTGATGACTGAATGATCTGAAACTTTTTTACGCCCTCTGGTCTCATTTATCTTTGACTTCTACATGATGTCTTGCATAAGTTCACCCTTTTTGTTATCATCCACTATGTGTCGCCCCATTTCTGTGTGTTGCACTGTGTGTGTGTGTCTGTGTGTGTGTCTGTGTGAGCCTCTGATTACCCCACTGTCCGCTGCTTGTCGGGCACCACTTTGTGACCGCTGCCGTGGGCGAGCAGATGGCTAATTGAGCACTCTGTCATGTCACCTGCCTGCACCGGGGACCGAGCCAATCAGGGAAGGCCCAGACTTCTCCGCCGCCGCCGCCCCCCCAGTCATCCCAGTCCCATCTTAACGAAGTCCAGCTTCAGGGGCCCAGGGGGGACTGTTGTAACAAGGCTCACACACAGAGAGAGAGAGAGAGAGAGAGAGAGAGGGCCACAGCATCAACCACCGGCTTATTTACATTCCTTCAACCTGAGTGCTGGGACAGTTGTGTGTATTTGTGAGTGTGTGTGTGTGTGTGTGTGACTCACCTACCTGCAGTTGGCTGATTAAATTAATTAAAGTCCGATTCCCTGTATTTACTCCGCTGCTATTGGCTGACACCTTCTCCCTGTCAGACTCTGAGTACAGATGCTTCGTGTCATCTGATTGGCTGATTGCCTCATTGGGATGGCTTAAAAAAAAACATATTGTATTTTCTGACCACAGTGTATTAGTGTACCTGTGTCGTGTCAGACACCGTGTTGTTGTTGATTCCATTGTGTATGCAACTGGAGACGCAGCTAATAGACCGTGGATGATTATTTGTGTGTTTTTTTTTTGTGTTCTTGTTTTTCATTTCGTTCTATCTCCTCCCTGTCTTCATTTTGTAACACCAGCGTTGTGTGTGTGTGGGGGGGGGGATCCATTTTCATTTAGCAATTTAATCAAGAAGTCTCGCTGAGATCAAAATCAATTTTTTTTACAGACATCTGAAAACAAATCACATATACAGCGGCGTCACAACGAGACGATGCAGGGCGCAGGCGGCGGCCACCTCACACACACACACAGGGAGAGAGACGCTAATTGAAACAGTAAGACCGAAACACATCCAGAAGTGGAACTTTAAAGTCTCACAGAGGATTTAGTGTCTGTAAATTCAATGTGATTCCTCGCGTCATCCTGTATTAAGGTGCATGCACGACCACTGAGAGGAAAGTTGGTACAAACAACTTTTGAAACTAATTAACACAACACTGATATACAAGGTGAAATGGTACAAAATGGCCTCACATGCACAGATATATTAAATTGATAGATACCCCAGTATAAAGGCTCTGGGAGAAATCTCAAGCTCACTATTATATTTTGTCACATTTCTCATCTATACCTTCATTGCTAGTTTTTTTCCGCAACAATTAAGATTTACTGCAGCAACCCAAGTTATTGGATACTGTAAAGCATATTCATAATGTGCTTTACCTTCACGTCATAATCAATTTGTGAGATAAAGCTTAAGAAACGATTAAATTCAGATGCGTGCGTGGCGATATTGGACAATCCATTTATTTCAATTTCTTCAGACTATCGTGTGAACGCATTAGTCAAACTCCACAGTAATTTAAAGATCATTAATGTGCACATGAGCGCAATTAATTAGCTCGACACACGAGAGCACGCGACGAACACACCGAACAGTCGGGGCGAGCCGTCTCGTTAAATTAACCGATTCTCTCTCTCTCTCCCGCTGTGAAATGATATGCGGCGTGGAGACGCGGCGTCTGTGCCGTCAGTACTGGGCTGGAAGTGTCGCATCAATTAAAAGTGGTTTCAATTAAAGTTATTTTACCTTGCCTGATGGGAGAGCTGGAGGTGGCGGATGATAACATCGCCGAGATATCGCCGAGGCTCCGGCAGACAATTGAACTCCAGAATCGGGGGCTAATTGAATTTGAGCACGATAAGGTTGAATGGGGGGGAACTGTCCAAGCTGGTGAGAAAGGATGAGTGGAGGGAGAGAGAAAAAAGAAGACAAGATGAAGCGAGGGGAAGCCTCTGATTTGAATGGACAGAGATGAAGAGAGGACAGAGCGTAACCGATACTGTATATGAGGGTCTGTGTGTTAAAACGCCATCAGAGCACCTTTATCTCTGACTTAGCAAGAGAGTAACCATTTGGCAAAACCATGACCAAATTAACAGCAGTTTGTAGAATCATGTTTTATGTGGCTTGTGGAAAGAAAAAGACGATGTTATGTCTCTTTATTGAGGACGCAGGGAAACATCCTCCACGTGGAGGCTGGAGATCAGTTTGAGAAACAGGTCACAGAGCTGGTGGGAAATCAGAGTTTAGATTCCGTGAACTTCAGCAGCTTGAGAATCCATGTTTATTCAGGTTTAAAGACACAGTCTGGGATTTTATGGATGAGGAAGAGTGGGAGAAGAAGATTGTGTCACGTGTGGGATTCATGGGATCTTAATCTGGGAGTATTACCATATTCAAAATCCAACCAGTTTTTTTATAGTACACGAAATCAGCCGCAATGACGATGGAGGTCAGAACAGTGTGTGGTACATTTGGCAGGTTTCAATAACTTAAGAACAGTTTTACTCAAGTTATTTATTAATAACTTCAATGAAAAGCAAGAGAGGGTTAATGGTGTGACGATGCATTTTTCAGATAACCCAATTTTAAATAGTTAAATAGTTTATTTGCATTAGGAGCAAAGTGATAATTTTCAATCCAAAAAAGAACACATTGAATTTATCTGAAATTTTCTAAATCCTCAACTCTGAGATACCTGGACTGTGTATCTACCAGGACTGACTGTGGGTCAAGGACAATAGAAATTAGTTTTCAAAGTTATTTGCAGGTGAAGGTGAAGTTGTGACACACAAGTACAACAGAAGGAAATGAATCGGTGCACCATTTCAATCATTCTGGGAAAACCATTTCCTCCCCTCATCTGCTGTGTCTCTAACCTCTTTTATAGATTTCCCCCGACTCGAGCAGTGGTCGGAGGATCCCTCGCTGTCGGACGTCTCCCTCTTCATGGATGGCTTCCTCTACATCTCCTCTGGCCCCGCCAAGTCCACGCTGGACCGCCGCAGACGAGACGGTGGGTGTAAATGCTGTCTCCCCCCCCCCCCGCAAGGCCAATCAGTCCATCACTCCATTTGTAAGCAATTCAGACTGCGTGCTT